>NW_026590623.1:18414-101351 GCF_907164565.1 Psammomys obesus | reverse complement strand
CCCTCCTCTCCTCTCCTCTCCTCTCCTCTGCCCTCCCCTCCCCTCCCATCCTCTTCCCTCCTCTCCCCTCTTCTCCTCTCCTTTACTCTCCTCTCCCCTTCCCTCCCCTTCCCTCCCCTCCCCTCCTCTCCTCTCTTTTCTTCTCTTCTCTTCTCCATGGGCTCCAGTTCTGCTAGCCAGAAATGAGAAAAAGGACCTGCTACTCAGGAGTATTCTGAGGCCCAGGACAGGTTCCTCTTTCTCCACCTTCAGAGGTGCCTCTGCTCACAATTTCTTAAAAGTTTCATTGTACTCAAGACCCAGTGCCCATTTCCCTTTTTTGCAAAAGCTGAGTTGTGTGGCAACGGGGCTTTGAGGAAAGCTCTGCCTCTGAGGTCAGAGAGAGTGTGGTGGGAGGAACCCACACTGTGGCTTACTCAACTGTGAGATCTTAACTTGGGTGGCCATGACTACTGTGGTCTTATGCAGCAGTGGCGACAGCATGGCATCACGGCCTGGAGCGCGGAATGGTGAGCAAGAGCATGGTTACTGACTGTAAGGGGATCTGGGGTTCAGCTTTGGTACCTGATGGTGCTGGCAGTGTGGAAGGAGACTAGTATCTGGAGAGCCCAGGGGATGAGACATCCAGCTTTGGCCCAGCATTTGGACTCTACAGTAGCCTTGAGAGTTGCCCCACGGCTGAGGTTGGCAGGATGCTGAGAAGTAGGATTATCCCTTGCAGAGGGCCACATACTTTCCCTGGGCAAAGGTGGTGGCCCAGTGCCCACTGCTTGATGATTTCCAAGCCAGCTCTCTTCCCTTGCCTGCCCTCCCTAACTGGCCAGCTACCAAAACAGAGCCTGAGGCGAGCCAAGGTTCAGAACAGCTTTGCTGCGGGAGGGAGCTCTTGGTCACCGGCACCGCCTGCAGTGTCTCCATTGCCTCTGAAGTGCCTAGGGTGGAGTGCCAGCATTTCTCTTTCATCCTCACCACTCCCTTTGCCAGCCCTGCGGCCATAAACTTGCAGTGGCATCAGGCTCCTAAAAGATCAGGCAGCAAGCTAGCTTCTTTCTACCTGACCACATAAGCTGTACCCTCCCAACAAACCAGCCTGGGCTAGGAAAACAGGATGATTTTCTGGGCAATTCAGAATGCGAGCATGATGGCTTTCTGCCTCCCAACATCCTGCCCCTTCACTGGCTGGCCGACACCCAGAAACCCTGTTGAATATACCTCTCTCCCAAATGTCCATAGCACAGAGGCTCATAGAGAGCCTAGCCTGTCTGTGGAAACTACTCAGTAGTTGCCTCAGATGGATGGGTGTATCCATGAATATGGATTTGGAGTCACATAGCCCTGGATATTGTTTTTGGTTGTACCTCTCACTCTCAAAGTCCCCCAACTTAAACTTGTCACCTTGTCACTTGGAAACATGGTATGCAGGCACCTGGGTACCCACTGGTCTCCCCCACTAAGAAAAGGTCCCAAAGTAAAACCAACTGAAGACTCTTGTGGCTCTGCCACTCCCCTCATGATTGCTTTGAGCTCCATCCTACCTTGAGGATCAAGAGCATGAGGATTGCCATTCAGTGAACTTAGTTCACATCTGAAGTCTGTTGTCTCCTATATATCCTTAATCAAAAGTCTTTTCATCTCCACTCCGTACAATGGGGCTAAGAACATCCAGGAGCTGCAGCAAGAAACAAATGAGAACATGTAATAGATTGGACCCTATGAAACTGCTGAAAGCAATTTTCGGTGGTTCCATATAATATTTTAAAAAAGGAGAAAGCACGATACTAAAGAGTCTTAAATAAGTATGTTTATTCTTAGGAGATACAATTTCAAAGGCACAGAATATTGCCTTTTGAAGAAGCAACTAGTCCTTTCTTTCATCAGAGTTATGGGCCATACTGACAAAAGCCATTTCTCCACCAACACAGGGTTACAAGCATTTTCTGGAGCATTTGAGCTTGGGAAGAGGGAACCGCGTTGTTTGGTTTTTTGTTTGTTTGCTTGCTTGTTTTTGAAGAGATCAGACTGGTTCGTGGAAAACCAAGATGATGGTCAGGAGGCTAGCTCCTGATAACTCCTGCCTATGAACATTTTTTTCCTAAAAGCGTCCTCTTGCTCCATGTGGGAGTGCCCCCTCCCTGGCACCAGTTGCAATCTAGAGGTTGCTGAAGACAGGCTTTCTTTCCCATGGCACAGAACCATAAGTCCTAAGTACCAGGGACCTAGAGGAAACTCAAAGTGGAGACCTGCCAATCCTGCCCTCCCTGATAACAACTGGCAGACATCCGCAGAGCTTTTTGACTTTTTGTACTCTAATCAAAACTTGCATTTGAGCTTCAGTGGGTGAAACCAGGGAGAGACCTCTCTCACCATCTGTGACTCAGTTGCAATGCAGGTAGTAAAGATGACCTACCTTTCAGACCGGAAGCGACTGAGAGGGGCCTTGAGAAATGTGCATCAGTTGATTCTGCCCCAGGTGCGGACAAACAAGGAGCACTTCTTAGGGTGTTTGCTCAGTGTTTTCTACTGACGGTACAGTTGCAATTCAGGTTCCTCATTTTCCGATATTGTCCTGTGCTCTGCAGGACATTTTGCATGTGGTAGCAAAGAAGGATAGAAAGCACTCCTGGAAGCCCGAGAGCCTCATGGTCGCTTAGAATCTTAGAATGACTGCTTCAACTAGGTGCTCCATAACCACAAACAATCCCCGGAACTTGGTGCCTGGGTGCTTTTTTTCTAAAAGCAAACGTTTTGTTGTTGTTGTTGTTTGTTTGTTTGTTTTTTTGGTTTTTGTTTTGTTTTGAGATAGGGTTTCTCTGTGTAGCCCTGGCTTTCCTGTAAACTCACTCTGTAGACCAGGTTAAATGATTCATTTATTTTATGTGTATGGGTGTTTTGCCTGCTTGTATGTTCATACCACATGTATGCCTGGTGCCCTCTAAGGTTAGAAGAGGATGTCAGATTCTCCCGAACTAGAGTTGCAAATGGTAGTAAGCTGCCATGTAGGCACTGAGAATCAAACTGGGACTTTCTTGATTTGGCCAGTAGAGGCAAGTGAAGTCACTTAAGCAAGACTGGAACTAGAGTGTAAGAAGCCTGTGAAGATACCCCTGGGAACTGCCCAAGTGGGCTGTGTGCTGAGCAGGCAGTGGCTTGTGTTGCTCTGGGCTCTGAGCCCTGGCAAAAGGTCTACATGGAGAGTGGAGTTTTTACCATGATGGACACGGGCTGCATGACATTTGTTCAAGGAAGTACTAATATCCAATCATAGCTACGGTTAGAGTCCCTGTAGCACAAATGTACACAACCAGATGACCGCAAACCTCTAATTGGAATTTAGCCTGTTTTCCAAGTAGTGCATTATAGTAGCATTAGCAGTATCTAAGACTTTGTCTATGAAGAAACCACAGATGTTTCTGAGTCACTGAAGTTGCTGCGGATATCTTGAAAATTTGTTCCACCTAACAACTACTTGAAAACCATGGTAGTTACCAGAGCCACTGCTAAATCTTGTTACTTAATGCGTTAATGATGAAGCACAGGTTGCACGCCATGAATTAAAAATCTGTATGGATAACTTTAAATCCAGTTGACTTCCTCCGCCATCCTATGTGCTTTATTTTCTGCTTGTGAAAACATTCTAAGAAAAGGTCTATAGATATTGTCAATCTATAGATATTGAAAATCTTAAGAGATCAGGGCTGGAGAGATGGCTGAGAGGTTAAGAGGCTGCTCTTCCAGAGGACCTGTGTAAAACTCCCAGCACCTACATGGCAGCTCACAACTGTGTATAGCTTCGATTCCAGGAGGATCTAATGAACTCTTCTGGCCTCCTCAGAAACCAGGCTCATAGATGATACACAGACATACAAACAGGCAAGACACCCATACACATAAAGTTGTTTTTTTTTTTTTTTTTTTTTCATAAAATTAAGGGCTGGACACCAGTGTTGTTACATGCCTTTAATCCCAGCACTGGGAGGCAGAGGTGGGTAAATCTCTGTGAGTTCGAGGCCAGCTTGACCTACAGAGTAACTATAGGACAGCCAAGGCTACACATATAGAAACCCTGTCTTGAAAAATCAAAATAAAATAAAATAAAACAGGGGCTGGAGAGATGGCTCAGAAGTTAAGAGCACTGAATGTTATTCCAGAGGATCGAGGTTCAATTCTCAGCACCTATACAATAGCTAAGAACCATCTATAATAACTCCAGTTTTAGAGCATCCAACACCCTCTTCTGACCTTCATAGGTACCAGGCATGCACATGGTTTATATACACACACACAGGCAAAATACCCACATAAGTAAAAAAAAAAAAAAAAATTAAAAATATTAAGAAACTGTGTTAGAGGCTTAACAGGAAAGCAGTTGATTGGGGTCAGTGGAAATGGCCTCAAATGCAAAGATAGGAAGTGATACTTGTATTCTGTAGGTGCCAAGGAGATACTGAAGGGTTCTGAGCAC
The DNA here is from genome assembly GCF_907164565.1 of Psammomys obesus. Lineage (NCBI taxonomy): Eukaryota > Metazoa > Chordata > Mammalia > Rodentia > Muridae > Psammomys > Psammomys obesus. The sequence continues at coordinate 96,889 of NW_026590623.1, read as the reverse complement.
GAGGGTGCCTGAAATGATTCTTGAAGTCTCTCTTGAGCATGCAGCAGCTCAAGAGCCGGTGTCTGAGTGCTGTAGAAAATGCAACTCCCCTACACAGTCCTCTGAGTGAGCTTCACATGGCCTCCCAGAGCAGTCATTGGAACTGTGGGACCAAGAAGCTTTGGTACCTGTAATCCTGGGTCCTCAGTATTTCCTCCAATAGCTCACTCCCACTTAGAGCCAAGCTACACAGCATGGGTTCAGGAAGTTGGAGGAGATGGAGCCACCGCCATTCTCAGCATAGTTTGTGATTGAAAGGTTACCAAACTAAGAAGCAGGTCTGTGGTCTCTGTGTTCCTTCCTGGGATGACCCATATCTCAGAGAGAGGGTGTCACCACATTGAGGTTACAGTCCTGTTCTCAGGTCTGTGGGTTGCCTGTGAAACCTGATATTTTTAGAACCATCAAGGAAAAGGAGGTTGAGCTTCATTTTAAAAGGCAGAAATCAAAAAATGTTGGCTTTTGATTTTGACTTTCATGTCCTCATGCCAACTGACAAGACACAAATTCTTCCCAGTACTTGAAATGTACAGTGGCTGTAGGAAGTTTTAATACACACACACACACACACACACACACACACACACACAAGATAGGATCTTGGTGACTCCTCAAAGTAGGAGGGCAAGTCTGGGCAACCTAGCACATAAATACTCTCTGTGGTCCCAGGCAAAAATTAGCTGTTGTATTTTCAGGATTCTGTGACAGTTCTTACCCATCCATTAACTCACCGAAGATCACCTATCTACTGTCTGGCCAACAGGCTCTTGTCATACTTGTTAGGCAGCAAGCAGAGGGAAACCCAATGTTCTCACCTATCCTGGGAAGAAACTACCCAGACACCCTTAAGGTAGCTTTGGCTATAACATAATATTTTATGCCTTAGTCTACATCCTTACCATGTGACGAAACTGAGGCCCATCATGTCAGTATGATTTACCCAGGGTCTCATAGCTAAAATAAGTGGCAGACCAAGGATTTGGACCTGTGAAGTGTACCACAGAACAAGAGGGCCTGCCCAATACACAGTCCCTGTTGACTAGTCTATGCCAACTGTAGCAGACTAGTAGCACATGCAGCCAAAATCTGCTGGGCAGCCCTGCAAGTTCAGGGGACCTCTCTACAACCAGGTAGGGAGGAAAGAAACACTGAGCATATGTTACCAGCAGTCCAGGCCATGAAGCAGCCGGTTTGGTCATATCGTGTTTCATTCCTGCCCCAAATTCATCCTTCCAATGGCTTTCAGTTATACTAGGCACCAAATCTAAGTGCCTGACCAATGGTCTGCAAGACCTTGTGGCAACGTGTCTCTTGCTGACCACTCCAGAGCCTTTGTACTTATCAGTTTTCTTGCTGGGCATACTGTTTTCTCCTCTTTTGTGTGACCGCTTTTCTTGTACTATGTATTTCCTTTGTTTAAGTGTGAACTGCCTCTCCTTCACTGTTATATGTCCTAGTGTCTATGTGACCAACACACAGAAGGAAATCTGTAAACATTTACGAGTGAACTCACTAAAAAGGAGCCCAACTGTGTCTCGGGTCCTTTACAAATAAATATTCTTTCGATGGTTAAAAACATCCCTATACATTAGCTATGAGTATCTCCATTATGTAGATGGAGCACAAACACATGATGTGACTTGTGCTGGCTCTCCTCTAACACAGCACTCCAAAGTGTGCATTCAAACATGGTCTTTTTAAAAAGTGGGAGGTTTTAGATATATTTATTTTATGGTTATGAGTGTGTGTGTGTGTACCAACTATGTTCCTGATGCCCAGGGGGCCAGAAGAAGGCATCAGATCCCCTGGAACTGGAGTTACAGAGGGTTGTGAGCCACTCTGCAGATGCTGGGAACTGATTCCCAGGTCTTCTAAAAGAGCAACAAGTGCTCTGAACTGCTGAGCCATCTCTCCAGCCCCATTAAGTGGGTCTTCATTGAGAATGTTCTGGACTCTTTCTTCCCCATGCCGCGTCAGTTGACTGACTCGAACTTGCTCAGGAAGGAACTGAAGCAATTCTGGTGGTCACTAGCTGGAGTTGTTGAACCACCCTGGCTCTACTGGGTTTTCATTCTTGTTTATTAAAGACCCCAGAAGTACCTCAGAAGGCAAAACAGAAAGGCCGACTCATTCAAGTGAAAAATAGCTCTACTCCAGCGGGAAATGTAGCCGAGACCCACAGGACTAAGCATCCTCTGGAGGGTGCCAGGAATGGAGGATAAGAAGCTTCCTGCTGGCCTTGAAATATTTTCTTTTCCAACTTCTAATTTGCCTAGCTCCTTGCACCTCAAAGTAGGATATGAGTACTTGGAAGGACATGCAGAATCCAGAACCTCTGTGTGACCCCCCCTTCCTGCCTCCTCCCTCCCAGCCTGCATTTCAGTGAGATCCATGGGTACTTGGAAATTCCTAAGCACGAAGGTTTTAGGAAGCAGTGCCCTAGAAGGGCAGACTCTGAACACTGCACTGGGGCTCCCCAACGGCAGAGAGGAATACCCAAGACCTCTGTACAGGCCTGATCCCAACTAGCTTCTCAGTACTGCTTGCTGAAACTGGCCACCCATAGCCAGCCACTGATGGAATAATTTACTGTGCACACGCTGCTGCTCCCTGCTCCTCTCTGTCATCGCTCCTGGCCTGTGCTCCTCTAAGGGAGGTCCAGCAATATGGTATTTGCATAAGGAAGCTTCAGAGTTCAAAAAGATCTTGAAAAGGCTTGTTGCTTCCCCCTTCTTCCATCCTCACACCACAAAAGCCCCAAGAATAAAGGTCTAAGGTATCAACACTGTTGCTTTTCTTGTGGCCTCCTCAGCTTACCTGGCCACTGAGACCCCTATGCCACTTCTAAAGGGCTGGAAATTCCAGGCCTTCCAAAGGTGCAGAAGGTGTTGCCAAGTGCTGGCTACCAATCCCTCACTGTACGCGGAACCAAAATAAACCCCCGTTGATATGGAAACGGGTCAAATTATTTTAAGAAAAAAATTATTCCTTCATTAAGTCATGTTGTTATAGAAACCAGGATTAAAGTAACTTGGCCGTCGAGGTTAGGTACAATGTTTAAGGGACAGGGACTTTTCCAATGATGGAAAACAATTTGTGAACACATTTTCCTGGACTTTTGTCTCTATACCAGGAATGAGGGTAAAGGTCAGTTTAGGATCCCATTGTCCAATCTGGATAGGTCACACTGTAGGACCTTGCCAGTGGGATACACTAAGGCATAACCCATTATTTAAGCTGGAGCTAACTGAAAGGGTGTCCAGTACCACCCAATATGCAAATCAGCACCCTCTATTCAGCAGCAAAGTGAGTGTCTCAACTTCCTGGAATTAAAAGAAGGCAGCTAGACCTGAAAGAATTAACAATACTTGTTTTTCACTGTCCTTTTTTTTTTTTTTTTTTTTTTTTTTAAAGACAGGACCTCATTTTGTAGCTCTAGCTGGACTGGAACTTACTCACTGACCTCAAACTCACAGAGATCCACCTGCTTCTGCGTCCTGAGTGCTAGGAAAAGGTATATGCTGGCGCACTGACCATACATTTAATTTTTAAACTTTTTAAAAGAAACCCTAGCTGAGCCTGGTGTACATGGCGATAATCCCAGCACTCAGGAGGCTGAGGTAGAAGGATCAAGACTTGTAGGCTAGTTAGACTACAGAGTGAGCCCTGTCTCTGTCTCAAAGAAATAAGTGTTTTTAAAATGACTGGGGATACCGTTTGGTGTTGGCGTGCTTGCCTAGCACATGCAAGGTCCTGGGTTCTATCCCCCACATCGCTATTCCGAAAAGTTGAAACTTTATCTGTTTTTTTTTTTCACAAGACTTTTACACTTGTCATTTATATGTATATATAATGATATACATACACATATATTGTAAAAATCCAAGACCAAAAGATTCTCAAAGAGAGCTTTTTAAATTCATTTTAGCCAATACATAAAAATTACATGTATCTGTGCAAACATTAAATGTTTGCGTGACTGTATATATCACGAGATGTTTCAGTAAGGTTAATAGTCAGCTCTTCAACTGAATATCTTGAAATTTTATCTGCCTTTGCAGAGTGGGTTGGAAAATTAACTGCTAGAGGGACCTGAATTTCAATGTGGATCTATTGTTTACCAACTGTGACCTGGACAATTTATATAGTCTCTCTCTGTCTCATTTTTGTAATGAAAATGTGTTGTGGAAATCGGAGATAATGTATGCACAGGGTTTGTCTAGTCCCTGACATATAATAGAGACCCAATAAGTGCTTTTGAAGGCTTGCCTAGGGAGCTTTTTAAAACAGTTCATGTTGAACCCGACTCTGAACAAAGAAGTCAAATGTGAAGCTCAGAATGGGTATTTGGATATCCCTGGGTGGTTCTAAAGTTCAAGCAGGATTGGGACCGATAGCTTCAGACAAGTACATGCCGACCCTGGGCTACTGTTTGGGCAGAAAGAGAAACATGTTTACAGAGGAAACAGTACTGAGTGTGAGGTCCCAGAAATTATGATTGCGGCCCCTTCCCTCAGGAGGGTCTTAAGCAGTGAAAAGAACAAAGGTTAGCAAGCAGCCACAGTATTTATGGAGAAGGCTGTAGCTGGGGCGTTGGAAGTGTGACCAGATTTCAACTAGTGAAGCTTCGTGAAAAGATCGCAGGGAGAATTGCAGGACAGGCATGGCAGTGCACACCTGTCATCTTGGTGCTACGGAGGCAGGAGGCAAGAAGATTAAGACCCTTCCAGGGGAAAAAAGGGGAGAGAGAAAGACCAGTTGTAGCAGCCATTTCATGTAGCGTTTTTAGGGGCAGGGAAGGGCCGCAGGAACTCTGAACGGTTACATTCTTCCTTAGAAGAAAGAGTGGGTGTTTTCCAAAACAGCCGAAGAGCAATTCATGCATGTGTTCATCCCACATGCGCTTACTGAGCGTCTATTATGTGCCTCCGACTATGGCTATGCTGGCAACCAAGACAGATAAGGACCCTGGCCTCTGGGTGAGGCAAGCAGTTGAACAATGAAATCAATAAAGAAGAAAAGTTATAAGTGGTGTTAAGGACTGTGAAGAAAAGCAGAGCGATATGGCTAGAGTGAATAGTGTGGAGCCGCCATAGCAAAAATCACAGACAGCCTTTCTGAAGGGATATTTAAGCACATTCAAATCGTGTTTCTGGCAGAGTGAATGGTGGTGCAAGGTCTTTTTTTTTTTTTTACCTTTTTATTTATTTTTTATTACACTTTATTCACTTTGTATCCCAGCTGTAGCCGCCTCCTTCATCCTCTCTCAATCTCACCCTCCCTCCCTCTGCTCCTTCCTTGCTCCTCCCCTAGTCCACTGATAGGTGAGGCCCTCCTCCCCTTCCATCTAACCCTAGCCTATCAGGTCTCATCAGGACTGGCTGCATTATCTTCCTCTGTGGCCTGGTAAGGCTGCTCCCCCCACCCAGGGGTTGGTGATCAAAGAGCCAGCCACTAAGTTCATGTCAGAAACAGTCCCTGTTCCCATTATAGGGTACCCACTTGGATACTGAGCTGCCATGGGCTACATCTGAGCAGGGGTTCTAAGTTATCTCCATGATTGGTCCTTGGTTGGAGTATCAGTCTCAGAAAAGACCCTTGGGTCTAGATTTTTTGGTTCTGTTGCTCTCCTTGTAGAGTTTCTGTCTCCTCCAGATCTTCCTATCTCCCCCTTCTTTCATAAGATTTCCTGTTATAGTTTGGCTATGAGTCTCAGCATCTGCTTTGATACCCTGCTGGTTAGAGTGTTTTAGAGGCCCTCTGTGGTAGGCTTCTGTCCTGTTCCCTGTTTTCCCCCTCTTGATGTCCATCCTCTTTGCCTTTCTGAATAAGGGTTGAGCATCTTACCCAGAGTTCTCCTTCCTGCTTAGCTCCTTTAGGTGTACACATTTTAGTATGTTAATCAAAAGTCTTAACTTTGGAATTGGCCTGGCATATATGAGGAGCAGTAAGAAAGCCTCTGTGATGAGAGATATAAGCAAAGAGAATGGTGAGCAATGAGGCCAGATCGGGGGCAGGGACCAGAGGTCAGCTTACTCAGCTTATACTAAGCACTTGCATTTTGGTATAGTGTGGTGAGAAAGAACGGGGAGGAGAGCAATGGGGTGTGATTTGCCTTTTTCTTTCCTAACAGCTCGAAATAGAGTTCACTTGCCATCCAGCTCACCTTGTATGCTTTAGATAGGTGATATCTAACGCATACAAATCCAATGGTACCTAGCATATTATTCCCAGGTACGAGCAACCGTCACCACATTTGAGGCAGAGGTCTTTTATTATCCCCAAAAGGACATAGTTCATTCACGGGCAGTCACTTTCTGCTTCTACCAGCCCCCCCCCCAATCCATCCCTACCATGAGGCAACCCTCCATTTATTTTCTGTCTCTGTGTGACTGGCCTGTGATGGACACTTCGCACACACAGAATCATACAACGTGGGACCCTGCAACTGACTTCTGCTACCTAGCATAATGTCTTCAAGGTCCCCACATGTTATGCCCTGGAGCAGCACTTGGCTCTTTTCACGGCTGAATGATAATGTCGCCCCGTTTCTCTTTTTCTCCATTAACGGTTGATGAACATGTGGGTGGTGTATTCACTGCTCTTCTACTGCTGTGATAAAACACCATGACCAGGGTAACTCACAGAAGAAAGAGTTTATTTGAGCTTACAATTCCAGAGGGTTTAGAGTGCGTGATCCCTCCAGTGACATACTTTCTCTAGCAAAGCTACACCTAAACCTCTCAGGGTCATCATTTGGGGACCAAGTATGCAAATGCCTGGAACTATGGAGTACATCTCATTCACACCACCACAGAAGGTTTACTGGTTTTGCCTATTAGACATAATGGTACTATAAACACTTGATAGGTTTTCGTATCTTTGGGGTAGATACCTGGGGTAGGTTGCCAGGCTATATGGTGATTCTCTGTACTGTAAGCTCTCTGTTTAATCACTTGAGGAGTCCGGGCTGTTTTCCATAGTGGCTGCACCGTTTTCCTCACCACCATTGTTATCAGCTGTCTCCTGATGCTGGCCACACTACTGAGTATGAAGTGGTTCCCACTGTGGTTCAGTTTGCATTTCCTTGTGAGTTTGAGCTTTTTGTCTTGTGCTTATTGGTCATTTGAAACAAGGTTTAACCTTGTGGCACTGAGTGCCCTGGTACTCCGTGTCTACACCCAGGCTGGCCTCAAACTCAATGATCTTCTAACCCCTGCAATACAAGTACTGGAATTAGCTATTTGCATCACCATGCCCAGCTGTTATTTCCCTTTTGATTATTATTTTTAATTTAGGTTTATGGGTGTTTTGCCTGCCTCCATGGCTGTGCACCGCATGAATCAGTGTCAGAAGAGGCTTCCTAAGGGCAGTAGATCTCTTGGCACTGGAGTTACAGATCATTGGAGCTAGCTGCCATGTGGTTGTTGGAACTTGAATCTGGGACCTCTGGAAGAGCAGCCAGTGCTCTTAATTGCGGAGCCACCTCTCCAGCCCTTCCTTTTTATTGTCGAGTTGTCAAAATATACGGTACTCTAGATACAAATTCCTTATCAAATACATGACTGACAAATATTTTCTTCATTGTTTGAGTTACCCTTTAATTTCCACCCTTTTTATTTGTTATTTGAGAATTTCATACATGCATATAATGCAGTTTGATCAGATCCAACAGCCATTCCCCCTCTAGTTCTTCCTTTATCCCCTCTCCCATCGTTATGTACTCTTTTTTAAACCCACGGAATCCACTTAGTGCTGCCGGTATGTAAGTGGGTGTAGAACCATCCACTGGAGCACGGACAGCCTATCAAGAATTGCATCTAAAGCAAACTGACCCTCCCTCCAGTAGCGACTCAGCTAAGTGGGACTCATGAGCCCCTCCTCCCCCGTCCATGTTGGAAATTTGGCTGCCTTCATCTTGTGCCTGTCTTTTGCATGCAGTCACAGCTACCATGAGCCCTTTCATTTTCTCCATGGTGAACTTTGAGACTCAAAAGTTTGTAACCTCGATAAAGTCCAGTTTACGTATTTTTTTGTTGTTGTTGTTGTACATGTTTGCTTTGGGTATCAAAATAACTCACTCATTCCTAAGTGAATTTCAGTAAGAAAAATTTCTTTGATTGCTGTAGCTCCTTTGATAGGAGGCAGAGATACAAGGGACCAAGCAAGAGAAGGGATGGCATGGGCAGAGAAGAGCACTTTGTCCACAGCTTTCTGACTCCGGTGAGAACTCCATGCATAACCTCAGATTCCTGGCAAGGGCAAAGCACTGAACCCGTTAATGTCATCTGGACACAGGCACACTGGTGAGCCCGCCTCTTTTTCTTGCAATACTTTTATATACATGCCACTTCCTGCTTCTTTCCCGCTTTGAACCTTGTTGGGCAACTCAGGTCAGAAGGTAATCTGAGCAGTCTCCAGTGGCTGGGGAGGAGCCTCTGTCACGTTCATTCAGTGTAGGACCTGAGAACATCCCTTCCTCTTTCTGGACCTCAGTTTCCACATCTGACTCATGAGGGAGCTGGATACGGTTTCTGACTTTCCACAAGTTTCTGAGCCTTCACTTCTCAGTTCTTACAAAGTAACTAAGCAATAAATATTTATCATGGTAGCAAGGGAGAACCTACACAAACCACAGGATAATGTTTACAGTGTGATCGCATCTTTGTTTGACATAGGAAAACTTCCAGAAAGATAGACCCAAGGTATCAGCAGTGCTTATGTCAGATGAGGATGTTCCTCGTTCAATCTGTTTGCTTTGATCTCTAACTGTGATAAACTTGTTCTTGAAATAAGAATAAAAGAAAAGCATGATGGATAAAAGTTGACAAATTTTTAAAGAGAGTTGTCTAGAAACTATTAGCAGGCAAAGGAAGCAGGAAGTGGCAGCTGGCTATGTCGTCACTCAGTGGTAGAGATGTCCTCACCCCACAAACTTCCCTCCATGTCAATTTCACTCTGAGGCTGACATTAATATAGGAGGGCTGTTGTGGGGTGCTCTTGGGATCCTCGTCTGTGGAAAGTGTGTGTGCCAAAAAGCTACTGTAAACTCATGGTTGTCAGAACAAGCTCCCTCCCCAAACCCTCTCAAAGTGGTAGGAGGGAGGGCCTCTGGAGCTGAGATGCTCTGGATGCTCTGAATTGCTCTAAGTTGGGATGAAGTCACTGCTGGAGAAGGAGGCATGACATTAGATAAAGCAATCCTCAAAGCAGTTAGATAATAAATGCCTTCTTTTGACAACTCCAGCATCAGTAGGTTTATCATTTATTTCTGAGGTGATATCTGACTGGCTCATCACAGCCCTCACTCCTTAGCAGAGGTCACCTCCACGAAGGTAGATATCAGAAGCTCGCTTGCTTTTTCTCCTTCCTTTGCTTTTTTCCTTCCCTTCTTTCCTTTCTTTCTTGTGCATATGTGTGCTGAAAATTGAACCTAGGTCCTCACACGTAATAGACAAGCTTTCTACTACGAAGCTACAACCACACTTAAGGGATTTTGAGAAAATAAAGGAGAGGAAAAAAAACACCCATCGTTTAACTGCAGTGAGTCCTGATGCATCTACCACTCTGAGCACTGATCTCTATCCAGACTCCTGTCCTTGGGCAATGATCTTTGCAGGTCTGCCTGGGAATACCCTTAGTTTAGGTGCTTCTCAGGATGCAGGCACTGATTTGGACCCTATGATCCTTTAACAGTCCTGGAAGTTATCAATGAGGAAACCTAAGCTCAGGGAGTTCACACAGCTGGGTTAGGCAGAGGACCTCTCAAAGCTAGATATCTCCAAAGTGTCATTCTCTCTCTCTCTCTCTCTCTCTGGGAACATAACTGCTCAAACTTGCCAACCATTTGTTTCTTGGTCAGATGGACAAACCTTCCTCCTTGTTAGTGCTGAGCTGGTTGGTTTCCCGTAGTCACCATGTCCGAAGAACCCTGAGCTGATCTTGACTTAGTTAAAGCCCTCCCTTTTCTGCAGGACTTCGTAATGACAACTTTTTTCCTACCATGAATTTCCTCAAGTTTGGGGGACAAAAAAGGCTATAGGCAGTCCAGCTGACTTCATCTTGAGTTAATCTTATTAGCCTGTGAGATCAATTGGCTGCAGGCACCAGGCAAGCGACAGCACGAGCACTAATTCAGCTGCAGTTGGAGCAACCTCACAGCCAGGGACTGATTTATCAATCCCTTTAATGGATGGGATCACATTTAGCTAATTGTGTCTGAGGCTGGCATGAATAAGGTGACCTCCTTGTGATATGGGTCTCCTGCAAGGATGAGGGAATGAGAGAAGAGAGTGGGCGGCAAGTCATGCCACCTTCCTGGCCACTCTTGTTTGGGTTCCAGGTATCTCTGAGCTATATGTTACTGTCAAAAGCACCATAATGTAGGGCAGTGGTCACCAAAGCATAGTCCTTGTACCAAAAGCATTAGCATTCTTTGGGAAGCTGTTAGGCATGCAGATTTCTGGGTTCCATCCCTCATCTGGAGTATCGAGAAATGGTGCTGAATATTCTGTGTTTTTGTTTCCCCTAAGAGTTGTGAACACAAACTCTGGTGCCAGGTAGCCTGGGTATGACCTTGGACAAGCTCTGTAACCTCTCAGTGTCTCAGTTTCTTCATCTGTAACATGAGAAAAATAATAGCATCTGCTTCATGGGGTATAGTATAGTATAGTATAGTATACATTATACAATATACTATATGTTATGTGTTATATATTATATACATATATATAAATATACAGACATATTTCTAAAGCATGCCAGTGATTCTAAGTGGATCATAAAGTCCCTGTGATTTGCTAAGTAAAATTCTATCATTTCTGTGGTGGTGGTATTTATGTATAAGTGTGTGTGTGTGTGTGTGTGTGTGTGTGTGTGTGTGTGTGTACAAGGTGAACTTTTTTCTTCTTCTTCTTTTTTTTTTTTTTTTTTTTTTGCTTTTATGCTGAATTTATTCCCGTACCATCAGTTTTCAGTTTCTTCTGGGATATTTTTTTCTTCTGTGCAACCTCCTCTTCTGGCTTTGGGACAACTTGTTCCTTTTCAGTGAGAATCATCTCAATGTGGCAGGGGGAGCTCATGTATGGATTAATCTAGCCAGGAGCTCTGTAAGTTCAATGGTGTATCTTAGGTGCCTTGTTCACCTGGATATGTTCTATGACTAGAGAATCTACATCTAAACACTTAGATTCAGCATTACTCTGCACTTTTAAGCATGTGCAACAAAAAAAATCAGCATTCTTTTTTATCTACCGACTCTGTGTCCAGGCCCACTGTTTGGCCTGGGTGCACCACTTGACTCCGTCATTATACCACCAGAATGGTGATACTTCTTTCAAGTGGCATCTTTCAGATATTTGCCGGCTCTTTGAATATGTATACCCCTGATGGCCTGGACAGTTTCCTGGCTGTTCTTAAAGTGAACACGAAGGTTTGAACCTCTTGATTTTTGTGATATTGTATGGTTTCTGGGTCAAGAGAGTAGTGAACCATCTTCATGGGTCACCCACTGGCTACTTTCAGGAAGAGGGACAAGGTGAACTTATGCGTGATTTCTTTCTACAGTTTCAAACTTTTAAAATGTGGTTAGAGAAATACAGCTTTAGAATCTAGTGAGCACGCACTGGTGAAGTGGAGAAGCATATACTTCATGAATAAGCAATTGGCAGAGTGGAAGACAAGACTGCTCCTTGAGGACTAGGGCGGTATGACCGCTATGCGTGCTCCTCGGGTGACACTGCCATAGAGCGGAACTCAAGGTTCTCTAAGTTTAGAAGGGGGAAGATATGAACAAATGTTTCTTGCACTAGAGGAAGCTTAACCACAGTATAGAGAATGGCTGGCCCCGGGAGATCAGCTGGGGAATGGCTATGAAACGAAAGGGGGGACACAGCAGAGAGGAAGAGAGTCCATCTAAGACGCAGGGAGTTCTTAGAAGCTGTCCAAGTTCATTGACTGCTGTAAGGATGTCTGAATTACCTGAGGAGAGCCCAAGTAGATTTTAATTTTCAGAGGTAGCCAGCTGGTCAGTGGACTCTACTCATCTCCATTTCCCCAAGTTCCAGCATCCTAACTGGGCTGTGAAATCTGCTATACAGCTGAAAGAGCTCCTTGTAAGACCAAGATCCAGCTCAGGTGACTGGGGTAGGAGTGTCTGGTGGTGAGGGGGGGAGGGGAAGGGAGAGCTAAAAGCTCCAACCACATATGGTACTTCCAGCCTCACCTGTCCCTTTTAAACTGTGGTCCCCAGAAGAGAGACACTAGTAAGGGTTTAGTATGCTGCTTGCCTCTAAAGCATATTTCTTAGCATCCTAATGAACATATTTAGTTCTCACTGAGCCCAATGCCTATGAATATATGGTTACTGCCTGGCCTTTACTGAGCTGCACTGGGATTGTTGTAGTTTGGCACATAGTTTCCCTAGTCACATTTTCCCATCTTGTCTTGATGTTTCAGTATAGTATTATTTACACTTCTGTTTTGCAAGGCTTGTTGTTGGTTTGGTTGTTTTGCTTCAGAGCAGCTTTATTGAGACGAAGCATGAACACACCATAAAATCCCCCATTTCCAGTTGTGCAATTCAGTGGGTTTATACTATACTAAAGTAACTTCAGAGAATATGCAGCCATCACCCTTATCAATTTTAGAGCATCACCCTAATGTGCCTATTATCAGTTACTCACCATTTCCTCCCAAGCCTCTCTCCAGCCTTAGGCAAGCATTGATATAGTTTCTGATTTTATGAATTTACTTGTTCTGAATGTCATAAAATGGGATCATTCACCCTGTGGCCTTTCTTTCAAGGTCTATACATAGTGTAGAATGTATCAGTAATTTTGTTTCATTGTACGATTGATTGGTTTTCTACTTGCCAGTTGATGAATATTTGGATTGTTCCACTTTGGGGCTAGAGTAGAGCCGTGAACATTCAAGTATAAGTTTTACGTGGACATAATTTTCATTTCTCTTGGGTATATTCCTAGTAGCAAAATGTTGCATCATGCAGTTAACTCTGTGTGACATTTTTGGAGATTGCAAGGCTGTTTTCCTAAGTAGATTCATCAGCAGTGTATGAAGGGAATAAATTCTCCACATCTTAACCAACATGTATCTGTTTATTATTGTTGTTGTTGTAGATGTAAAATAGTATTTTTTTTTTACTTCTGTTTCCTTGGTGATTAATTGTGCTTTGAACATCTTCTTATGTGTTTGTGGCTATTTGTGTATCATCACTGGAGAAATATCTTTTAAGATCCCTTGGCAATTTTTGATCTGGATTATTCATCTCACTGATTTATAAGAGATGCTTAAACATTTTAGATGCAAGTCACTTATCATATAAATGACTTGCAAATATGCTCTCACATTCTGTAGGATGGCTTTTCACTTTCTGCCTGGAATTATTTGTGACAATATGTTTTAAATTTCCATGAAGTCCAGTTTGCCTGTATTTTTCTTTTATTGTCATATCTAAGAAACCATGCTCTAATCCAGGGTCTCAAAAAGTTATTCCTACACTTCCCAAGTTTTATAATTTTAGCTGCTATTTAAATTAGCAGCTGCTATTTAAATTAGTCTTTGATACACTTGGGTTTACTTTTGTGTTCACATAAGAACGGATTCCAGTTCCAATTTTTTTTCATTCACTTAACCAGTTGCCCCAACACCATTTGTTGAAAAGACTGTTTCCTTTTGAATGGATTGACACCTTTGTCAAAAGTCACCTGGTTATAGATGAGTGAGGTTTGCATTGCAATGCATCGATTCTGTTACATTGCTTTAAATTTTTAAGTTTGATAATTAAAAACTTAATTATCAAAAGCTTGTAGTTTTTCAAGACTGTTTTATCAATTTGGGCTGCCTGAATTTTCATATAGACTCCACAGTCCCTGTGTCAATATCTACAAAGAAAATGAAAGTATTATAAGAATTGTGTTGCATCTGTATACCAATATAGGTAGTATTTTAATGATATTAACTATTCTGATCCATAAACATGAAATATCTTTTCGCTCGCTCTCATAGTTAACATTTTCATGTTTTGTAGCTTTCAATATGCAAATTTTGCACTACCTTTGTTAAATGTTTTCCTGTGTATTTTATCCTTTTTTGGAGAGGAGGTATTGGTACTTTGGATTGAACACAGGGTTGCATAAATGCTGATGAAGTACTCTACCACTGAGCACTATTCTCACTCTCTTTTTATTTTAATTCTTTGGGGTTTTGTTTTTAAGACAGGGTCTCACTGTATATCCTTGACTGGCCTACAGCTTGCTCTGTAGATCATGCTGGCCTTGAACTCATAGAGATCCTGGGCCTAGTGGTTCCCCAGATTCTCTGTCTCCTCAACCCCAACCATGTATGGTGTAAGGGGGCAAGGTACGTAGGTAGGTAGGTACATATGTATTGTGGTACATATGTGGAGTTCAGAGGACAACTTTTGGGAGTCTATTTTCTCCTTTCACCTTTTTGAGGTAGTAATTCTCTTGTTTCTGTTGCTGAGCAGTGAATTCCAGGATAGCTGGCCCACAGATTCCCAGGTTCTTCAGGCTCTGCCTCCTGTGTCTCCATAGGAGGATTACTGACATTACAGATACTCACCACCACATCTGCTTTTATTTATTTTTAAATTTTTCGTTTTTGGGGGGACAGAATTTTTTCATATAGCCCTGTCTTCCCTGGGATTCACTGTATAGACCAGGATGGCCTGAACTCATAGAGATCTGCCTGTCTCCATCTTCTGAGTGCAGGAATTAAAGGTGTACTCCACCATGGCCTGGCCACATCTACCACATCTGCTTTTTACTTATATTTCAAACATGGAAGTCGGGTCATCGGGAAGTGCTTTTACCCATTAAATCATCTCTCTATCCCACATTGTTTTATTTTCTCCCATGATGATATTGTAAATAGAATTGTTTTCTTTTTTTTATTAGTGTACATCATTAGATATCAAATGAACCTTGTATATGCCAGGTAGGAGCTCTCCTACTGAGCTCTTACTCTCTTTTTAGAATTTTTGTTTGTAGATGTACTCTCACAAATTGTCCATGCTAGCCACAGACTTGATACCTTTCTGTTGATGCCTTTTGGATAGCTGGGATTGTAGACTTGCAATATCTATCATTTCTGATTTTTTTTCTTATTTCATTTTAGATTTTTGTTGAAGTATTTAATAATACATTTTTATGATTTATATCAAACACACTATTTTAGTAGATTTCAAAGAATCTCCCATGTATGAGATCATGTTATCCTTGAAATTTAATTTATTTCTTCCTTTCCAATCTATACGTATTTTATTTAATTTTTTTTATCTAATCATTCTGGTTAAGCCTGTATGTATTACTTACTTTTCTGATGTTGTGATAAAACATTATGATCAAAAGCAACTTAAAAAAGAAAGGGTTTATTTTAACTTATGGTTCCAGAGGATAGAGTCCATCATAGTGGGGAAGGCATGGCAGCAGAAGCAGGAAGCAGAGAGAGATCACATTTCATCTGTATAACGGAAAAAGACAGCTGAAACAAGAAGTAGAGTTAGGCCATAAAACCCTCAAACCCACCCCCATTGTTGTACTTTCTCCAGGAAGGCACCATCTCCAAAAGGTCTCATAACTTCCCCCAAACTGCATCACCAACTGAGGACCAGGTGTTCGTATACATGAATCTGTGAGGAGATGTTTTCATTCAAACCACCACACTCCAGTATAATGTTGAATAGAAGTAGTAAGGAGTAGACACCCTTCTCCTGTTTTTGATCCTAGAGTGAATGTCTTCAGTGTTTCAACACCATTAAGTGTGATGTTATTGTAAGTTTCTCTTACATACCTTTTATCTAGTCTTAGTTGGTTTGCATGCTTTTAACGTGAAAGGATATTGAATTTTTTATATCAAATATTTTTTGTGTTAATATTGGTCATGGTTTTGTTTTTCATTATATAAATATGAGGCATTACATTGATTTTCAGATGTTAAGACAATCTTGCATTCCTAGAATAAATTCTACTTGGTAGTGGTATATGATTACTTTGATATATTACTGATGTGGAGAAGTTTTACACTTCTATTGAAAAGCAATAATGGTCTGTGCTTGTGATGTTTGTTGTTGGTATTAGTGTCAGAGTAGTACTGGCTTAATGGAATGAACTGAAAACTACTACATTCGTATCGATATTGTGAATGATTTTATAAAGAACTGGTGTTAAGTTTTCTTTAAATATTTGGTAAACTTCACCAATGAATCCATGTGTTTCTGGCCTTTTCTTTTAAAAAGTATCTACTATGTGTATACATATATATATATATATATATTATATAGATAGATTATATTTTATTTTTCTGTTCATTTTTTAAAGATTTAGTCATTTGTATCTTATGTGTGTAAATGTTTTTTCTGCATCCAAGTCTGTGCACCACATGCATGCAATGTTCATGAAAAGCAGAAAAGGGTGTCAGATTCCCTGGTCCTAAACTGCCATATGGGTGCTGGTAACCGGATCCGGGACCTCTATAAGACCAACAAGTCCTCTTTACTGATAAGTCATCTTCCCAGGCCTCTGGGCTTCCCTTTGTAGGTAGTTTAGTCTCTTTAGTTGTTGTAAGATTATTTGAAGCTTCTATTACTTTTTTGTCACTTTTAAAAGTTTTCTTTTTAGTTATCAGTAGTGTGTGTGTGTGTGTGTGTGTGTGTGTGTGTGTGTGTGAGAGAGAGAGAGAGAGAGAGAGCAGGCATGAGCGTTCCATAGAGCAATGTGTGTCTTACTGCTATGTAGAGACACTATGACTAAGACAACTCTTATAAGAGAGCAATTAATTGGAGGCTTGCTTACATTTTCAGAGGTTTAGTCCATTATAATGCAGGGAGCAGCACGCATGGCTCTGGAGCAGTAGCTGAGAGCTTTGCACTCTGATCCAGAAGCAGCCACAGAGAGAAAGGGAGAGAGAGAGACTGGACCTGGACCTGATACTGGCTTTTGAAACCTCAAAGACCACCTCCAGTGACATCCTTCCTCCTATAGGATCACACCTCCTAATCCTTTCAAACAGTTCCACTCCCTGGTCACTAAGCATTCGAATATATGAGCCAATGGGAGCCATTCTTATTTAAACCACCACAATGTGCGGAGGTCAGAGAACAACTTTCTAGAGTCAGTTCTCTCCTTCTACCATAGAATCCAGGGAGAGAACTCAGGTCATCACGTTTGCAGAGCAAACACTGTATTTGCCAAACCATCTTGCTCATCTCATCTTGAGTCATTTTTGACAGTTTATGTCTTTCTAGGAATTTAGTCATTTTATTTGGGTTGTCTTTTGAACCCACAATTGTCTACAGTATCATCCTTTCTAATTGTTTTGCTTCTATAAGGTTAATTATAATGTCCCCGCATTTACTTCTGAGGTTTAGTCATTGAGAGCCTTCTGTCTTTTATTCTTGGTTAGTCTAGCCAAAGTATTTTGAAATCCCATTTGGCCTCCTTCTGCCTGTGTTTGGACATCTAAGGATGTCATATGCATGTCCTTTACAGGCAGGAAAGTAAGTGTTCTCCTCCTCCTGGCATATGTAGCTTTTAGCGTGAGGCCCAAAGCATACTCTTCTGCTCCTTGTGCTAACTGAGGCAGATTTATTCGGAACCAGCGTCCTTAGTAACAAGTAACTATGGTGCACAGGACTGCTACAGTCCTACCTCTCACTGTGGGGATTAAGCTGCAGCTTTTTAGTACATGGCCATCAGCCAAAGTCGCTCATTTCTGAGTAAGTATGAGAGCATGGAACAGAGTCGAAGGAAAGCATCAGGTTCTGACTGACAGGGCCTCTCAAGCAGAGCATTGTGGAGAGCCCTGAGTCTTGATCTTATTGAGCACTGTGTGTATTGTGTCCTGAATGGGAGCAGAGGCAAGAAAGGCCTCCTACCATTCTCACCATATGTCTCCTTGGTCACAGTGCCCAGTACAGGGTTGTCCTGATTGGCAGGGACTCAGGTGACAGATGAGAGACTCAGGAAGGCAGGCCAAGGCATTTGAAATGTAGGGCAAAGGCTGATTCTGATTGTTGATCTAGGGGGACTGACCCAGCTGCTAAGTTTTCCCCTTTTCTCTACATGCCTCAAGCCTGACCCAGGTCCTGTGGTAGAGCATTTAGTTCAGAAAAATGTGTTAGAGACAATAACACCTCCACTTCTAGATTATTTCCAGACCAAGGAAATATCTGTCTCTCTTGCAAGTAGGTCTTGATTTTAAAACAGAGAAACCCCCACCAACATTTCCTTAATGAGAAAATGAAGAAAAAAAAAAGTCAACTCTCTGGGATGGGTGTGTGGCGAACAAGAAACCCAAACCAACTCGGACAGCATCAGCCCCACCCCTGCTGCTGACTCAGGACTGAGAGGAAGAGGGAGCTGCCAGACTTCATGATTTCTGTAAACAGTTCTTGAAAGAGAGAAACCACACACTTGTCCCTCTGCCAGCTTGAAGCTTGTCCCCACAGCTGACAGGGCAGCCATTGTCTTTTCACTGATGTCCTCTGGCAGGGATCCTTAATTAGAACTCCATAGATCTCTAGCAGGTCTACAGCTAGAACTTGGTAGATCTGAGAACTGGGGTAAAAAAAAATGATTTGATCTTTTTCTCCATCAACCAGGAATGAATTTTAGCACTTTCTTGAAGTATGAATGTAGGCAACAAATCACAATAATATTAGCCATATTGGGATTTTTCTCATCAAGAGAAATCACAACTATTTTCATATCATGTTACAGTTGTTACATCTCAAAAATCACCAAACTCTAATCTCTAGACTTGCCATTAAGCCTTGTGATATAATCTGTTATTAGTGATAGAAAGGGACCATAAAATGATTTTTTAAAAAAAGACAGTCTCATATGATTGATCTTCTTTGTCATACTACGTATTTTATTTTATGCGTGTAAGGCAGGAAGAACGTATCTCAAAATATGTAATTTTGAGAAAGGAGCCAGGTTTTCCAAAGTGACAAAAGAGTCCACATATGACTTGCCAAAGATTAAGACCCTGCCTGAGATCTTAGACTGCTTTTGTTCCTTGAGCCTAGGTTTATTTTGTTGTTTGTGTGTTTTTGTCTGTTTGATGAGATGGGAGGCAGGGTCTCAGTATGTAGCCAAGGCTGGCCTTAAACTGGAAGCCTCCTGCCTCATTTTACCAGGTACTTGGCTTAAAGGCATGAGCCACTATGCCTGGGTCCTGGTTGTGTGTCATTGTTTTGTTTTTCTTGAGACAGGATCTTACTAGGTAGCCAAATCTGGCCTGGACCTTTGCTACCCATCTGCCTCAGTGTGTCTCATTATGCCTGATGGGTTATCTCCAATCCAAGCCAGAATAAAAGTACAAAAGGGGCAGGTTTTATTGAAGCATCGAGGGAGGGGGAAGGGGAGAGCTGGCGGGGTGAGAGGGAGAATGAGGACAGGAGGAAGGGAAAGGAAGAGAAAGGGCAGAAAAAGGACAAGGAACCAAAATGTCTGGTTATATAGTGAAGGGCCTCTGGGAGAGAAGCTCCACCCCTCGGTGGAGGGCAGGGTATGGCAACCTGCCATCAGGTAAGAACTTTAACAATTCCTAGGCCTCTCGCGTTTCATTTCTGAGCCACAAAACTTGGCTTGTCTGGCATCGTAGTGTTATGACATTGGCCAGCTTCACCTCTGGGCCACGTGTCTTAATCTATCAAGGTAGGACTGCTGGCACTCCCACTGGCTGACATCAAGGCTTCAGCTTTTCCATTCTGCCAGCATGGGATTCCTGGGAAATTTTCAATTCTTTCAAGTCATAGGAATGGCGTCATGATTAGTAAATGTAAAGCATTTGAGATTAACTCATGGTCAGTCTAGCTAACTAGGTAGTGGCTATTAGCATCGTTGCTGCTTCATGTCAATGAGGTCATTAATATGTTTCATTTGCCTCCATTTTTTTTTTTTTTTTTTTTTTTTAGAAAAAGGAAAGTAAAACATAGAGAAACACAGTGATCAACTCAAGGGCATGAATCGCAAGAATGGCAGAAACTGAGTTGAAGGGCAAATCTGTGTAAACTTTAAGCCCGGTGGAGGTCACTTTTCACAACCGAGTGAGAGGAGGTCACTGCCCTCAGGTTGATGCTGGACATTGCCAATGAGCTCAGCTAAGAAAGAGGGAGCAACTAACTCCCTGGCAGTGTGAATGAATAAGTTAGGTTTTGCCTCCTGTCCTCAGGGTACCAATTAAAGAGAGAAGTAATAATGAAAAGCAGATAAAAGTGGTTTTCAGTGTGGCCACATGGAGAAGAGGAACGAATAAAGAGGCTCACTGACTCCCAAGTCCGTGTTTGGGGCTACAGATGTGGGGGTTAATCACTGACCCATTATATTCCAGGCACTGGTCTGCCCTTCAAGTTGGTCTGCGAAGTTGTCAGGAATCATCCTGAGAGTCGAGTTCCTCTGCTGGCTGACATCAAGGCTTCATTCAGCCTTTCCATTCTGCCAGCCTGGGATTCCTGGGAAATTTTCAATTCCTTTGGGTTCCATTGTTTCAGAAGTCTGCTAGCCGAAGGGAGGAGCATGAATCTGTTATTAGAATCTCCCTTCCCCTGCTTAGATGATTACAATTCTTATTGTCTCCCCTCTAGCTTTTTTTGGGGGGGGACCTCCCAGCCTCACGTGCACAACACCAGCCAGGTCTAAAGGGCCGGTCCTCCTTACAATAAACCATGTTCTCACGCTGCACAGACCCTGTAGCAATGAACTCATGTTGCAACCCAGAACACTCTTGTTCCTCAGAAGTGGAGCTGCAGCCTCAAGGTTCAATGAGGCCAGGAGTACAGGGCAAGAAGGAACTCTTGGCTGTTTGGGAGCAGAGGTGGTTTCCTGAAGGAAGTAACCTTGGAACTAAGCAGATTGCCACTGGAATGGAGCCAAGAACGTTTGTGACTCCTACCCTTTCCCCCTTTCCCTTTTTCCTCTTTCCCCCTTTCTCTCTCCCCCTTCCTTTCCTTCCCTCCCTCTTCAGAAGGTTCTCATTATAGTGGTGCAGGTTGGTCTTGAACTCTTGGGTTCAAACAATCCCCCAGCCTCCGCTTCCCACGTAAGACTGTAGGGCTGTGTCATTGCACCCGGAATGTTTGCATTTTTGAGACAAAAAAGTGAGGTGTTCAAAGGCCCAGAAGCATAAAAGGGCGTGGTGTGTAAAAAAAGTGATTCCACATGTCTAGAGATATGACAGACTAGAAGGAAGGAATGTGGCTGGGCAGATGAGTGGGCGTAAATGGCAGACTCTGGCCCAGGAGTCTTCCTTTCCAGGAGAGATATTGAGGATGAGGTTTGTAAGTTCAGAGCAGCAAGTGTGTACACACACACACACACACACACACACACACACACACTGAAACATTACCTCAGATGCATAGGAAGTGGGTTGATTAGTAGGAGCAGATATTAGAGTTTGGTTAGAGCAGCAAGGAAGCACAGCAATAGTCTAGGGGAGAGATGATGAGAGGCTGAACTGAAGGAATGGAGAATTTGGACTGGTTAGATTGTCTGGCTTATTCCATATCCCAGCCAGGTTTCATTTATGTACTGTGAAGTGGAAAGAGAGAGGAACTGCAGGGGAACTGACCCTCCTTGTTTCAGCTGTGTGTGGGTCCTGTGAGATAAGCCCTTCCCCTAAGCCATGGCCTGCACTTCACACATTCCATTTTCACCTTCCTCATAGTAACAGCCAGGGCCCCATGATGCAGTCCACACCCTTCTCCCAACCCCCATTAGGAGGGCTGCTGCGGTAAGGGGCCCCTGTTTAGTATGTGGCAGGCAGGAAGGGAAGGGGGTGCGGGGAACAGGTCAGGGCCTGTTCACTGTCAAAGGAAATATCCACCCCCTTAAGCCTTTAAGAAACTGTTTACTTCCAAGTAGATCCACTGTTACCAAGGCAACTTGAGAACTCCGGGCTTTGTGTTTCTGCCCAGGGTCCCTGGGGAGAGATGGCCTGCTGAGCTTTCCCTAGTCTAGGCAAGATGCAGGACCTGCTAACTGGAGGTCCTTGTATAGGGGTAGTCTCACCTCACTCCTTAGGTGCTTATCCCCCAGGTGGAGCCCACACTACCCCCTTCCTGAACCCCATAAGCCAGTTTTGGCCATGAAGGGCACAGGCTTCACATCAGTGGGTCCAACTTCTCCAAGATAAATGTCTGCACCCACCCTATGGATTCCCCTGCTTAGAATCTGAGGCAGGTGTCAGGGAGGGGTCAGCTCATCCCAGACCATGGTACATGCTGAGGAATCATTGTTCTGTTCCATCTATTTCTCAACTTTGTGCTATATATTAGAACCATGTCTCTGGCCTGGTGCTTGCTTTGGAAGTTTTATGGGAAGCCTTGGAGGAAACTGGCCAATAAATGTCATCTGAGCTACTCAGTCTCCACAGCTAGACTGGCATTAGAATTGCCTAGGAAGCTTTTCAGCAATAGGAATCCCAGATACTGATTCAGCGGGTGGTATAGGCAGAGATTAAGAGCACAGGTTCTCGATGTCACACTGTTGGGGTGACCTGGAGCCAGTTGTGTGAAGTTTTGGATCTCAGTTTCTTCCCTTAAAGATCATTTAAAGGACAGAAGGAGTAAACAAAGGGACAGTCAAGCCAGTAGCATAGGCAGCAGAATCCTCTCTGTCTTCCTCCATCTCTTGGTTAGAGGGTTTGGGGAAACCTTGTGATCCTTTTCATCCTTCTACTCCTCCTTCCATTCTGCTAGTCTGGCATTTCCCTATTCCTGGCATGCAAAAAAGGCTGCTGTGAGGTGTAATCTTATGTTGGGTGCCCAGGATCCCAGGTGGGGGCTGTCTATCTTTGGGTGGCAACCCAGCAAAGCAGTGGTGTCTTTCTACACCCTGCCTACTTCTTCAAGCCATATCTCTCACACTCAGGCATTTGTGAGGCACAAGGGGTTGTTTTCTTTTCCTAAACCCTGATTTCACTTTCAGTTTCCACATTGGCATCCTCTAGTCCCCTAACCTTCTTGACATCTAGAGGTATCCTTAGCAGCTACTCCTAGCTCTCCCACCAGAGGCTTATTTATACACCTGCTTTTTCAATTATGGACCAAAGTGCTGCTGATATTCTGCTGTGTCCCATGCCATGAACTGCTTCTGCGAATTAAACAATGACTAAACAAGCAAAGAAGGTGTGGCCGAAGAGAGGATGGCGTTGATGACAGGTCTGCAAGCCCACAGGGCTGGCACACAGTTGACCCTTTTTCTTCCTGTCCTTCACCTGCTCTTATTAGTCTTTACACAAACTGATCCAATTGCTTTGGCCTGCAAGATCATGAGCAATCTCAGGGCTAATGGGCACCCTGTCTGACCCCCTAAATCCCTAAAAGAAGTCCTTGTCCTCACTCTTCAGCTCACAGCCTGTAATAGCTCCTTCCTTCCCCAGAACGGACAATGAGCCACGTACTCAGCATCACCAATGGGACAGCCTTGATCCTGGGTTTCTCTGCAGAACAGAACTACCACCTGTCTGGTCCCCCCAAAGCCTCCAAGATACAGTCTACTTGATCCAGAGCCCCCCATCAGATCTAAGATTCCTGATACTTGGGTTCCTCAGTTCTAAAAAGAGACAACATTGCCTGCCTAGGTTATAGCAATGAAATGCTTGGTAAAATGGCTTTCTTCCCTTTCTTCTTCTCAAGGGGTCAAGACTAACATTCTTCTGTAACTAGGACTGTCTCTCCCCTGGAATCCTGGGAGGAGGCGGAACAGAGCAGTATCAGGAGACAGGCCTACCTTGTAAGACCAAAAGCGTCAGTGAGCTGGTCTGGGAGATGCATACCAACAACTCCAGGATTGTAAAGAAGCCACTCACTGTCACCTATAAGGCAGTGGCTTCTAAGCCTGTACTTACCTTGAAGAGGTGAGACTAACAACCTGCTGCCCAGGGTACTTATCAGGATGAAGGATAATGGTAGAACCTCGGTGACTAGCCCCGCACTCAAAAGTAATAGGGGTTCAACGGGGGAACATGTTTTAACCCATGTCTGAGAAAGCTGAGCGAGTCCTAGAATCGGGGGAGGAGGGCAAGAGTTTTTTTCTGGCTCCACAGTCCATGAGAAAGAAGCAGAGAGGTCTTGGCCCTACTTGGCCTGCTCTGGGAATTTGGTTCCAGTTAGTTCACTGGAGTCCCATGGCACCATCTAGTGGAAGTGGAAGGGCCCTCCCTCTCCACCCTGCCTGCCTTTACTCCTTCCTTCCAGTACTGCTTGTAGTTACTGGACCTTCTTTTCCTCAAGGATGCCACGGCTTCAGGCTAGCACAGATCAGCTAAGGTGCCTGAGAAGTAAGGACCACAGGTCCCCATCTATATTCAGTAACACAGACAGATGCAATCTTTACACGCCCTTTATGGTTTGGTTGGGTTTTGTTTTATTGAGGAGAGAAAGCTTTAGCATACAGAACAATTTATCTCCACAACACAGTAATACAACGGTAATAGTACTAACAGTAACCACATTTGTTTCTCGGGAGCCTTTTGGTGTCCTTGAGCTAGCCTCCTACCCTGCATGCATCCTCCCCACTCTCCAACCCCTCAACCGGAGAAGGCCCACTCCTATAGTTGTCACATCACAACAAATGTTAACGATCTGGGAAAGCAGGGAAAAGGTTCAAGTTCAAGTCCCCTCTGGCCCCCAGAGGCCCACAAGCTAGTTTACTGCTCATCTGTGCTCTCCCCCTGGCTGGGGCTACAAAGTGTTCAGAATAAGAACCACCACGGGGCCGGGCAAAGCCTGTGCCAAGGGGGTTTTTGGAATTGGAGGTACATGCCGCCTGCTTTTGGCACACAGGCAGCACGACCAGCATGCTGACATCAGCAGACAGGGTCCATAGCCTTGGAGAATAGTGTTTCCCTTTTGGAGCTCCTGCCTGAGGAAATCAGCTGAAAAACAGACACAAAACAGGGTCTTCACACAGTTCTTTAGTCTTGCTCTGCTGGATAGGGGCAAACCAAAGAACTGGAATATCTAACAACTCAGGACAGTGAAACGACTCTGCACCACACAGATGACAGCCATTTCGGTCCTGCTGCTGACCCTCCAGCAGGATGACCTCAGGTTTGAGAAAATCCTGTGAGGGCCCACTAGAGAGAAATAAACTAATGCTGCTTCTGTGGGGCGAGATTCTGAAGGTTTGCAAGGGGCCTATTTTGTCCTTGAGGTGTCCTCTGCTTCCCAGATTTTCCATAGGGACTAAATGTTAACTCTTCTCTTTGGGGCAAACTCTTTTACATTGTAAAAGGTAGCAACAGGTTAGAGGAACCCTAGTCCACTGATCTTCAGGCTAAGAAACAAAAGTGATAAGCAAAAAAAAGCCCCTTAACTCTTGCTGATGAATAGAGATCTCACCCTAAACTAGTCTGAGGACTGTTTTTGTCTAGGACTCCTCTTCCTTGGGTTTCTTCTTCTGATCTCAGGTTCAAATTCTAGGCCTGGGTCCTCATCTTCATACTCCAGTGAGGAAGAGATTCCATTTTAATTCCCACTGGCCATAGACACGTGGGCTGTACTTTGCCCAGCTGCAAGGCACTGCACAACAAATTCGGTATCCACAGACAAGTCGGGCCAGCAGTGAATTGGGCTTCCATTGTGTGGTCAGAACTGCTATAACACATATTGTTTTCACTGCAGAAGCCGCGAAACTCAAGATGAACAGCAGGCCTCTTTCTAGGGGGCACCTGATTTTGTCCCCAAAAAGTCCCTGGAATGTGTAGGAGGTAGTCAGTCACCCGTTAAGCCACATTGGCTAACTGAAGTTCAACAACAGGCCTGGGAGGGATTGACCCTTCCTGTGAGAGTCGTGGAGGTGTTGGGCAGCAGCACTACAGTGAGTACAGTCTCTGGAGAGCCAGCCCTGTTTTCTCCTTTCAGCACAGACAGCACCTTAGAGTCAGCGGGACTTAAAGAGCAGAGCAGCAAGGCCACCCCCAAAACTCTGAGACGAGTATCCTCAGAGGCCTCTAGCTGGGACTGCATCCCAAAGCCTAGCTGGG
This sequence comes from Psammomys obesus, assembly GCF_907164565.1. Taxonomy (NCBI): domain Eukaryota; kingdom Metazoa; phylum Chordata; class Mammalia; order Rodentia; family Muridae; genus Psammomys; species Psammomys obesus. The sequence goes on along the minus strand of NW_026590623.1, from coordinate 70,816 downwards.
GAAAGGGCCCTAAAGCAAGATTCACTCTTTAGGACATCAAATTGAGTTATGGCTTTGCTGCCACCTCTGCCTCCCTCTGCCCCCAATACCAATATTCTAGGGGAAAAAAAAATGGCCAAAGCCTGTTCATGGCTGCTGGTGCAAGAGTCCAAGGGAAGGTAAACCACAGTGCTGAAAGTGAAGTCAGTTTGCCACCATCAGCCAAAGAGAATAACTCTCAGTCAAGCTGTCCATTAGCACATGTGGTTTGGCACACTCTCACTGCACTAGGTGCAAGTTCCCCCTTCCAGCCCTTCCGCGTCTCACCCTGCTCATTGTCTAGTCAGTGGCCTCAGTGGCATCCATAGTTAGACCGCTGATGGGGGCAGATCAATGAGGCATGAGATGAAGTCCTCTTGAACCAGTCAGGATAAAACTGTAGAACACAGGGCAAAGAAAAACAGGAGAGGCAAAGATTGGGGACAACTGAAGGAGAAGATAGAGGTGACCAGTGCATTTCTAAGAACAGGCCCAGACAAATTGCTTTCCAACTAATCTGAGGATTGAGCAGAGTCCATGGCAGGGGGGCTGTGAGTACTGCCCTCTCCTTTCCTAAATGGCCTTGGTTGGCACATTTCACTCTCTGGTTGTAGTTTCAAAACAGTCTGTGATCCTGTGGGTCTTCTTTGAAAAGGTTCTTCCAGTCTGGAGCTTTCTCAAGGGCTGGTCAGTAGATGGGGCACATACAGCGGCAATAGCAAGGGCAAGGGATGCAGTAGAAGGGTGTGTTCCCTGTGGCCAAATCATCCCAGCATTCACACTCGAGTTTGGCCTTGAATAGCGCGGTGCCCCCCCCCCATCTAGGAGTGAGGCAGCCTAACACCGAGGGACATCTTCGTATTTGGTGTTGCCTTAAGCGACCTGCATGGCGGATCCGTGATGGTGAGCTGTAGACATGAGGATTGGTACCCGGGAGGCCCTCCAGAAGTGAGACTCGATTCTGATTCCTCCCTCTGCTACAATGTGCTATGGAAGGTGATACACCCAGGTTAATTCTCAGCATGGGGATAGCCTATTGCAGAGCTAATGGGCTGGGTTGAAGTGTCAACAAGGACGGGCTCGACCATCTCCATCAGCTCTCCATGTAGGCTATGATGGTGGGCAGCAAGCACATGCATGTGGTCATGCACATACACATGCTCATGCTGGGTCTCCTCCCTTCCTCCCTCCTGTCCTGGTTCCAAGACCCTAACCTCAGCTTCATCTTCCTCTTCATACTTATTTTCATCACCATCCTCATTTTTTTTCATCTCCCTCTTCTACCTCCTCTTTCTCATCCTCCTCTTCATCCTAATCCCCATCATCATCTTTCTCATCCTCCATCCCTTCTTCCTCTTTCCTCATCTCCTCCTCTTCCCCCCCCCCCCCCCATCTCCTGTGAGAAAGCCATCATGCACTTCCTCGGGTGCTTAAGATAAAGCCTGTGCCTTCCTGCCTCTTCACCCTCATCCTCATTCTCACTGTAGCACTCTACTCCTTCATTTTCATCCTTATTAGGAATTAGAACAAAAGAGCAGAAGCTATTTTGAACCCCATGGAGTGAGATTGCCTTGGGGACTTGCACTTTCCTTTCTATTGCCATACACTCAAGAATCAGCTCATCCAGGTCTGCCATTTCAGTTGACCATAAGATTTCCTTTCGGAAAACTTCTGACAAGCCTTTGAGGAATTGGTTTTGGAGGCGACAGTCATCCCAAGACATGAACTGAGCCAAGAACTGAAAAACATCTGCATAGCTGCCCAGGGTACAGTCTCCCTGCTTGAGCTTGAGGATGGCCTTTTTAGCCACGCATGAGGGGATGGGGCCGCGTGAGGGGATGGGGCCACAGAATTCCTTATGGATTTCATCCAGGAAGCGCGGGAAGTTGATATGCAAGGAGCCTCCTTCCTGGGTGACTGATCTAGCCCAGTCTCTCGCTTCCCCTGTGAAAAAGGAAACCACAAAGGCCACCCATTCGGGCCTCCAGGGAAGTGAGCCTCATGATCGGCTATGAGTCTCTAGCTGCATAAGAAATTCAGCCAGGTAGACTGGGTTGGTTGCCTGAAAAGGGTTTAATGTTTGGCTGCTCCAGTGGTGGCGGAAGGGCCCCTAAGAGTGGCAACTTTGACGTTGGTGAGTGCAGCTCCGGCAGGGACAGACTGGGTGACAGAGGAGGGTCAATGGACCCGTTGGAGTTGGCATGGTCCTGGACCACATTAATCAAAGACATACTCGGGATCTGTGCATGGAGGAGGCCAGCACAGGAAAGGTACCTCTGGAGTGGGACCCGTCTCATGGAGTAGGAACTCAAAGTTGTCCTCTGCAAGGACCAGCACTATGGGCACCGGCCAGTGGATGTAGCTCGAGACATTGCCTCGCAAGGAATTAACCTCGGCCAAGGCTCTGCCGAGCTGCAGGGCCTAGATGGGCATTCTCTCTTCGAAGGGCATTTAACTCCTCTCTCGGGGCCACATTTGCCAAGCGGAGGCTATTTAAGATTTCCTGCCGCTTCTGACATCTTGACTAGTTCCCGGGGCTTTGAATGTCTGGCAGTTGCGGGTAGGGAGTTATGGAGACTGCAGAAGGAGGCAGAAAAGGGTAGGTGGGCGTGAGGAGAGAGCGAAGTGCAGCAACAGGGAGACTAGGCACAAGTGAGCCAGGAGTACACCGACAGGGGTTCGTCCGGGACTGTTACCTTGTGGCAGGGGTTGGAGAGGATGACAGCACGGGACCTAGAGGCAGGTCCTGGAGGCAGCAGGCACAGAACACTGGCAATGGTGATGCGGACAGACACAAATAGAGTAGGAGGGAAGGATCTGTCGAGGAAAAATCTTGCAGGCAGCAATCCCTCGCCCTTTAAAGGCAGCCCTTCACGGCCCCCCGCAGGGGCTGACCTTCGGGAACTTAGGGAGCCCACTGGCTCCCGTGGCTGCGCTCTCACTCACTCTCTCCTTCCTTAGCTGCAGCTAACTCGGGTCGGGAAAATGCGACAGCGGCTGCCCATTCGAGGTCGTCATGGCGACAGCCAGTGAATGTGTTCCTCTCCTCGGGCAGGCCACCGAGTGTAGAGGAACTACTTCGCGAGGCGCAGCTTAATCTCCAGAGCCTGTTGCAAGGTACTGCAAGGGAGTGGGGCTGCCTAGAGGCGGCTGTGCAGCAGGAGGGAGGCAAAGAAGAAACCCTGAACAGCAAGGAAGAAAGAAAGAAAGAAGAGAGAAAGAAAGAGAAAGAAAGAAAGAAAGAAAGAAAGAAAGAAAGAAAGAAAGAAAGAAAGAAAGAAAGAAAGAAAGAAAGAAAGAAAGAGGAAGTGAGAAAGAGAGAAAGAGAAAGAAAGAAAGAAAAAGAAAGAAAGAAAGAGAAAGAGAAAAGAAAGAAAGCAGTTCCAAACCATTTCTCTTTTCACCTTCCAGACTGATGATGCTAACTAAGACTCTGTTTCCAGCGCTGTTGCACTCTCCCTCCCTTTTTCATCCAGTAGTCCATAAAGGGGGAAAGGATACAGGCTGAGGTGGGGCAGTGGGTCTAGCAGTTCACAGAGAAGGGAGTGGGAGACTCCCTCCATGGGGACCCACATTCCCTCCAGCCATCCTGTTGTCCTATCACCCGTGCTTGGGATTCTGGCACCAGAAAACAAAGGGGATATCTGTAGCGTCTCCTAACCTGGACTCCTCACACTCTGCTCTTATCATAACCTCCCAGCCACAATGAGCTTCTCCATAGAAATCACATCCCCAAGCTGAAGGGGTAGCTCAGTGGTGACAGGTGCCAAAGATTCCATGTCCAGCACCACACACATTTTTAAAAAAGCCACTTCTTATTACCTTTGAGTTTCTCTTACTACTCGAGATTTTCAGAAATACTGGACACAGGGTTGGACTAAGAGGTGCCTAATGGATATTAAATGTACAAAAGGCCCTGTGTTCAGCTACCATACAGGGGGGAAAAGAGTGAATGTGCTATTACCACAAGCAGAATTAGGACCAGTAAACAGAAACTCAGAGAGACAATTCCACCTCCAGACAAACAAAACAAAACAAGCAAACAAACAAAACCTTTCTGACATGCCCAGGAGCCATAGCCAAGAAAGGAGTGCTCTTTAGGCATCTGCCCTGAGACTGAAAAGTCACCTGGAAGGGCTTCTGAAGAAGAGAGATTCTGAGCCCAGAGAAGGAGCTTTATGACAGAGAATCAGCCCTGAGAGCAAGCCCCAGTACCAGATTCGAAGTCTGTTCAAATACACACAGATCCCCGAGATTTGTTCTGAGCTGTCACATTCTGTATTTCATCCAAGCCTTTGCTTTGGTCAACCTCATTCAAATCTTACACATACTTATTTCCTCATTGTTATTCATGAACTTTGCTGTCTTCTATGCCAACACCTTCAGTTTCCTTACTTTTAGCTTCCCTAGACCTGACTCCATCTACAGTGGAACCAGACCTAGAAAATATCAAGTATGAGTCCTTGCAGACAGGTATGGTGGCACAAGCCTGTAATCCTAGCACTCAAGAGACTGAGGCAGAAGTCTCTTGAGTTCTGAAGTCAGCCTGGGCTACGTACGTGCAAAACTTTATCTCAAAGAAAACTTAAAGTTTTTGCAATCCAAGATAGTTCCAGACTGGATTTCTTAGTGTGGATCTCTTCTTGCTTCATGCACAGTGTTCTTTGGTAACACTGCAGAACACCTGAAGAGATGCAGAGCCTCAGAGAATGAAATGTTTAGCAAAGGCAGTCTACATCCTGAGTTTTGGCTCCTGGTTGAGTGTTTAAGGTGGGGACCACTTAGAAAGGGCATGGTCCCCAAAACAGCTCAGCTTGGATTTACTGGCTTTCTTTCCTCCTCTGCACTCATGATCCCAGGAACCAAACCGTTTTTCCATTTCTGAATCCAGTAGTCAGAAAATAGCTCAAAGAAACAATTGAAGTCAGACTGGGCAGCTTAGGGCAGAATCTGGCTTGTGGTACCCCCCAAGCCTGGCACTTGGCTGAGGCCCCCTAGAGTGTGTCTCCACTATGCTGTTTTTCAGAAGACTATGAGGAACAGTATTCAGAGGCCAGACTTCTGGGGCAGACCTTCCGCTCTTCTGATGAGGCCCCTGAGCCTACTCCCAGCCCAAGGCCCCAGTCTGACAAGCGTCTGGAGTTTGTATTGATGGTGAGTTGCTTCTTCCCCAACGTGGGAGAGCCAGTGTGCACCCACTGACAGGGGGTCTTATGTGACCCCCCCCCACTGGATGCTGCTCTTAATCACTGCTCACTAGCAGGGCTGCTGTGAAGGCTCACTGGGAAGGGTCCTGCACTGCAGGTGCCTAGCCAGGCAGCCCGTACATGCTTTCCTGCCTTCAAGAGGACGCCTCCAACCTTCCTGCCTAAGCAGCCATCCTATGGGCGCCAGCTCTCCACCACTCAGAAGCACACCCTTTCCGTCACCCTCTCTCCCAACAGCCTACAAAACGACAACTGAGAGAGGATGAGACCACGACCCAGGGTGTGAGGGCCCCAGAGGTCTGCCTGAGCCTGTCTACTGCCAACAAGCCAACTGCCTGGGATGGCCCCTTCCCTCTACCCATCCTAAAGGAGAAGCACTGGCTTCAGCCCTGCTCCATGCAGTCTGACCTTGTGCCCATCAACATTTCTGGTAGAGTTCCTTAGCACCCACTGTCTGCTTCCCTTCATGCGAACAGCCCATCCTCTCCAGATGCACTGGGTACTGGGGAGGGAGGGCCGCTCCATCTGCTACTGGCTTGCTCTGCACTGTCCAGGCCGTGACTTCCCAGGGAGTGGGGGCTTGCTGAAGAGGGGGCTGTGGCTGCCCTTCCCTCACCCCTATCTGCACCGCCAGTATAACTGATACCGTGTAATATTGAACAAAGGTTTCTTTACAGGATGTGCCAAAAGTTTTCTGCACTTGGTTGTTTTTTTTTTTTGTTTTTTGGTTTTTTTTGACTTTAAGTGGAAACAAAGTCCGTGAGTTTTGTTTGTTTTAGGTAAAGATAATGTTATAAAGCCAAAGCTGGATTTGGAATGTGCTGATAATAGACAGGAGAGGGAAATTCGAGTACATGTGTTTTAATTGTAGGGCAACACGGGAAGGGGACACAAAGGGCACAGAGGAAAAAGAAAGAAAGACCAAAGGGGAATTCAGGATGACCTTGAGAGTAGTGGGGAAATGTTTACATTTGTCTCAGCTTCTCTTCCCATTGCTTTGAGAAGACACCCTGACAAAAGCAACTTAAGGGAAAAGAGAGTAGATACTGGTCCACTGTTCAAGGAGCAGTTCCTCAAAGGCAGCTGGTCACATGGTGTCCACAGACAAGAAGCAGAAGACAATGAATGCTTGCTGCTGCTCAGTTCCTTTTCTCCACCTGTAGGGTCCACAATCCCCTGCCCAAGGAATGGTGCCATCCAAAGTTAAACTGGGTTTTCTTATATAAGTTGAATCAAGTTATCCCCACAGGCACACCCAAAGGCACATCTCCCAGGTGGTTCTGGGTTCTGCCACGTTGATAACATTATCTCAGTCTCCAGATTAGGGCCACAAGTAACTTCTTACAAGTAGCTTCCTACTCCAGGAGCCTAATAAAACCAAAACCTCAATAATCTGAAGGGACTCAGAGGCAGGCAGATGACTGTGAGTTCAAGGCCAGCCTGGTCTACAAAGGGAGTCCAGGACAGCCAGGGCTACACAGAGAAACCGTGTCTCAAAAAAACACCACGTGTCTCAAAAAACCACCACTACCACCACAATAATAATAATTATTATTATTGTTATATAATTATGTTATATATTATACATATTATTATAATTATATAATATTATAGGGTTGTTATTATTATTATTATTATTATTATTATTATTATTATTATTATAAAATCTGAAGGGACAAGAGGAAGCCTGGGAGCTAGCATAGCCCCTGTTGTGTTGAGAAAAGTTGGTGAAGTCAATGAGGACAGCTCTGTCTCTGTGTGGTAATGCTCCCTGGGTTCATCCATTGCCCCTAGAGTCATCTTGAGAAAGAGAGGCAGGAAGTCGAACTCATGTCCTAGAGAATTTTGCCAATGGAAGTGAACCGTGATGGGAGACTCACAAAGCAATACTGATATCCTTGGTCTAAATGGCTGTCTCCCTTTCAAGCTGTTTTGAGTTTCTCCTGTGGAGCCATTTACTGGGAAGGGACTACAGCAGTGTGACTAGAAGGTGAAGGTCTGCTAAACCAGCTACAAAGTGAAAGACAGGGAGCTGAACTGCCTTTCTAGCCCCATGGACCACCTCACCCTGACTTTTCAGCCAACAAATTTCCAAAACTAAAGGCTAACCCAGCACTTTAAGAGAATTACATGGGGCACAGTTGACACAAACTGCCAATTTTGGTAATATGCGGTCAAGTAGCTATATGACAGGCTATCAAAATGTTGCTTTCTAAATGTTGGGGTCAGGAGAACAGCTTCTTGGAGATACCATCTTCACCTGGCCCCTGTGAAGACTTTGAGAAAAGACCACAGTCAGTCTAGGCATGATGACGCATACTCATAACTGCAGCAGTTTGGAGGCCGAAGCAGGGTGATGAGGTCAAGTCCAGGCTGGATAACCAAACAAGTCCTTTGCTCACAAAAGCAATGCCCGTGGAGTACAAATGCATCTCAGTGGTAGAGTATTTGCCTTGAATATAGAAGGCTCTGGGTTCTGTCTCCAGCAGCACAGGAGAAACATTATGAGCACAATTAAATACCATCTAGCCTCCGTCTATCACTCCTCAAGCAGTGATGCTCACCCCCAGCTATACATCTGGCCAGGACTCCTAGGCAAAACTTCTACTCAGGTTCTTCTCCCAGAAAGTTTGGATGTTCTGGAGTTCAAGTCATGGAATTTCAAAAGCTACCCAGTTTATTTCATTATGGACCCAGAGTTGAAAAATACTGTCCCAGTAAATCTTAGAAGTACAGGTGAGCTGGGTGTAGTCTGTAAAACCGTGTGTGTGTGTGTGTGTGTGTGTGTGTGTGTGTGTGTGTGTTTGTGTGTGTGTGTGTGTGCGTGTGTGTGTGTGTGTGTGTGTGTGTGTGTGTGTGTGTGTCCAGCACCAAATTGGGAGGGATGGGGAAGAAGTGCCGCCTGCCTGGATGCTACTCATGCTCATTTCTGCTGCCATCATCCCTCCTCTCTACCTCAGACCAGTTTCCACTGCACTGTAAACAGAACCCAGGATGCACCCAAGTATCTTTATTTTGACTACAGGGCAGCAGTTTGATAGACATGCAAGTTTTCGACACTCATTGTTTAACACAGAGACAGCCGTGAACCCCAAGTCCACCCTGAGGCGGAGGCGGACCATTATTGGATTCTCTAACTTTTCTCAGCGAGACCAAGGTGACCCCAATACAGTTGATTCCCTCCAACCTTTTCTCCACTTCCCACTACTCCTTGTCATGCAAGTGGCAGGTGACAGTAGGGAACCGAAATAATTCTGGGGAGAGAGACTTTGAATATCCTAAAAAGCCAATGTGGTAATTAATGGTAACCAAGGGCTCTTGGCGAGACCAGAAAAATTGGGTATGGAGAGCAGGTATCTGAGGCTAATGAAACCACAATGTTATTGTTTTCCATTACAAATGTAATGTAATTTAGGGATGACGTATACACTTTTAATCCCAGCACTCAGTAGCAGAGGCAGGAGGATTGTCTCGAGTTTAAGGCCAGTTTGGTCTTCATGAGTTCTAAGCCAGAGAAGGACTATATAAAATGAGGTCTTGTCTCCAAAAAAAAAAAAATGTACTGTTACCATATATTCCAAATTTAGTCAAATAATTAGAAGTGGGGAATCACCCACCCCCTCAAACTGTAATCATGTGTTGACCCAATATGGTCAACTGTAGAAAACAAAACTATTTGTGTAGTCTGCCCATCATGTACCTGGGATATAGTCAACATTCAACAAATGCTGGCTATTATGAATTATTATGTTGGTAAAGTAGCAATAATAGTAATGTTATAACAGTCACAGCTCTGGATATGTGAAAACTTCTGGAGATTGGGCTACCTTGTTGTCACCTCTGTGAATTCTCTTAAGTCTTTTTTTTGTTCAAAGGTTAAAAGTGACAGATGCAAGAAATACAGCATTCTGTCAAACTTCATATGGACTCCTGGGGCTGTGAACCACATGAAACTGTGGTTTTTAGTCGGTTTAGAAGCTCCTGCTCCAACCCCAGGAACCCAGGGAGAATGTATGGGGGAATCCTGAGGTAGTCCTATGTGACACTTGTACTCTGAAAAGAGTCATCAAAGCTGGAAAGCCTTTGGCAGCCATATGGCCAATTCAAGGGTACCCTGTGACTCACTGTGTGGTTATGGGCAGGAACCCAACTTCTCCCGGCATCCTCATTGGTGAAAAGAACCAAGGAATTCTGACAAGGCTGTTGGCAAATGCTGCCTGGCACAAAGTTGATATTCTTGTCACAAAACAGCTGATGGGAGGTGAGGGTCCTTTGCTGTACCACTAACATGTATTTTCCATCTCCAGGTCACAGCAACAGCCCCATAGGCAGCCTGGCCCACTCTGCCACCTCAGACATCAGGCCTGGCCACTCAGCTCCACACGTTGTTCAAGGGAGAGTTGCTGTTGGGCAGGATACTCGGTTCCCAAGTCTCACCTCACCAGGACTGAGACACTCTTCCAGTGAACCCGGAGACCCTCACCAGGCACACAGTGGCCCAGACCCTCCTGGCATGGAGAGCATGGCAGTGGTGTACAGCGTTCCCAGTTCTTGCAATGGACCAGCAGAATCAACATCCTCCACTTCCTGGAAGGGAGATGCTTTCATGTACATGACTCCAAGCGCCAGTAGCCAGGGCAATCAAGTCAGTAAAAATGGAAAAAACCCTTCCTCGGGGAATTCTTGGGTCTCTTTGAACACACTCCCGCCTCTGGTCCCTAAGGAGACAGCTGCTCTCTTTGTCACCCGTGATAATCCAGCAGGATGCACTGGGCTACCCAGCTACTCTGAGCACCCCACTCAACGAAGACAAATACCGGAAAGACCTCCCAAGATTGGCCTTCTTGCTCACGGTACCTCAAGGCTGGAAACAGGCCCAGGTGGGACCAACAGGTTCCGGGAGCGGTCACTGTCTGTGCCCACAGACTCAGGTGTCATCTCAGTGGACTATGATGAAGAACAGAAAGCCAGTGAGGCCCGTATCCTGCCTTATACCAGTACAAGCTCTGAAGGCAGTAACAGTACTGACAACATTGCAGCCCTCAGCACTGAGCAGGAGGCACGGCACAGAAGGCAAAGGTCCAAAAGTATTTCACTCAAGAAGGCCAAAAAGAAGCCCTCTCCACCCATGCGAAGCGTCTCACTAGTCAAAGATGAGCCAGTTCTCCAACCAGAAGGTGAATTAGTGCTTCCCAAGGACCAGAGGCCCAGGAGCCTTTGCCTCTCCTTGGAACACCAGGGCCACCACCCAGATGCTCAAGGTCACCCACCTGGGCCAACACTCAAAGATCCGGAAGGTACGCAGTTCTCTCACCACTGGTATCTTACTGACTGGAAGTCTGGTGATACCTACCAATCCTTGTCCAGCTCCAGCACTGCCACTGGCACCACAGTCATTGAGTGCACTCAAGTTCAGGGAAGTTCAGAGTCTCTGGCCTCCCCTTCCACCTCCAGAGCGACAACACCCTCCCAGCTCTCCATTGAGGTGGAAGCCAGGGAAGTAGCTTCCCCCGGGAGGCCCACTGGACTAATGTCCCCTTCCAGTGGCTATTCCAGCCAGTCAGAGACACCCACACCCACTGTCTCCATGTCTTTGACCCTGGGCCACTTACCCCCTCCAAGTACCACTGTCCGAGTACGTCCAGTGGTACCAGAAAGGAAGTCATCACTGCCCCCAACATCACCAATGGAGAAAATCTGCAAGTCACGGTTGTCATTTGACCTACCATTGACCTCGTCAACCACCCTGGATCTGTCAGGGATGAGTATCTCCATCCGCAGCAAAACCAAGGTGAGCCGCCATCACTCTGAAACCAATTTTGGAGCCAAACTGGCACAGAAAACTAGTCCAAACCAGCCAATCATGCCCATGGTTACTCAGTCTGACCTCCGTTCTGTTCGCCTGAGGTCAGTCAGCAAGTCTGAGCCAGAAGATGACATTGAGAGCCCAGATTACACCGAGGAACCTGGAATGGAGGAAGTCTTCACCTTGCCAGAGAGAAAAGTGAAACCTCCCATAGCCGAGAAGCCGCCACTGGCCCGAAGGCCTCCAAGTTTGGTCCACAGGCCTCCGTCTCTCCCTGGGGAGTATCCACTAACTTCTCCTACTATGGCTATGACACCTAGGGGCTCTGGTACACACATGAAGCAGCTCCCCCAAGACAGCTACACAGTGTTTCGGAAACCAAAGTCACCCAGCTTCCCCGGTGGCAGGAGCCCCGGAGACTCAGCAGCATCCTCTACCCTTGTCTTCACACCTCTTGCCAGTTCCTCTGGTGCTTTCTTCTCAGGAACACAGCAACCTCCCCAGGCCAGTGTAGAAGAAGGGGGACCCAAGGTGAAAGCCTTGCCTGAAAGAATCAACCTCCAGAGCCAAGAAGAAGCTGAGAAAAAGACGAGCAAGATTCCACCTCCAGTACCAAAAAAGCCCAGTGTGCTCTACCTGCCTCTCACCTCCCCTGTAGCTCAAATGGATGCCTGCGTGGCAGAACCAAGGCTGCCTTTCAGCCCCATCATCACCTTGGAGGAAGATGCCAAGTGTCCCTCCACTGGTGATGACCTGAAGCCACCTGGTAAAAGGATGACTTCGGCTCTTTGCGTTGACAGTGAAAAGGAGACCACCACTTCAGGTTAGTAAACTTTTTTTCTTTTTTTTTTTTTTTTTTGCCTTTTCCTTTCTTCAGTTGAAGGAGGGATGAGGGTAAGGCTGAAGTTCAGAGTCAAAGCAAATGCCCCAGTATGACCAAATCAGTAGGGGACGCATCTAGAGGGTTTGGGCTAACTCTGAAAAGGAACTGTGGGTTGGTCCCTACTGTCCTGGGGGACAGGACTGACCCAGGACAGATCTGCAAGGCTAAGTAAGTCTGGGCAATCTACTCTTAACTCAGGCACTATGACAGAAAAATCAGATGGTTAGCACACTGGGACTTCCAGACCCCATCTGTCCAGCCAGGCACACAGCCCCTGACTTAAGAGTCCATCTCATGAGACAGTAGTTTTCTTTGGTCACACTAAATTTATATTAATGCACAGGACACAGTACTGTACAAGACCAAGTTCCAGCCTCCCAGAAGGCTTGCATGATTCTGAAATGATGTGCTGTGTTATTACCTGCACCCTTTTTCAGTGTCTCCCAGAAGAAAGGGCACAATCATCCTTAGATGGTTCGATTCTAACTCTACCTGGACCCATAAGACCACGAGAGTTAATGATTTTACTTTTGGGTTGATGTTGCTTCTGTGTCTCTTTTGTTGTAAGGTACACACAACACATATTTTAACCACTTCCAGGGGGCAGGTAGGCCACAGGTTGAGTATCTTCCACTATCACTCTCTGCCTTATTTTTTGAGACAGAGTTTCTTACAGATCCCAGAGCATATTTAATGGCTAGAATGGTTAGCTGCCAAGCTCTGGACATCCACCTGTCTCCACACAACCAGATCTGGATCACTAGGATCACAGAATGGTGTCTGGCTTTTAGATGAATGCCAGGGATCTGAACTCAGGTCTTCATGCTTGCATGGAAGCTGCTTTCCCAACTGAGCCACCTTCATAGCTCCAACCTCTCCTCTTTTGAGACAGAATTTCACTGTGTTACCTTGGTTGGCCTGAAAGTCACAATTCTACCTCAGCTTCCCAAGTGCTACGTTTGTAGGTGTGAGTCTCCATCCTTGGGTTAATTACAGCCTCTTTACCTATGCAGTTCATTAGCATTTAAGAACATTTATCTTGAGTTACCATCTCCAGAGTGTCATTTGTCTTGCAAAAATGAAGGTCTATACCCTTGAAACAACTGTCTCTCTCTCTCCTCCTCACCTGCTGCCCTGTCAACCACAGTTCACTTTTCAGGTTTATGGATTTGACTGCTCTGGATGCTGAGTGGAATCATAGATTTGGTGTCTTTTTTGTCACTTGCTTATTTTTATTAATGTCCTCAAGGCTCAACTATGTTTCTCATCATTTTCAAACTTTAATACTGAGCACCACAAATCTCCTGACCTTCTTTAAGCTGATTTAGACTTTCAGTGTAAGCTAATCACTGTGACAAAAGCAAGTGAGCATGTCAAAGCCAAGGGTTATTTTCAAATGCGCTTCCTCTGACTCCACAGGCTCCCTCAGATTCAAACAGGTTCCAACCCCTCCCCCCCCCCCGACCGGGTGAGCATAATTGCTTTACCCTGCTCTCAGTATCTTGAGTCTTTTAATTATGTATTTATAACAAGGAGGGCAGGAATATAGCTCAGTGCCAGAGAGCTTATCTACTGTGTGCAAGGTCCTGAGTCCCATCCCCAGCACTAATTTTGGTTGAAATGAGTAAGAAAACAAGAACATGCTTAAAGCACCCATTTTAATGAAAAGCATGCATGAGAATAGGGATCCGGGCCAGTCTTCACCATGCGGGCACTGAAAGGCTTGGGACTAAATCATTAGCCTTCTGAACTTTAGGTTCCTCCTCGAAAACCGGAGACATCAAAAGTCTCTGCCCTGCTGTCCTTCCAGAGTCATTTTGAACATCAAGCCAAATAATGAAACTGCATGTGTTTTGTCCTATCATGGTCAAAGTCATTCCTTTTCGTTCTCATGCCTAGGGAGACCTGGCGAACCAAGTACTGAAGAGAAGAGTTTAATCAGTGATAAAACAGCCGAATGGATTGCAGAGGAGGAGGATGACGTGTTTGTAGCTTCTCGAACAACTGAAGACTTATTCACTGTGATACACAGGTCAGGATCATTTTCCTTCATTGTAATTGCAATTGCTGTCCCCTTTTCTACTTGAACAAAAACTGCTGCCTCTGAGCAGCCATTAGAATCACAACTGGAGATTGAGTCCAGGTACCTACATATGTGAGCACAGTCTGGGACCTCACATCTCAAATTCACTGATGTCTTTGGGTGAAGTGGTGGAGGGGAGGACAGGTGCTGAGAGAGCCCTCCGGTCTCCTAGCAACTGCTTGGCCTATTGTGTCTCCATCTGCTCCCTCACAGTTCTGTCTGCATTTAGAGACATTTAACCCTTCACAGAATTCCTTGTACCAGAGAATTCTATCTCAAGGTGATATGGAGCACTGGACAGTATATGAGAGGAGGGACTTGAGCAGAGGGGGAACAGAGGTAGACATAGGAGCATGAGGCAGTGGCTTGGTGGTGAGGTACCTGGGTCTGTGAGTCCAGTTTCTGGAGTGGACCACCAGTTCAAATCAAACCAATTTCAAACCTCTGGCTGTCTTGATTCAGTCACTGAGCTACTGGCCTTCTCTCTCTCTCTCTCTCTCTCTCTCTCTCTTATTTGCTTTACATCCTTGTTGTAGCCCCATCTTTCCTCCTCTCCCAGCCCTACCCTCTCTCCCTCCCCTTCCCCTTTTCCTCAGAAAAGAGGAGCTCCCTTCCCCATCCACCCCAGCTCATCAAGTTGCATCAGGACTGAGCATGTCCTTCATCTCTCCCGGTGGCATGGCTAGGCACTCCTGCCACGGGAAAGTGATCAAAAAGCTGGCAAGTGAGTCTGTGTTCAATGCAGTCCCCACTTCCCTAACCAGAGGACCCACATGAGGCCTAAGCTATCCATCAGCTACATCTTTGTTGGGGGCCTACGTCCAGTTCATGCATGGTGCTTGGTTGATGCTTCAGTCTCAGCAAGCCCCTCTGGGCCCTGGTTAATTGGCTCTGTTGGTCTTACTGTGGAGCTTATATCCAGGTCCTTTTCTCTTTCTTCCTACTTTTCCACAAGACACCCTTCGTGTCACCCAACGTTCAGCTGTGAGTCTTGGCATCTGTTTTTTGAGATGCTGCTGGGTAGTGCCTCTAGAGGACAACTCTGACAGGCTCCTGTGTTAAAGTTTAGCAGAGTGTCATTCATAGTGTAAGAAGTTGGCACTCTCTGATAGGGTGGGTCTTTGCTTGGGCCAGGCATTGCTTGGGCATTCCCTTACTCTCTGCTCTATCTGTTCTATCTTTATCCCTGCACATCTTGTAGGCAGAGTAAATTTTGGGTTGAAGTTTTTGTGAGTTGAAGTTTTGTGAGTGGGTTGGTGTTCCCCTCCCTCTGCTAGGAGACTATTCTTGGACTTGACTCTTTTAAGTTTTGTTCTTGATCTCAGAAAACTACTAAGGACTGAACCTGTAGCATAGGGCAAGTGACTCCAGTTGTGAGCATTGAAAGAACAGAGGGCCCTACAAGGACCTGGGGAGCTAAGGGATGAGGACTAGCCCATCAGCCCAAGGCTGTCATATGCATGTCCTTGAACACATCCCTAGCTGGTAATGCATCAAAGCTTTGCCAGCTTTCTTCTCCCTGGGTTCCCTGAATTCGCTCAAGCCAGTCTTTCTCTCATTTAGGTCCAAAAGAAAGCTACTGGGCTGGAAAGAACCTGGGGAGGGCTTCACGGGAAGCAGACCCAGCTCCCATTCACCAGTGAAGAGTACAGCTGATTCTCCCACCGGTGAGTCCACCGCTGCCACAGGGCCAAGTGGCAGTGCCTGTCTCGACGCTGGCAGGAATGATGATTTCAAGGCCTTGCTCCAGAAGAAGGGAAGTAAGGCTACTCCCAGGACCCGCCCCTCAGCGGCTGAGCTGCTGAAGACCACCAACCCTCTGGCTCGAAGAATTATTGCACAGTTCTCAAAAGATTATGAACCCACTGACAACCCTAGTACCTAAAGCCTGCTTCTTACTTACTAGACCTGAATAGAGAAGGGGGAAGACAGAGGGCTTTAGAAAGGGATCAACCACAGAAATGACAAAAGAATCTATGTCTTTGATGTTAACTCATACTCTGGACAGCAGAGAGGCCAACACAATGCAACTGAGCTCAACGGGCACTTAGATAGGCTTCAGATCGTCTGCATTACATGCCTCCATCCTTGCCATGACTGAACATTGGAGTCTTTCTTATTGTCTCCCAGCGCTGTGCACTAAGAGATCCTCAGATCTGAGAACACATGTGCCACCTTCTCAACGTCCTGGCTGCTTTGTCCATTGGCTCCTATCACTGAGGGGCATGCTGGGAGAACAGATTGGGGATTTCCAAACCAGGGCTGGGGACAGAGGATGCCAATTCCACTGCTGATTGTCTACTCTCCTGGGGAGGCCTTGATGGCCTTATGTGAAGACACAGAAAGACACCGAGGCCTCCTCAACCACAGTGTGACTTTCCTCCAGAGCAAGTTCTGCAGGTGTGCACTAATTTCGGCATGGGGTTGATTGGATGGCTTTTGTGGTGCAAAATATGAATGTGGCTCTTCCAAAACTTCATGCCTTTTTCAGTTTGATTGTCTATGCGGAGATCAGGGTGATGAGTTTTAATAAACTTCTAGGACCTCCCCCCACCCCAATTAGCTAGAAAAGATATGGCTTTGGCTGAAGCCAGCTCAGCAAAAACGAATGGGACCTTTGTTCACTCACACCTAGCCAAGGTAATTTGCATGTGCGCCTCGAGGTCTTTCGAGTGCCTGTCAACATGGGTAGCCAGGATCAGTGCCCAGCTCATGCTGTATACGCTAAGAACTCTCATTTCACTCGCATGTAGCATTCATTAGAGAAAATCATTAGGTAAAAAAATGTGGCATCATCAGAGGCCCCGGGAGTAGAAAGCATGAGTCTCTTACCCCACATCATTTGATTCAGATTGTGCTTTCTGTGGTTGTTTGGGTTTTGTTTTAAGGAAATTTGACTCCGTTTCAAAAATTGGGAACCTGTAGACTTAAAAAGGCTTCTCAAAATAAAAAAAGCAGCCTTGCTATGGCCCAGAATACAAAAGGGCTACTTTTTTTGCCATTTAGGTACTATTATTTGGCCAACTTTCAGTTAGCCATGGTGGGGGAGAGCAGAGCAGCTAGGATAAATAGAATCCTGAAAGAGTTGCAAAACAATCGTAATTACCCCTTCCCTTCCAAAGCCAATAGGCACTGGCTGTTCTTGTCAACTCAATTTTGTAAGCAGAGCAAGAGCTCCTGGTTGTCATGCACCTGGTTTCTGAGGAGCCGGGGACAAGATAGGCAAAGCACTGAGCAGAGAACTTGCTGGCCAGTGCTGGGAAGCTTATTGTCTTCTGGTGTCAAGGGGCCAAAAGGAAATGAACCAGTATATGCTTTGCAAAAAAAAAAAAAAGTTCCCTGGCCTCTTCGTCCTGCACCCCCTGCCCTACCAGATTCCTTGCTCAGTCTCTTGGAAGAAGCAGTAAGAGGGCCAGAGACAATCGGATCTTCATTTTGATAGGGCATTACTTCCTACCAACGAGAAGCAAGCTCTTAGTTCAACTGCCCATACTCCAACAAGACAACGTTGCTGAAAGGAACTAAACTAGGTACTGAGAAGACTCAGTCTTCTGGCATAGAAGCCCTGGGCAGAGATCCTTGGTTGGCTTGGTCTAGTTCTGAATTCTCAACAAGTGAAAATAGAGCAAGATCACCAACACTCTCGCAACTAGCATGTCTCTCAGATTTAGAAAGAAGCCACCGAAATAATAGTTCATGGAACTCTAGTTGTTTTGAAAGTGTTTATAACATTTTACATGAAGATCTTAACCCAGTTTCATAAGTTTTGCCTGAATTTAAACAAGAGTCAGGAAGGAATGTGGTATACACAGTTTTTAATCCCAGCACCTGGGAGATGGAGGCAGGCAGATTTCTGTGTGTTTGAGGCCAGCCTGATCTACATAGTTAGTTACAGGACATCTGGGGCTAAATGGTAAGACAGAGACTTCAGTATTGGTGTTGGTTTATATATAAGTATCACACCTGACCTGAACTGAGAATTCCAAAAGACAGAGGCACTTTTCCTCTGTAGAGAAATGAAGGAGTGGCGTGGACTGCCCACACTTCCTGTTTATCAGAAACAAAAGGCTCCCTGAGTCTGCTCCTCAGAACCATTGTGAATTGTTGAATGCTAAAGTATGAGCCTATAGGACTCTGTACAGGGCTTGCTACTTTTGCTGATTTTTTTTTTTAGAAGTGTCTTGTTTGTTCCTTCTCATGGGTTTTGCCTCTCCCCTTGCCTTGCTACCTCTGAAAGTGTCCCCCAAAAGATTGTAATTATAAGCTGAATGCTTAGACCGCTTGAGGTTGTTTTCAGTTACCCGAAGCCTTGCTTTCCTCTGCAAAACTCTGTGTGCCTGGGATGTTCAGAACGTTTCTCCATCACTACGACCCTCGGAAGCCCATTAGCACAAGAGGGCGTGGGGCAGAGACTTTACAGTTAGGGAAAACGCTTAGGACTGGGGCTCTTCATTCAGTGTTTGCAGGAAGTGGACCTAGTCTTAAACTACCAACAAGATTATTTTAAAAAAATCTACTAGTTGATTACCACAACACCAAGCATCTTTCTAATACTTAACCTTTCTCCTGTCCTTAACATCATAAACACCAACTCTCTTCCCTGGGTATAATGTGTGCTGCCTGTGAGGCTGGGAAGGTGGGCTTGCTCCCAGAATCATCTCTACAGATGAGTTGGAGGGAAAGAAAATTGGCCCCAGTTAGTCAGCCCCTCTTTTAAGCTTCTCCTATCCCTTGTTTCCCTCCAACTCTAACCCTTAGTGGCAGGTGGCTCTGTTAGAGTAGCCTCGGTATAGTCAAGGGTTGGGGAGAGCCCCCACCCCAAGATGCAGGTAATGCTTTGCACTTGGTGGAGATATATCTGTGGTTCAAACAAGAGTGGTGGAGAGCAGGCTAGTCTTACTACAAAGGCTGACTTTTCCTATGGTTCCTCCCTTTGCCTGTATTCCTGGCCCACCTGGGCCTCCCACCTGGCTCCAAATTGTCCTTCGGTCTTAGCACCCATGGGCTGCACCCGTACCAACAAAGGAGTCAAGGCCACAGGCAGCCAATCCATTCATATTAGCTTCCTGACCGCAAGGTTAAGGTTCCCCCAACAAGCATTCTGCCTGACAGCTGCTTTATCCAGACAACACAGATCCAGTTGATGTCCCTGTGTACTTGTCACTCTGAGCAGATCTACCCACGCACCTGCCCCCTTCCTCACCTCTGAACCAGTCAGGAAAAAGACTAGCTATCTTATCACTCAGTGCTTATTGCTCACTGCTTCCGCCCTCTGTGTTCGCCAAGTCCGTGGCACAATGGTGAGCTTTTCCTTTGCTATGATTTGCCAGGGCCAAGACTAGGGTGAGGCGACTGGGGAGACGCCCACTCTCAAGGCCCCACCAGTGCCTTACCCTTGCCACGGCCCTGCGATTTGCACTCTGTAAAGTAGTATCAGTTGCTCTTTTTCTGAGTGTAGTTCTGATTTGGGGGCAGGTTTTGCGCCAAATGTTTCCTTGCTGTTTTTCCATTTGTTGCCAGAAGCCTTTGTATGCCTAAGCAGTAAAGAATCTGAAGTATTATCACAAACATTTCTAAATAGCCTGCTCCAGCTGGTGAGTTAGCACCCAGTCCAGGAAGAACACTGAAGGCCAGTGCCCTTCACCAGTCAGTTGGAGGTCTGCCCCTGTGACCTTCTGTTTGTTCTTTCTGCTTCGTTCTCCCTCCTCAGAATCCTTGTGGCCCAGCACCGATTCTCCTCAGTGCCTCCTACTTTGTTCTCCTCCTAAGAAAAAACATGCTCTCAGGAAAGGGATTAATCCATTTGCTTTGCGACTGGGAGGCTTAATGCTACCTTTTCCCGAGGGTTGCTTGCATTTGAACAGGGGAACAGCCTTAAGCCAAAGGAATGAAGTTCTTGCAGAATGTTAGGCATCAACTAGTCGCACAAGTTATTTTTTACCATGGAAAGACCAGACTCCCTGACAGCTGGCTCCAGAGTATAGAAAATACAGTTTTCTCCTGAAATCATTGTAGTTAGTTGCTGATGGTCAATTATCTAGATAATAACCCTGTGCTATTTTCCTACCAAGGGACTCTGAGAGAAAGCTACTTCAAAGCCTCTGAAAAGACCTAGATCAATTATTCATATTGTACATTAATATGTCTGTATAAATGGAATTAATACTACTTACCATTTAGGTAAAAGAGACAAAGATTTAAGGAGTTTGTGAAATGTGTCCTGTTTGCGCAAGGTGACTGTGTCGAATCTGTTTCTTACTGATGTCAGCCGTCCTATATCAGTGGTGGTTCTTAAATTGGTTGGAAGTGCAGTGACTAAGCACAGGCCTCCACTCCCCCTCCTGCCAGTCTGTCTCTGTTGTGTGCTATGACTCCGGCTTGGTGTGAGAATGAGACCTTATCTAAACCACAGCCCCCAGTCCCTTCAATGCCTTTGCATGTATTTCAGCTATAAGTGACCAAGATAGTAAGGACTTAAAAAGACAAGAGAGTAGGAAAGAGGTACAAAGCAGTGCCTTCGTCAAAGGTCAGCAAACAGTATGATGCTTTTAAAATGACATGAAATAAGCCAAGTCAAATTATTTTATAATACTTTGAAGTCAGTTTTTGGAGGACTATGGTGGTAAATGTTTTTTAGGCACATGTTGGAGGCACTTTAGTAGGTTTAGCAAAAAGAAATTTGCCTAATGAAGATTGTGTGAAATTTTAAGTATATACCTTTGTTCAGTAAAGGCCTGAATCTAGGCCACTGGTTCTCAAAGTGTGGTCTTGGAACCACCAGGAACAACATATGAAAGAGAAGAAGGGGGAGGAGAGGGAGAGAGAGAGAGAGAGAGAGAGATTACTCCTTTAAGCCTCCCAAATCACCAGAGCCACACCTCTCCAACAAGTTACCAACCTTTCCTACTGGTAGAGTTACCAGTCTCCAGGAAAGAAGTGTGTGTATCATCTTCTTGGTCAGCTACACATTTGTTTGGTGTTGAGAAATTGCCAGACTGAATCAGGCCCATTTGGCCTGGTTTGAGTTTTTTAAGTAGTAGCAAGAACAACAACAAAGAGTGGTGTAGTTCCATTTGGTATTACCAAAATAAATGACCTCACCATGGTGGCTGTTCTCCAGGAGGGCTCTAGCAAAAACCTATTTGATTTTGAGGTTCTGCCTAATGTAAGAAGTGTGGCATTTGATGGTATTGACCTCCCCCCTACTGATAAACAAACATCTGAACCAGAGCAACCAGTGAACCCCTCTCAACCTCTTTGTAATGCAAGCTTTATAGAAAGTTATTCCGTCTGTGGTCTTGAGATTTTCTATGTCCAGTTTTATAAAATGTTCTGCATGCGAACAGAGCATCGTGGTCACTGTATCAGTCGCTTCAAAGCCATTCCTCCTCCGTGTGTGCTGGTGAAGAAATACTAACATGTCAGTTCTGATGTTTCCTGATCAACTGTAAATGACATTTTCATTAATTTTTAAATGAGATAGATTTACTCTGGCTAGCAGTTAAAACTGAATTCTTTTTATTATCTTTCATTGCTACTTTTTTTCTACTGACTCCAAGGCTTACTTTTGCGGAGGGGGGGATTTCTTATTTCTAGATTGTTGTATTTCTCTTATTTCTATATTTATCTATTAATCACAAAGTGTAAGAGCTGAAAGGGACCAACCCCCCCCCCCTTGTGTCATAGAAGAAATTAAGGCCCAGAAGGTTCAGGTGGCTTACCCAAGGGCATACCGTGAGTCTGAGGCAGGGCCCAGCCTCACTTCTAGGTCTCCAGCCTCTGGGATGAATGTCTTGTCATTTAAAGCACTATATTTATGAAGGACCCATGACTGGCTTCTACTTATCTGATGTATGAATTTCCCAAGTATTTCAATGAAAAAAAAAAACCCCTATATGCTTTAAGGGAACATGCACAAGTATTCTTTAGTTAATGAATCCAAAGAAAATCTGGTTTTTAGATTAGAAACTCATTTCCCTCCATGTTTGCTATCTGTGCCCTATTTTGTAGAGTGGATGTATTTCCTAAAAGCTATGTGGAAAAAAAAATGATTTATATAGAACAAATTTCATTTTTAGTAGGAAAGTTTCCCTATGTGAGGGAATCTTCTAGGGGCTTCTTTTAGAAAAACAAGACTTCTTGTCATCCGTTCCTTAAGGTCTTTAATTACCTATTAGTATGAACTTTTGTAGTTGCTGTTGACTTCAAGTAGGGCAAACCAGTGTTAGCTTTCCTAGAATTTACTAGAACCTTACCTTCCTAATCTTTTTGAGAGATCTTGAGACTGTTAGATGCTTATGAACTACTCAATTATATTCTAGAAACTTCACCTTACTTCCTATTTTACCAATCCCTGGGCTCAAATTCCATCTCTATCTGATCATAAAATAACATCGTTCCTTAATCAGTACTTATCTCTCCATGTGGTCTTTTTTCCATAACATCCTTTGCCCAGTATTTCTTAGAGTGCTCTGAACTTAGCCACCTCAGGCCTCCTTCCGTAAATCACACATACTTCGTCCTATGAACTTGTGGGCACTATATTTCAGTGTTGTGCTAGTCATGCCAAGCAATATTTCCAGTTACTTCCATGTTCTAATTTCTCTTGGATCTCTTCTGACTTCCCTTTCCAGGCTCAAAGGGACTGATGGGACCTTTCCCCATCATTTCAGGAAATCTATACACTTTTTCTACAAAGGGCCTGAGTATAATTGTTTTAGGGTTATGTGTGTCACATATGGTTTCTGTGGCAGATTGTTTTGTTTTGTTTTGTTTGGTATGGTTGTTTGTTCATTTACTTGTTTTACAGCCTTTGGAACATATGAAAAACACTCTCAGCTCACAGGCCATGCATGGCTGATACATGAGCCACACTACCATTTCTGTGCTCAGCCCCATGTTGGTGAGGGCTGGCACAGTGGCTCAGTATGCCACCAAGGCTGATCATCTGATCTAAGTTTGAGTAGAACCCACATGGTAGAAGAAGAGAGTCAACTCTTGAAAATTATCCTCTGACTGCTCTGCATGTGCCAACACACAGGCTCACACATACAGAGAGATAAATGCAATCATTGAAAAAGTTTTTCCTAAGTGAGTCTTGTACCAAAGGCTGCCACTAGCTGCCTCATATACACCATACCATCAGACCAGTCTACCCACATCGAGACAGGAACAGGTGAAGAGGGGCTGCATTTGACAGTCTTCCTCTGTGTTCCCCTATCACACATATAAGCATATTGATATAGACTATCTTACTTCCTTCTATGGATATGTCCCATTTGTTGGGTTTTGTTGTATCTCTGTTTGCCCAAGATTAAGGTAAACTAGTAAGAAAGTTAACTTAGAACTTTTGTCCTGTCCTTTGTCTCTCTTACTTGGGCCACATGGTCATATCCTACACTGCTATCTCCAGTTTAGGGTGCTGTCTTTCAAAAGTCTTATAGCACACACTATAAGACTCCAATTCAGTTTACAATTTCCTGGGGAAAAAAAATCCCCAGCTTCCTGGTTCCACGGGCTGATTTTAAAACCCAGAACACATACTATCTCTGTCCAATGCAACTGAAACCTAGCACTAGACAGCATGAAACCCCAGCAAGAAACCAATGGGGTGCAGAAAGTATTTGTGCCTGTGTCCTCTGCCTCCTGAGTCTCCATCTCCTAGAGTGTATCATCCCACTCCTCCAACCCATAGGCATCCAACACACCATATCCTCTTTGCTCCCCACCGTATCCTTTGTTTCATTCCTCCCTCTCTCCTGCTCCCCTCCCACACCTCACACTTTCAGGAACCGGAGTTCAGGTTCACAGTTCTCACACTTGCTGTGTATGAATGGGGGCAGAGCAGTGGCTGCGGGAGGGTATACTTGTATGAGTGTGTTTTCTGCACCCGGCTTTGAATCACATCCGAGTGTGTGCACAGCAAACACACAGTGCTCTCGCTGGTCCTGTGGTCCAGGACCAGATCCCATGAGACTGGTCAAGGACAGGAATGACAGAGAGAGGAGCCCTGAGGCACCACTCCTTCTTGTCTTTTGAAAGCTTATTTGCATTGGCTTGTGCTGGCTCCTCTCCCACAGAGACATTTAAAGGAAGTCCTCTGTGTCATTTCCCGCAGGCAAGCAGCCACAGAGCCAGGACTTTTACTGCATGTGGGCTCAGTCACTGGGACATAAGCTGCGGCTTTTTCAAGCTCCACAGACTCACTTCTTAGGCCCTTTAGCTTGATTTCTGTCCTTTGAACCCAGGGATCTACCTATTTCCTGAAATCAGAATTTCCAAACATCAGATTCGAATAACTTTTCAGGGTTTCCTCTTTCAAAGCACCCATGAAATGGTTCATTTCTGCCTTCTGTTTAGGATTTCCAGAATTAGGAAGGGAAGGAAAAGAGGGTTGTGCCTTGGACCTAAAAGGAGCCCAAGTAGTACACCAGCTCCAAATCAAGAGTGAGGACTCAGGACAGGTCAGCCCTGCTGCGCAGCCCCAGTACAGTTGTGCTGTCTCCGTGCTGCAGCCAGTGTCCCTGGGCCCACTGTGCTGGGAAGACAAACGCCAGATGGGGATGTACCAAGTGATGGCCTACACCGAAAGGCAGGGGTTAGTGCCCATCCCCAGGGATGGGACTGTAGCCTGGATCCCAATGCCAGGAGAAGCAGTAACTACAGGAGATCACACACCCAGTCTTTGTAGGATTCCAACACAAACTAGAAGGGAGTCACCTCTGTGGGGTGATATTATAAAGGTGATTTCTAGTCTTTTGTTTCCTTTTTTTTTTTTTTTAATTTTGGCCAAGATTCCTTACTCGCTTGCTACCAGCAATCGAACTGTATTCTTTATAGAGCTAGAGCTGTTTGTGTCTTCTTAAAAATAAACTTTTTCTGTTAAAACCACTACCTGCTTCCCTCCTTTCTTTTCACTGTACCCATGCCTTAATTCAGGAACAGGCTCAGTTCATGGGTTGGTTTGATTAGCCATACAAATGGTACTGAACCAACCCGCTTTTCTCACTTACAATGTGTCAACTATGGAGATAAGTTTTGTGAAACAGAATGTATTCATGTGGCACGTAAGTTTTAGGCTGGATGTCCTCAGATGTCAAAGGGTCATGCAGCAGACATCTGGCACAAGCAAGGAGTCAGCGGAAGAAGCCCTCCTGTACTGGAAAAGTAAAACAGGTGATGATTATCATCATGAACACATAGCTAAGGAGTTACCTACAGCAAAGCTGGTAGAGACTGAATGCATTGCCTCCAAAATTGGGATTTCTTGGGTTTGTTTGTTTGTTTGGTTGGTTGGTTTTGGGTTTTTTTGTTGTTATTGTTCTTGACGACATCTTGTTTTCCTTTTTATTTTAAATCAGTCCCAGGGCTTTACACACACTAGGCAAGTACTCTGCCACTAGGCTAGAGTTCCAGACCTAAAATAGTGATTTTGAAGCTGTACTAAAATTATAAGCTAGAAAGTTCATTCAGGCCTTCCCTTGGCTTCATCTGGGACTCACATACATTGCATTTGGTGCTCACAAACCCTAAGAACTCCCAACAAATACATGACTCACAATTTCTTCCAGGAACATGCCCTGGTGAACATGCCCTGGTGAACATGCCGTAGGCCCTAAGGCTTAGGGTATCTGGGCAGGTGGTTCACGCTCAGCAACTTCTATGTGAAGGAGTCAAGTTCAGCTGCTCACAGAGCTGGCAAGAGCTAGCTGCAGATGTGTGGAACAGCCATTCGCTACTTTGGGAGTTGTCTCCTGATCTCCATGCGTGACCTGTGGCTTGAGCACCCCAAACAAATGGACTGAGACCTGTGTGGCTTGGCTCCGGGAACGGTGACTAAAGGGTGTCAAGGGGATTGAGAAAGGATAAACACACAGAAACAAGGACAGTAAGGCTGGGTGGCATACAGTAAGCTGGTGGGATTCTGCTACTAGCTCAACCCAGAACCTTTGAGTGTTTATTATGCACAGCACGAGGCTTTGGGAAGTATCTGCTGACGAGCAGTCTTAGGCTTTAAACGTCCCTAAGGAGGAAACTGCAGCTGCTAGTCTTTGCACAGACCCAGCAACCATCCATAAAAACTCATACTGGGACTCCTATGGGAAGCTTTGCCATCCCAATGAAACTCACTGGGAAGTTTTTTCCACTGTCATGCATCATTGACAAGAGGACTTGCCTAGCATGGGTTAAGCCCTGGGACTGTTTTAAAGAAACAAACAAACTGCTATGTTCTGCAGGCAATTCAATTGGCCTTCCCTTAGGGACCTTTAGAGTCCTGACAACATCCTACAGTCAGTACCTGTATCCTATGTCATCTGGGCCAGGTACATAGTGACCTGTCAGCCACTCCCTTTCTCTCTTGCTCTTTTGCTCTTCCCTTCTCTTGCTTTCTCTCCCTCTCTCTGTTGGGGCACCCCCTCTCCACCCAACCTCCATCTCCACCAATAAACCTCATTGGATTTAAGGTTGGCTGTGTGCATGGCATTTTTATATAAATCCTAACATTTGGGGCTGAAACCCTAGAGGGCTCTTCTAACAATGTTTAGACATGCTAGAACCCCAATCACTTTCATGCCCGCCCACAACAAATCTTTCTTCTCCTCCGGCCTGTCACTACCTGTCCCTGCCTGCTGAGGCGGCACATCTATCTGCCCAGCTGCTCCCTCTGCTTCCCATGGCTGCTCAGAAGGCTGGGCACACAGCTACTCGGAGCAGCCCACCTCCACCGCTGCCACGTGTTCCACACACCGGGGACAAGGCAGTATGCTGGGATGTGGGGTTACTCCCGACCACCATCATGCCACTCGCCTCAGCCGCCCTTCAGGTGTGTCTATCAACTCCTCACTCTTTTCACGTGGAGCCCTGGCTCATGGTTGCCCGCCCTTCCCCTACTCTTAACCCAAAAGCCTGCGCTCTATCCCGCGCCCTTCCTCCCCCCCCCCCCCCCCCCCTCCCCCCCCGAACCCCCCCGCCCCCCCCCCCCCCCCCCCCCCCCCCCCCCCCCCCGCCTTCTACAGCAGGTCTGCAGGGGTTTTAAACCAAGCCACCAGTCTTTCATTTCTTTTTCTATTTAAAAAAAAAATTAAGATTTAACCACAAAACTTGCGATGGTTACATAGTAAAAAAAATTTTTTTAAAGCTCTTTAATTATGATTAACTCTTTATTTTATCTCCCTTTAGACTAAAAACAAGTCTCATTTTAAATGGGTATGAATTTTTATATAAATTCAAAGTTATAGTTCTATAACATGCTATATATATATAATTCAACCCTAGTTCAAAATTTTTATATGATGCTAAAATTTCAAGATTATAAATGTCTATTCAAATTAAGCTAACTTAAAATGTATGTCAAACTGCCTATGTCTCTATCAATTCCTCAGTTAATAAATAAATGCTATTTTTCCTGCCATGAGCTGCCTGTGATCCGGATTCACCATTAGGCTTCCTGGCTAATAGATTTAGTATAATAAATTTAAGTATAATTTTAAAACTATTTGTACTGTTCTACTATATTATTTTTATTATATTATTGGTTCTAAAACTCATAACTCACGCAATATTATAGGATCAGCAAGATCACCAGTCTATGAACTGTATTTATGATTTGAAGTTTTGCTTTGATACTAGTTCAAATATTTCTTTACAGTCATGCTAAAAAAAAACAAAACAAAACAAACAAACAAAAAAAAACAAATTAAGCTTTACTTAATCTCTTATTTTATGTTCTCAAGGTTAAGCCTAGGATGGGTAACTATACAGTCAATGTTTGTTTGGCTCAGCTATACTTAATATATCATGGTCCTCAAACCATGCAGAATAGTACATTTAGATGGTTAATAAAAAAGCTTAATGTGACAGAGACCCCAGCCTCTAGTGATAACCCTAAGGCATCCAGGAAAATTTGGGCCCGATGACAGATGACTCCACCTAAATTGTGCTATTGGACAAGCCTGCCCCAACTGGTTTGCTACCTAAACTGTGGACAAACATGATACCCTGAGAGCTGACTGCCCCGTTTTACTTAGACAAAGTAAGGTTAGTCATTCTCCCAAATTCCTCTTCCATGGAAAGGACTCAGATTTGCTGGGCCCAGCTCTCGAAGACTGATGCTATGATGTGGCCCTAGAACTTGTGCCCATAATAGCTATTATCACCACAGGAGTCTAAATGGGAAGGCCGTCTGGATAATGGGTAAGCCTCTGTCATATTGATCAATACACAGGCCGCTTGGATTATTTATGTGGTAATTTATCCTTCTCGGGCCTCTGATGGGTTTGAAGACCAGTTTAACAGCAGAAACTAAGGCTTCAGCTGCCTTCTCAAAAAATGTACAGTTTCTGTAGGTCTGAGCTTCTGGTAAAATGTTTGAGGGTCTAAGAAGGTGTTTTAAGGGTGATAAATGCAAATTATGAAGGTTGGAAGATCTGAGATGATATAAGGTATGCTAAATAAATAAAAATGCTCCATATTTCTCCCTGTTGCTATGCTACTGTTGTATTGACTGTCCAGAGCTTTGACATTTATAACTAGAGCTCTCATTTATTAATCTAACTCTAATAAAAACATTCCACTATATGATCTACTATCATTGTTCCAAGCTCAAGATTTTAAGTCATCTTTGGTTTTCCTTTAAGTATAAACTTAAATTGTTTTTCATTGTGCCAGACTTAACATACATCCAGTCTTCTAGTTAAAAGTAAGCCTCTCTTCCATGCTATGTAATTATACTAAATGTCAAGATCAAGTGAGCTTTTGCCCCTTCTACTTCAGGAAAGGCTTCTGCCTTTCCAGAGCTCACCTTAGAGAGTGTTTATGCGGTTAGCATAAAGGTGTGTGTCTCCTGCCTTTTCTACAATGTATATTTCAATGCATATTACAATGATGATGCTAACATGTCTAAAGTTTTATCTCCTTTGTAAAGCTTAAAAGGGATTCTTGTAAGCTGCAGAAAATCCACCTGAATCCACCTCTCAGGTCAGTTGGGCTCCAGATAAGTACTGCACCTATTGTCTTTCTCAAAAGGTGGCGACCCACCCCCCTTTTCCCTGGTTTTGAGACTCCTCTTTCCTGGCTACCCAATTGCTACATCCATACATCCAACACCAGCAGATTGATGAGTCCCTTCCGTGATCGGTGTAAACATTCCTGTTTGTCTGAGAGACTGACCAGTATCTCTCTGTCTCACTGGGGAACACAGGTACCGTCCCTTCTCACCGACCCTCACTCAGATGCCTTCCTTTGGGTGAATAATCTTGTTCTTTTTACCAACACGGTCTCTCAGCTTTTCCTTTCCTCTCGTGGTTGGACATGCCCTCAAGAAATCCTAGTACTAGATGAGCCGTGTCTCCCAGGAGTCTCCCCTGTGGCCCCTGGCACTGCTCGTGATGACCTGCTTTGCCAGGTTGTGCCCCCTGTACCTCTGGTTCTCCTGAACTTTGTGGTGACACCCCAAAGACTGGCAGAACTGACTTTTCTCTCTCCCCCATGGAAGTCGTGTCTTCCACCATACACCGCATGCTCTTCTCTGAGATGCCTTCTAAATAATTTTAGATTTGTACACCTAGCGCCTGCCTTAAGGGCCTCTAGGCTTACACGTTTCTGCA
Organism: Psammomys obesus; assembly: GCF_907164565.1. Taxonomy (NCBI): domain Eukaryota; kingdom Metazoa; phylum Chordata; class Mammalia; order Rodentia; family Muridae; genus Psammomys; species Psammomys obesus. The sequence goes on along the minus strand of NW_026590623.1, from coordinate 41,214 downwards.
AACAAACTTGGCCTCAATTTCCTTAGATGACAGATCCAAAGCAAAATCTTTTAAATTACTATCAGTGATAGGGTAAATGGAGGTTCCCCCATGGTAAATGGAGGTTCCTACATTCAAGTCTCTTCTTCCGTCTGTTTGCTCTGTTTGTTTTAAACGTACGCCTAAAAGTAATGTACACCTAAAGAAATTTTCTCTGTAATGTACTTACCTTTGTCTTCTGCCTGTATATACATTCCAGTATCCTGCTGGATGGACCCAGGTGTTTCCTACATCCATGACATCACCAAAGCAGCTAAAACAGGTGTTCCAGTTTTGCCTCACAGACTATGTCAAGCCATACCTGCATGTTCACTCCCAGCCACCGATGTTCTCACAGACCCTGCACAGCATGTTTTGACAGCCTGTTCTTCCTGGGCTTGACCAACATTTCAGCCTTTTGACCTCCCTATCGCTGCCCTAGTGTCAGCAGGAAGTAGCTAAAGATGATTGATTTCTTCACCTGTGATCCACTTATCATCAACAAAAGGCTGGAATGGTGTGCTTCAGGCCCAGGACAAGCAGCTCCAGGTTCTCCCAGCATCCCTCAGTCCCTATCTGCTGCTGGTCATGGCTGACAATCTTCACCCTCTAACCTAAACTTTTCAGGACAGGGACTTCCTTTCCTCCTCACCATGTAATCTGGACATTTTGGAGCTGTTTTTATTTCTCTCTCTCTCTCTCTCTCTCTCTCTCTCTCTCTCTCTCTCTCTAATCTCCTTGCATGGCAACCAAGAGCTGCTTCCAATGAACCTACATTTATATACTTTTAATATATCCCCAAGAGCAGGGAATGATGTAAATTGGAGATACTCTGTCTTACATAAAATTTTGAAACATGGCAAATAACCTTGTACTTGAGACAATGTTTCTGAGTCCACTCAGTCTGGAGGTCCACTTATGCCCTGTGCCTCGGGGATTCTTTCTCTTTCCTAATTACTATACCAGCCTTTTGTGAGATTCTTTCTCTTTCCTAATTACTATACAAGCCTTTTGTGAGATTGGTCGGTGAAGGTGAATCCCTAAAAGCATCACCAGTTCCTGGTGTAGTGGCCAAAGGGGGTTCTGAACCTACCAGAGTGAAACTGAGTGATGCTGAACTTCGAGGTCCTGTTAAGGAAGTGCTTGTCATGAGAAGCAGCCCAAGTTCCTCCTTTTTTAATTAAATAAAAAAGGAAGAATGTTATGTTGTGCTGGCAATTCAACTGGCCTTCCCTTAGGGACCTTTAGAGTCCTGACAACGTCCTATGTCAGTACCTGTGTCCTATGACATCATCTGGGCCAGGTACATAGTGACCTGTCAGCCACTCCCCTTCACTCTTGCTCTTTTGCTCTTCCCTTCTCTTGCTTTCTCTTCCTCTCTCTGTTGGGGCGCCCCTCCCCTCCCACCTCTCTAGCTCTCTCTTGCTATCTTCATACAATAAACCTCATTGGATTTAAGATTGGTTGTGTGCATGGCATTTTTATATAAATACTAACAGAAACCCTAATTTTGGAGGACTTCACTCATTCAGGACTTTCTCTGTTCCCTACACATACGCAACATGCACTAAGAATTTATATAATTTAAAAATTTTATAGAGGTGTGTGTGTGTGTGTGTGTGTGTGTGTGTGTGTGTGTGTGTGTGTTTATATGTGAGGAGGAGGCTGCTTCTCATGACAAGCACTTCCTTAACAGGACCTCGAAGTTCAGCATCACTCAGTTTCACTCTGGTAGGTTCAGAACCCCCTTTGGCCACTACACCAGGAACTGGTGATGCTTTTAGGGATTCACCTTCACCGACCAATCTCACAAAAGGCTTGTATAGTAATTAGGAAAGAGAAAGAATCTCACAAAAGGCTGGTATAGTAATTAGGAAAGAGAAAGAATCCCCGAGGCACAGGGCATAAGTGGACCTCCAGACTGAGTGGACTCAGAAACATTGTCTCAAGTACAAGGTTATTTGCCATGTTTCAAAATTTTATGTAAGACAGAGTATCTCCAATTTACATCATTCCTTGCACTTGGGGATATATTAAATTCAGCCTGGGGCTGGAGAGATGGCTCAGCCGTTAAAGGCTAGGCTCATAACCATAGATATAAATTCATCCTGCTCCCCAATTTCCTGAAGGCATTTTAATGTGTGGCCCTTGCATGAAGGGTGGATTTCCTGGTAGGCAGCCTCTAAGATGGAGTTTATTGATTGCTCACATGTTTCCAGGGAATGCCTGGGTGGTCCCTAGGTGTATGTGGGAGGAGAAAGGAAATAGGATGAGGCAGGAGAAGATAAGAGGCACAGCAAAGGTTCAGCTCACTTTGTGGCTTAATGTGGACTCTGAAGCTCAAGTGACTTGTCAGGGCACAAGGTGTGGTTTATCACACAGTGTGTGCTTGCCTGGCACTCAGGAGGCTTTAGGTCCCCTCCCCAGCACTAAACAAACAAACATTTTGATATGCCTTTTAATACTCTTGCTTCAGTGGGGCAATGGCTCTGAAACACGACCTTGGACACAACCTTGGGTAACTTTAGCTCGGAAGGGGCCAACCGTTGAGGAAAGCCTTTTGCTGCTCCACTCCCAGCAACCCAGCATCTAGTCCTCCTGTGAGGACACCTTGTTTGCTGTTCTATTGATGTGAAGAGACACCATGACCAAGGCGACTTGTAAAACAAAGCATTTGATTGGGGTCTTGCTTACAGTTTCAGGGGTGAATCCATGCATGATCATCAAGGTGGGAAGCATGGCAGCCAGCAGGTAAGCATGGAACTGGAGCAGCAGCTGAGAATTTACATCTGATCCACAAGCAGGAGACAGAGAGAGAGAGAGACAGAGACAGAGAGAGAGAATGGGCCTGGGCCTAGTGGGCCTTTGAAACCCCAAACTTCCCCCCACCCCCACCCTGTGACACACCTTCTCCCAAAAGGCCGCACCTAGCCTTTCCCAAAGAGTCCACCAACTTGGGAAACAAACATTCAAATACATTAGCCTGTGGGGGCCATTCTCATTCCAAGCACTGCAGAGGGAGTCCAGGTGACAAATCATACATTCATCACAGGCACCTTGGTCTGCAGAATACTACATGCCACACAATGACAAATTCCTATTTTCTGAATCCCCTTTTCATAGATGTTACCCGGTCAGCACTCCAGATCAATTAAAGCTCATTTAGTTATGTTTATAGTTTTTTTAAAGTTGTAGTCACTGTTGGCAGGGACACATGCCAACACCCTTCATTGGACATGGTATTTCCCATACCTCACTAATACCCATTAGGACATTCTTGCCAAGGCAATGAATGGCATGTAACGTAAGCAAATGACTAATCTATCCATTTCTTTTTTTCTTTTCTTTTGAATTTTATTTTTTTCTTATCAGTTACATTTTATTAACTCTGTATCCCAGCCGTGTCCCGATCCCTCATTCCCTCCCAATCCCTCCCTCCCTCCCTCATCTCCACCATGCCCCTTGCCAAGTCCACTGATAGGGGGGACCTCCTCCCCATTCATCTGATCCTGTTTTATCAGGTATCTTCAGGACTGGCTGCAAAGCTCTCCTCAAAGTACCACGAAAAAATGGTGCTAATATCTACCATGTACCTGTGAAGGTCCAGGCTTCGTTTGCCCTCCATTGCCTCTTTTGATTTAGCACCTATGTGACAAGCTCCTACTACATAACACACACAACACTAGGTGTTAAGGAGAGTCCTAGCCAGTACAAACCCCATGCCCACTCTCCTGGAGTTGGCCATCAGCTAGGCCATCCCCAGGGCCAGAAATCACAAACCCACATTCCTGTTATTGCATAGTCACCACATTGAGTTCCTGTGGTCGTTCATCTCTCCAGTCACCTATCCTCTCTCAGCATTTACTCCACATTGTTCTAAACAATCACCCTGCTGCCCCTGCTTCCCATCTTTTCATCAGTGCCCACTGGAGACTCAGTTCTGAGGGCTGATAACTAACTCCAAAGGCCCAAGCAGAAAGCCTCCCACAATACCTTTCATAGTTACCTGGCTGGTAGGCTCCTGAGAAACCCTCTCAGACAGATCCCATGTGTACTGTGTTGGTTTATTAATTTTCTTTCAGTCCTCATTCTAGATTCAAGAACTGTTCATCTCTTTCAGCAGGCTCTGGCAATGCATGAAGCCTTGAGTTCAATCCCCAGCACTGCATAAAATTGGGCAAGGTGATGCATGCTTGTAATCCTGGCACTCAGGAGGTGGAGGCAGGAGGATCAGAAATTCAGGTTATACTCCACTGTGTAAGTAATTTTAGGTCATTCTAGGATACGTAAGACTGTCTAAACAACAGCAAATGTGTATGTGTGTGTGTGTTTAAAAGGCACAAAGGAATACACATGCTATACAGCAAAACCAAGCAAAGCTAAAAGGATTGTGTACATGAAGATATAAATATAAAGAAAAGAAATTGTTATCATGAAAGTTAGGAGTGTCAGGAATGGTGTCACATGACTGTAATCCCACTGTTTGAGGGATAGGAAGATCATAAGTTCAAGTTAGCCTGGAATACATAGAGAGGTCCTGCTTTTAAAAGGTTAAGAAAGTGGCTGCTCTTAGGAGCAGGGGTAAACTACAATTAACAAAGAAAGACAAGTGGGCTGGAAGTGGTGGCACACACCTTTAATCCCAGCACTTGGGAGGCAGAGAAAGGTGAATCTCTGAGTTTGAGGCTAGCCTGGTCTACAGAGTGAGTTCCAGGACAGCCAAACCTATACAGAGAAAGCCTGTCTGGGAAAAAAAAGACACATGGGAGGGCATGGGATGTAGCTCAGCTGATAGAGTATTTGCCTAGCGTACGAAAAGCCCAAAATTTAATCCCTAGTACCTCATAAACCAGGCACGGTGGTGAAGGCTTAGAATCTTGGCATAGAATCATAAGTTCAATATCATCCTTGGCTACATAACAAGTTCATAGCAAAGTCAGCCTGGGCTACATGAGACTTTACATAAAAAGGCACATGAAGGTGATGTATGGCTATATCAAAACATCACATGATAACCCATTAGTATGTGCAAGTTTTGCATTTGTTAAAAATACATTTTAAGCCAGGCATGGTGGTGCAGGCTTTTAATCCCCACACTTGGGAAGGCAGAGGCAGCCAGTTTCTGTGAGTTCGAGACCAGCCTGCTCTACAAAGCCAGTCTAAAATAGCCAAGGTTACACAGAGAAACCCTGTCTCAGGGGGCGGGGGGGGGGAGTGTGCCAACTAAGTGGACATCTGGTTAAGGCATGTGGTGTTTATACGTGTCTGCTGCATGATGGAATTATGTCTCCCTGTCTCTCTCTTTTTGTAGTGCTGTTGATAAAATGCAGAGCCTCATGTCTGCTAGGCAAGCAGTCTAGCACCAAGCTACACATGTCCAGCCCACAATTAGACAGGTTCTAAAGACTCAGGATACATTTCTAAATTTCAGGTCCAGTGTAAGGGGGTGGGAATGTGTCTACCAGAGAGAAATCCCCAGAAATCTCAGAGGCAGCAGAAAACTGGGAAATCAGCACGGCTTGCTCTACAGAACACGGAGCAGGGCCAGGAGCTGCTTATTCAAGTCCTTGTAGCCATGATAAGAATACTCTTGCACATTAGGAGAAATGAGCTGAGACACAAACAGAGAGGAAACAATCATATCAGGAGCCAAGCATATCAGGAACCATCTCCACTCCCCAATGAGGAAATACATACACAATTCAAAAAACCCAGTGGCCATTTTGCCAATTATAGTAGTGAAAATGAAACAGGAGGTGGAGGGAATGGCAATATGTCAGGCTGAGGAGAGAACTGAATTGATGCATGGTTACCAGCTGCTAACACTAAATAAATACCAGCCTGGAAAATAAAATCTGGCAGTATGCTCTGGGGAATTTTAAATGCTCATATCATTTTACTCAGTAATCCTATTTCTGGGAGTCTACTCCAGGAAAATTATGTGAAGGAAAGAAGAGGCTCTATGAATGAGTCTAGATGGGATTCCCAAAGCTCACTTTTTACCCCAAGCCCTGTGGTATGGCCAGTAGGTCTGCCTGGCATAGATGCTCAAAGGCTTAATACATGGAAAGCAGAATCATGAATTCCTTGGTCTTTCCCAAGCCAGCTGTTTGTCACTATCCCAACAAAGCACTACCAGCCTGGCCCACACCACTGTCTCACACTCTCCCACCTGCCTTCAATCCTGCTCCTCCCCAGTCCGTTGCCCACACAGCAGCCAGAATAGCGTTATTGTCTCATTTCTTATGCAAACCTGCTACGGAGGCCCCTTGTTTGGTTTTGAAATAGGAGCCTCACTACGTAGCTCACACTGGCCCCAGTAGGTTTTAGAAATTTTAAAGCATTCTAAAGACAGGTGTGCTGGCTCACACCTGTAATCCCAGCCCTCTGGAGACTGATGCAGGAGGATTAAGAGTTTGAAGCCAGTTTGGTCTTAAAAAAGACCCTGTCCAGATTCCATCTAAAACAGCTTGCTGAATAGAATCCAAACATGTCTACAGCCACTCTGCTTCACCCGACAGTGGGCGTGTGTGTGTGTGTGTGTGTGTGTGTGTGTGTGTGTGTGGTTTTTCAAGACAGGGTTTCCCTGTGTAGCCTTGGTTGTCCTGGAACTCACTCTGTAGAGCAGACTGGTCTCGAACTTGCAGCGACCCCAACTGTGATTAAAGATTTGCACCCCCACCACCCAGCTCACGCTGGCCTTCTTACTCTCACTCTCCCTTGAAAACAACAAAATTTCTCTCTCCTCCATGTCTTTGCACCTGCAACTTCCTGCCCAGAAGATTCATTCTCCCTCTAGGCTGCTTGAGTGTCAGTCCCAGGCTTGCAGAGGAAGGTCTGTGATCTAGTCTTTTAAAGCAGTGGTTCTCTGAACCTTCCTAATGCTGTGACCCTTTAATATAGCTCCTCCTGCTGTGGTGACCCCCAACCACATAATTATTTTCATTGCTACTCCATAACTGTAATATTGCTATTGTGTGAATTGTCAAGTAAATATGTTTTTTCCCATGGTGTTAGGCAACCACCTGGTTAACTCTCACAGCACTTGATACAATCTGGACCAGCTTGAGGTATTGATTTGCATCAGGCCTGTTTTCTATGTCTTCTCCATGAGAGCAGGGGCTACGTGTCACTGGCTCAGAGCTGGATCCTCAACCCCTAAGGGCCAAAGTACAAATGAAATGAATGAGTGTATAAGAAAGGCTCTGCCAAGGTTTGCAGTAAAGAACGTTTGTGATCCTGCATTTGTAAAATCTATTGGTGATGCTAGGTTAGGGAGGAGATTCTCAGGAAGTACTAGCAGAAGTATCTTTTCCAGCTAATGGAAGGAAAATAACAGAGGCTTCCTGTAACAGCAAATGTATACTCTAGTCTTGGTTCGGCCTCTTGCTTCCTAGGCCATCTGTGGCAGATGAATTTGCTTCTCGGAGCTTCAGTTTTTCCTTTGATGAGGTTTGTAGTTCTTACTTTTTGCTTTGGGTTTTGGTTTTCCCTGTGATGGATGTAGAACCCAGCAACTTGGACATCCTAGGCCAGCACTCTACCACTAAGGTGCATCCCCAGGCCTCGGCTTCTTGAGATGGGGCCCCACTATGTACCTCAGGCTTCAAAATTACTCTACAAGTGACTCGATCCTTGCTTGGGGCTCAAGATCCTCCTACTTCCACCTCTTGAGTGCTCAGGTTACAGATGTGCCACCAAACCTGGCTTCAATAGCGCCCCCTCCTTCTTCTCTTCTAGCACACATGAGGCAAGTAACTGTCATTGAATCACATCCCCAGCCTTTCTCCATATTTAAACAGAGGGAACACTAACAGACTTTCAAGGGAGAGACACGGTATCTTTCCTAGGTAAAGCAGTGCGCATGGCTTTATGAGGGAGCGGATGTAACAGGAGAGAGTCCTGGGAAGACTCAGGGCTCAGATGGCAACCATGTCGAGAGGGACCAGCCTAGGAGGGATCAGAGCTCTAACCTCCTGTGAGAAGGGCTTTAACATTCTGATCACGCAAGCTCCATCACGAGAGGTCGGCACAGCAACACACTGTGAGGAATGATGGCTCGTGGCAATACCGGAGACGGAGGCTGCAACAACAGCATGCAAACAGTGCTCACAACCATGCTTAACCATGCGAAGAAGGTACCTGGATGTGCGCTCAGTAAACATTTGTTAAGTGAGCTAATGAATGTAAAGGAACATACGTGTGGACAAACACGCTAAGGGGGAAAATAGCAAGTGAGGGCTGCAGAAATAGCTCAGTGGTATAGAGCATTACCGCTTGTGCAGGGGGATCTAAGTTTGGTTCCCAGCACCTACCTGGCAGCTCACAATCATCTGTAACTCCAGTTCCTTGCAATTCTAACACCATCTTCTGGCCTCCATAAACACCAGGAGGCATGCACATGTGGTGCCTACATACATGGAGAAAACTTTTGCACACACAACACAAAAACAGATAAATAAGGACAGACGAGTTGTCTCAGCAGGTGAAGGATTTGACATCAAGCCTGATGACCTGAGTTCAATCCCAGGATCTCTGTTATAGAGAAAAAGAGAAGCAACCTCTGACCTCCAAACCAATGCTGTTGTGAACGTGAACATAAGTAAGTGTGAAAACAAATCTTTAAAAAAAAATGACAGCAGCTGTTAGCAGTATGCTCTATAATTCACGAGCATGCCCCACATTTCCAGTGATATGTTGTCGTCTTTTTCTAGTGGGTTTTTGCCAGATCTGTGCATCCATCTGTCTCTGCTCCATTCAGGGGCTGTTCCCAGAAGCTTCAGCCCATCTCTCCTGTCTGTTCTCTCATGGCTTCTTTTCAAATCCTAGACAGCAATCCCTGGCCCGCTTATTTTTGTTGTTTCATTTTGTGTTGTTTTTTTTTTTTTTAATTTTTTTTTTTGAAACAGTCTCACACTCTACCTAAAGCTGGCTAGGAACTCACTACATCACCCAGACTGGCCTGAAACTCACAGCAATCCTCCTGACTCAGCAGCCTGGATGCTGAGATTATGGCACTGACTCCGTTTAATTTTGACTCTACCCAGTTTCATCAACAAATACTTACTCAGTCACATCTAGTCTGTAGAAGCTCTAGAGAGAGAGTACCCAAACGAGTCTCTAGCTGCTAAGTTGCTCATAAGCCAAAGGAAGATAGGTGTGTAAATGATACATAAAATTCCCACACATACTGTACTGGTTGGTTTTTGTCAACTTGAAACAAACCTAGACATATCTGAAAAGAGGGAATCTTAACTGACAAAAATATTTCCATAAGGTTGGCCTGTAGGTAAGTCTGTTGGGCATTTTGTTGACTAATGATAGATGTGGGAGGGCCCTTCCCTCTGTGAGCAGTGCCATCCCTGGGCAGGTGGTCCTGGATGGTATAAGAAAATAAACTGAGAAATCCATAAGGAGCAAGCCAGTAAGAAATATTCCTCTGTCCCGTCCAGCAGGAGTTCAACAGGTTCCTAAGTTGGGGCAAAAAAGAACGGGATAGGAACAAAGGACGAGAAGAAGGAGAGCAAGTCTATAATCTGATCTCGTTCTCGTTTATCTGAAAATTTTCACACAACTTTATAGAGAGAAGGCAGGAAGGGAAAATGTGTCAGCAAAATAGCTTTCAAAACATAACAGGGTGATTAATGAAGATGCAGAACAACACCAGAATGTTTACTAAAAGAGATACTACAAGAATATCAGCTAAGATACCTCAAAATGTCTAGCCTGATGAACAGATGTCTCATAAGTTCCGGAAACATAAATCTCTCACCCACCCCACGACCTTGTTGCAGCTGACTGTAACTTGGCTGGCCTTGGCTCCTGGCATCCCTCCATGGACTCTATATCACTTTCTGCCTCCAGGTTCAAGTCTTCATCTCTTGTCCCTACTTCTGTCAAAGGTGGAAGTGACCTGAGAGCTAGAAGAAGAAATAAACCTTTTTGTTCCCAAGTTGCTTTTGGTCACGGTGTATTATTACAGCAGTCAAAACCCTATGCATATGTGTGTTCACATGAGCATACACACATATGTATAAATAAATGAGTATGAGCGCGCGCGCGCGCGCGCGCACACACACACACACACACACACACACATACACAGTCTTTCCTATATAGGTTATGCCCCATTCCAACCCTGTTTGTTTACACTTTCCTGCTTCAGTTCAGTTCCCTCCAGCTTCTGGATTTGGCATCCGAAAATCCTTGGAATAAAAGATTCCATTGGGGATTGGAGAGATGGCTCAGCTGTTAAGAACTCTTGCTGCTTTTGCAGACTATCTGGGTTCGAGTCTCATCATCAGCTTGCAGAGCTTTCCTTTTGGTATCAATGCATTCTGTGAAAGAAGAAAGGCTACTCAAGCGCCTCCCCCCCCACACACACCCAGAAGATAGAACCATTTAGTTCCTGGAGAGCATGAGCACCATCCTAGAGACTCTGTTCAGAGTACTTTATTTAAGTCTCCTAAAAATTGTATGAAGAATATACTACCATTGGCCTGTTTTTTCTGTGATTGTTACAAATACTAGGTAACAAAAATGAGATTCTTACCAGACAAGAGGCAAAGGTGAGATTCTTCCAGAGACATTTTCTCTGCTGTCTACAGATGCATTGACATTTGTATTGTTTAAAGTCGTTCACACAGCCAGGTGGTGGTGGCACACGCTTTTAATCCCACTACTTGGGAGGCAAAGGCGGCCGGATCTCTGTGACTTTGAGGCCAGCCTGGTCTACAAAGTGAGTCAGCTACAGCCAAGGCTACACAGAGAAACCCCGTCTTGAAAAACAAAAACAAACAAACATCAAACTGTAGATCTAATCCTGACCCCTAAAGATATCAGGAATGTTTACAGGTTTCCAAACTGGAACAAGTTCCTCCACCCCAAGGCCCATTATCACTTCAATTCATTTTAGGATGTAATTTCAGTGAGCAAGGGCTACTGCCTCAGCCTGGTACAGCTCCCAGTAATGCCAAATTGGCATTAGTTCTTGGAGAGGACGAAGGAGACATGCACTTCTGAAGTTCTCAGAGTCCCTTGCTAGCTGGGGTCTTCTCTTCCTGAGACAATCCTGTGGCCTAGCTACAGACATAAGTGTTCTTGGAAGGTTTTGCTAGACTGTGAGCTGCTTAAGTAACCAAAATTGCTCTTTTTAGAGGGAGGGAGGGGTGTGGCTCAGTGACAAAACAGTTTCCTATCATGCTTGAAATTCTAGGTTCAACACCCAGAATGACAAAAATGCAGCAATATGAGAATAATGGTTGTAGAGGAATTTTAATTCAGAACATGGCTGCTCTAGCAAGAAATCACATCCAAAGATCTTCTAGTTCTGTGTGATCTGGCTGAAATACAAACACACCTTTAATCCAGGCAACAGAGGCAAGCAGATCTCTGAATACAAGGACAGCCTGCTACAGCACAAGTTTCAGGTAAAGAAAAGCTTATGTCCAGGTATAATGGTACACACCTTTAATCCCAAACAGTGAAGGTAAAGTTAGTTTTGTAGAAGGAATCAATCATGTTTGAAAGTGATATTTAATTGAGTGGTAGAAAAAGTGAAGATTTGACAGAATAGGCTACGCCCAACTCTTACGAGAAGAGAGAGGAAAATGAAACTACTTATGGGGCAATGATGAAAAGGAGAAGAGGCAGTTTTACCAGGAGAGTAATAGAGAGACAGGTTGCAGAGAGGGAACTCAGATGAAGAACAAATGAGCCAGAGAATGAGGAGCCAGAAGATAAGAGCAGATTGCTTGAGTTAGTTGGAAGAAAAGCAGAACAATTTAGAGGCTGAGAGAGCGGCCAGATTGAATAAGTTACCTGAGAGAGGAGTTTGAGCCAGAACAGCTGAGTTTAAACCAGGCATCCCAGAGCTCAGTAAGAACAAGTAAGGGTGAGCTTATTAAGCACTAAGTCTCAGAGGCTGACAACACTCTAGGCCTATGTTAGATTATACAGAGACTAGAAGCTTCCATGACTAGGCCTAGGTTAGCAGACAGAGGCAGTAAACCCCCCAGACAACAACTGAAAGAGGTGAATAAAAGGCCATTTTACAAAATGAGTTAATGGCAAAATGGGTACCCTAGGCATTGTTGTGATCAGTGTTAACTGTCAGAGTGACAGGATCTGGAATAACCTAAGAGGCAAGCTTCCAGGGACACCTGAGAGGGATTATTTAGACTCTAGGCAGGCCAATAGGGATTATTTTGATTGAGTTAATTGAGACAAGAACACTCATCATTAAAGTGGGTGGCATCTTTCCCTGGGCTGGAGTCTATAAAAAGGAGAAAGTGGATCTGTGATGAAGCCAGTATCCCCACGTGTTTTATTATCAACTGGATCATTGGCTGTAGGCAGGGCCAAGCCCAGTGTGTGGTTTCCTTGGCCCTGCTGAGTAGAATCATTTCTTCAGGTTTCATGTTCATAGCTTTCTGTCCTCTAACCTTGGCTGTAGGAGGTATATGGGGTATTGACCCATATAGGCCATGCCTGTGGAACCATATGGGGTGCCATGTAGAACTCAGGACCTGTAGAGGGGAGCATCGAAGAGGGACTTTTATCTCCTATCTGAGGCCTTGACTAAGGAAAAAAAAAAGGAGGGTAGGGAGTGAGTTGAGCACAAGCATTCATTTCCTTTGCTTACTGATTGTGAATCTAATGTGAGCAGCTGCTTTAAGCACCTGCTGCTCTGATCCCCCTGTCATGATGGACTGTACCCTTGAACTGTAAGCTAAAACAAAGCCTTTCTTCGTTAGGTTGTGTTGGTAATTGTTCTTGTGGAATGTATACAATTTACCCTTGTTCATTTAAATGCTGATTTCTCTACCCACTATCTGGTTTCAATCAGGACATTGCATTGTGGTGTTTATTTTAAGAATCACCTGTCTTAAGTTTGTGTAAACATGACACCATTTATTCTCTGTATTTTCAGTAAAACAACCAGCCAATGCTGTGCAATGGAGAGAATAGGGTGGGACATCCTGGTCCGGAGGGGAGGAAAAGGAAATGAGTGGGGGGATTTGGAGAGCAGAGATCCAGAGGAGAGGACTTGGAACCATGAGGAGAGATGAACTGGACCTAAGATATGACCAAAAGCAAGCATAATGTTGGAAATTTGAATGGTAGGAAACTATGCGGGCTTGGAGGTTTAGGATGGAATAACTATTACCCAGCATTGTGCTCTAGGTTAATTAAATACATCCTAGTCTCTGTGTGGTGATTTGGGTTTACAGCCGGTTTAGGAATAACCACTGATTAACTAGAAGGTAAATCAATAGTAAATATTAATATTCAACAACAAAGTTGCTTTTGTCAGGGTATTTTATCACAGCAACAGAAAAAGAAACTAAGACAGGCATATGGCCAGTGGGAGTGTTGGCCGCTCCTCTATCCTTAGAGGAAAGTTTGACAGTTACAGAAGTTCGAAATGTGCATGTCCTGACACAGTAAGATGAATCAGTGAGAGAAAACACCTGTTATCAAGTGTAGGGAACCTCAGTTCAACCATATAGTGGAACCCACACATGGAATGGAGAGCATCAGCTCTCTCACAAGGTGTTCTCTGATCTCCATATCTGTGCACACCCATCCACACCCAAGTGCACACACAAATGAATAAAATGTAATAAAAATGTGCATTCCTTTGCCTCAACTGTTGTTCATTTACTGGTGCTACATAAATAATATAATTTGTAAATAAGAAAATATTCATTTAGTGGAATAACTGCAAGTTTAAAGAAAATAAACTGAGGCTAGCTATGGTTATTAATAGAGTACTTGGCTAGCATGCGTGAAACCTTAGCTTCAACCCACAGCACCACATAAACTGGGCATTGTGGCATGTGCCTGTAATCCCAGACAAGAGATTCAAGGTTATCTTCCGCTACACAGTGAGCTCAAAACTAGCCTGGGAGTCCTGGGACTATCAGAAAAAAAGAAAAACCCAAATTGTCATGCCAGTCCATTTGTGTTTCTGTAACAAAATAATAGAGACTGGAAATAAATGTACAAAAACAGAAATTGACTTCCTCACAGTTCTAGAAGTTGGGCTATTCAAAACTAACATGCCAATATTGGCTGGGTGGCATTTAGCTGCATCATGTCATAGAAAAGAGCAAAGACAGGAAGAAAAGAATAATGAGAGGGAGGCTTCAAAAGGGTAGAGAGCCTTTAAAAAGCCTCATCCTTTCAGAAAAATTACACCATGTGTGTGTCAGTGTGCTGTGTGTAGTGTGGTGTGTGTGTGTGTATGTATGTGCGCTGTTTGTGATATGGTATGTGTACATGAGAGTATGGTGTGTGTCTGTGTGTCTGTGTGTGTCTGTGTGTGGCACATGTGTGGGGGTGCTTAAGTACGCCACAGCATGAATTTGGAGCTCAAAGAACAACTTGCAGAAGCCAGTTATCTCCTTCCACAATGTGAAACCTAGGGATAGAACTAGATTCCCAGGCTAGGCTGTAGGTACCTTTACCCACGAAGCCATCTTGCCATCCCTGAGCTCATCCTTGAAGCTAAGGCCTTATGCATGATAGGTGCGCCCTCTACAACTGAGCAACATCCTAAACTTCCAATTTCAACTTTCAAGTCATCAAGTGCTGGTACTCACCAAAGCAGCCAGCTATAGAAGAGGAGTCCGTATGGTTCATTTATGTGAAGTTCAGTGCTTCCCTTTCCAGCCTAGGTAGTACAAGACTGAGCCTCCTGCCTGACACAATACGAAATAAGCAGAATAAATGACACTATGGAGTGTGATTCTCATAGCAAAGGAAGGACAGCAATCCCTAAGCGATAAGACACAAACTAGAAACAAATGTGCTGGTATGAGTGGTTCCAGGCCCTGATGCAGGGAGGGAGAGCCAAGGGGAAATCCATGGACTTCTGGGTTGAATGACTTGAGCGAAAAAAAAAATGAAAGAAGTCCAAGGCAACTGGAGTGAGCATGAGCGTGTTTCAGCAAGGAGCACAGAGAGAGGCCTGGAGACCTGCCCAGAGTGTTCAAGAACTCAAATGAGGCAGGGCATGGTGATCCTAAGCCTTTAAACCCCAGGACTCAAGAGGTAGAGGCAAGTGGCTCTCTATGAATTCAAATCCAGCCAAGGAGACATACTGAGAGTAGGGGAGAGGTAAATACAGAAGAAGGGTGGAGGAGGGTAAAAGGGACTGGCAGGACACAACTGATCTATCTGATAGGGGAAACGAGCGCTCCTTAGGGAGGGGGAAAGTCAATATAAAAGTCAAGAGGTGGGTGATATAATAATAATAATAATACTATAACTATTTAACAAAAATTCCCTATAATACATGTAAATGTGTATACGTTGTTTTTACTGATTTTGTTTCTTGGTTGTTGAGACAGAATCTATATAGCCCTGGCTGTCCTAGAACTCACTATGCACATCAGGCTGTTCTCAAACTCACAGAGATGGACCTGCCTCGGCTTCCCAGGTGCTGGGATTAAACACATCACACCCAGCACATAGATAGCTCAAATGAACCCTTCTTCTCTGGGCTGACAGTACTCCTTCCAAAAGTCAAAGACCACCTAACGAAAACTCCAATACCAGACGTGAGAAGCCCCATTTTGATTTGTTTGTCCAGGGCGATCTAAGAGACTCTCAAAACATCGTTTATTGCGGTTGCCCTTGGTTACCCCTCAGAGGCGGAAGGTAAGTCTCTACTGCTGAAGACACCATGAAGTTCAGAAACAGGGCCCAGAGAGCCCTGAACTGTAACTGACCTAGTTATAGTTTCATGGTATTAGAAGGTGCCATGCAAAACTTCCCATGAACCACATCAATGGCCAACGTGGCACAAGAATTCTAAGGGTGCAGTAGTGGCATGCAGTAACCGACAGCTCTCTAATTGCACTTAAGACCTTGTGTTGGTTTGAATAGTAACGGTCTCCATAGGCTTATAAATTTGAATGCTTCATCACAAAGGAGTAGCACTATTGGGAGTCATGGCCTTGGAAGTAGGTGTGGCCTTGTCGGAGGAAGCAGGTCACTGGATAGTGGGTTTTAAGGTTTCCAATGTTCAAGCCAGACCTAGGGCGCCTCCCTCTCTCTCTCTCTCTCTCTCTCTCTCTCTCTCTCTCTCTCTTTCCCTGCGCTTGCTGATCCAGATGTGGAACTCTCAGTTACCTCTCCACCACCACGTCTGCCCTCCTAGCTAGCTAACTTCATCAGCTACTTAATCATAGAAGGTTTGACCAGAAGTGACAACCATTTGGGAATCAGAGATAAGGGGCTGAGAATGGGGTCCTAGGGGCGCTTTGGTGAATTCCTGGTTTACGGAAACTATTGCTGCACTGTGTAACTTACTCCACAGAGTACAGGGTGTGTGCTGCCAGGCTTCCAACCGTGACAATAGGGAATTAAACTTCTGAAACTGTAAGC
The DNA here is from genome assembly GCF_907164565.1 of Psammomys obesus. Taxonomy (NCBI): domain Eukaryota; kingdom Metazoa; phylum Chordata; class Mammalia; order Rodentia; family Muridae; genus Psammomys; species Psammomys obesus. The sequence continues at coordinate 24,801 of NW_026590623.1, read as the reverse complement.
CAGCCCCAACTAAATGTTTTCCTTTATAAGAGTTGCCATGGTCAGGCTGGAGCCATGTCTCAGTGGTTGAGGGCACTGGCTACTACTGTTCCAGAGGACCTGGGTTCAAATCCCAGTATGCATATGGCAGCTCACAATGGTAACTCCAGAATCTGACACCCTAACACAGATATGCACGCAGGCAAAACACCAAATAAAATAAAAATAAATAATAAAATAAATAAAATAAAAATAAATAATTTTTTTAAAAAAGAGTTGGCATGGTCATGGTATCTCTTCATGGCAGTAGAACACTGACTAAGATAGACCCACTCAACAACAGGGAAACCATGCCTGATACTGGAAACATAGCTTGCTGCTCAGTGCTCATGTAATCACGGTTATTGGAGGAGAATCTACAACACTAATTTACTAAGCCAGAATAGTCTTTTTAACAACAGTCTATAATTATTTGTACTTATATCCATTTGTCCTTATAAAGTCCTCATCCTTTATCAAGAAAAATTCTCTTTGCAACAGATGGAGAACATGACAGAAAAACTCAACCAATCATGGAGCCCAATGTTAGTGGATACATATACAAAGCATTCCCACACCTAGGCTCAGGGAACATTGGAAGAAGAGGGGGTAGAAAGGTTGTAAGAGCCATGGATCAGGGAGTTTGCCATGATATTGTGTTTCCTAGTTATATCAGAAGCCATACCCATAAAATCTCAACCATCATGACTGCCCAAATGTGAGCATATCAAGGATGACACTAATGAACATGCAAAACTGAATGGAGGAAAGCCCACAAGGCCACAACCCTATACAAAGAACTAGGTAACTGAGGAAAGCTGGGAATGGGAGAGGTGGCCCTCCCCAGGGAAGAGCACACCAATTGGTTGTCCAATGCCAAAACAGTTAGCCATGAAAACATACAGATAGGTAGCATTATGCAGGCTGAACAGGTTATATTTAGGAATATACATATATATATACACATATGTACATATATATGCATATGTATCTATATATGCTTTAAAGGCATACAATAACAAGTAGAGGCCATGAATTTGAAGGAGAGTGGGGAGGGGTATATTGGGAGGGTTTGGAAGGAGGTAAGGGGAGGAAGAAATATTAATATTATAATCAAATTATAATCTCAGAAATTTAAAAGAAAAATGTACCCTGGGTGGACAGATGGAACCATTGTGGAAGCTCAGGCAGGGCTTGCAAATAGTAACTGGTTAGAAGCCCTGCTCATCCCCTGCACAATCTAAGAAACGTCATTTTCTCTTCTTCCCCTAACGGGCCCGCAAGGAGAAAACTCCAGGCTAACACATCATCTCTCATTTCCACTACCCACTCATGATTGCCCTCTCAGGGGCTCAGCTTTTTTACCTTTTACGGGCACACTCCCAGGTCCTGGCATATCCCTTATGACCCCACGCCCCAAACCCACAAAATTCCCTTGCATTACCCAGGGCGTATGACTTCACCGACCTCCACCTGTGAGATCAGTGAACTTGCCTGAGAGCTGCTTCTCAATAAACCTGCCTTTATCCTTTTGATTTGGCTTGAATTGGTTCATTTCATCAGCGGGGTAACCTATTTGTAACAGTCTACATTCTCTCTGAAAAGGTTGAGAACTCAAGGGGATTAGGCTAGCGTTCTCCTACAGCCATTGCCTCCTTAGAGGCACCTAAGTCCTGTACTGAGGGTCATTCTAGGCCCTACTTCGACATGCTAAACGTAACCATCAGGGACGAAACTGTAGCTCAGTCATAGCGCAGTTGTAAGACAGACAGCCCTGAGTTCCATCCCCAGTTCCATCCAACATACACACACACACACACACACACACACACACACACACGCACACAGAGAGAGAGAGAGACAGAGAGAGAGAGAGAGATTCAAAGGAATTCCAGTAGTCAAGCGGCTTAACTAGGTCCCAGAACAATGCTTAAAAATCTTTAAAGGGTTAGTGAAGGGACTCTTGCCAGCTTGAGCATGGCAAACGTGCCTCTGGCAGGCCTTGCCTTTCTCCCCCATTCCCTCTGCCTTGCTAAAAACCATTAGATTAGATTCCTAAAGCTAGCCAGCAAGGTCTGTTTCTTTATTTGGCCACTTCCTCCTCCTGAGGCTTACTACCAAGGTACAGTCAAAGTATTCAAAAGACCTCCCTAGCTACCCTAATTAACATGTCCAATAAAAATATACTACTGCAGCTGGGCTGTAGTAGCCCATGACTTTAATCCCAGGTTCCAGTCCAGCCTGGTCTACAGAGTGAGTTCAGGAGGGAACCCCCGTCGTGCAGCTGGGTCTCCTTCAGATACAGAGATGCGTAGCATAAAGTTACCAATGCTAAGCTTCCCACCGAATATTAGCACTAGATTGCATAGAACTGAAAAATGTCTCCCGGGCCCAGCATGGTGGTGGCATGCCTTTTATCCCAGCACGCAGGGGGCCAGAAGGAGGTGGCTGTCTGAGTTTCAGGCCAGCCGGTCTACAAAGTGAGACCCTGTATAAAACAAAACAAAAATGGCTCACCAGTACTTCCCGTCCTGATTCCAAGGACTGACTCAGGTATGTCCGCAGTTAGGTTAAATTTTGTGTAGCTCTTTCCTGTGGGTGTAAACATCCTCTTCTGGAGTCAGTGGGAGGCTTACAAGCCTTCTGAAATTCACAAGAAATTTACAAATCAAAGCCTCGATTTAAAGTCTCTTAAAGGATTCTTTTTTAACATTTTATTTATTCAGTGTGTGTGTGTGTGTGTGTGTGTGTGTGTGTGTGTGTGTCTGAAGGCAACTTGTAGAATTGATTTATTCTTTCTACCATGTGGCTCCCAAGGATCAAAGTCACACACATCATGAGATTTTGGTGGCAAGCACTTTTACCTCATGAGCCATCTCACCAGCCTGGTCTGAGGTTATATAATTGCTGAAGGACAGGAGACTCTTCTGTGTGGCACTAACTGCAAGTTTTGTAGGGGACTCCCGCTGATGTAGTGCTCGCAAGCAGATGAAGAAACTATATCACTCACGCATCTCTGCTCGGAATGTAGAATGGTACAGAAACTCTGGAAAAGAATAAGACAGTGAGGCAGACATGGAGGTGCAGCCTTTAATCCCAGCTAGCAGGAAGCAGAGGGGTAAATTCATGGCCAGCCTGGTTTACATAGTGAGTTGCAGGCCAGCCAGGGCTCCATACCATGACCCTACCTCAAAACAAAATAATAAACAAAGAAAGAGTATGTCAACACTTTAGAAAAGTAAATGGGAACGTTTTATGCAACCAAGAGATTTGGGAAATGAACTCAAAGAAATTAGAAATTTCTGTTCACACAAATACTGTCCAATTTTAAGCTGAGCAGTGGTGGCACACACCTTTGCTTCCAGTGCTCAAAAAGCAGAGGCAGGTGGATCACTGATTTCAAGGCCAGCCTGGTTTACAGAATGAGTTCCAGGACAGTCAGGCCTACACAGCAAAACCCTGTCTTGAAAAATCAAAAGATAAATAAATAACATCTGTTTTGCTTGTTTTTGTTTTGAGACAGACTCACACTAATGTAGCCTTGACTGGCCAAGAACTTGCTATGTAGACCAGGCTGGCCTTGAACTCACTAATACAAGCCTGCCTCTGCCTCCCAAATGCTGGGATTAAAAGCTACCACTTAATAAAGTAAGCTTAATAAAGTAAAATTTTAAAAATAAGTTGGAAATATGATTGAGGAAGACACCTGAACATCAACCTCTGGCCTCCACACAAGTAAGTGCACCCACGTGCACGAATATAACATATACACAGAGTGAATGGTAAATCAAACTGTGATACAGCTATGGCTTGGTATGCTACTCAGCTATTAAAAAAAAAAAAAAGAGCTACCAATAGAACAGAAATGAGTATCCAGAGACTAATGGTTAAAAAAGTGTCTCCCTCCAGGCAGTAGTGATACACACCTTTAATCCCAGAATTTGGGATTTAGAAGCAGGTGGGATTTCTCTGAGCTCGAAGCCAGCCTGGTCTACAGAGCGAGCTCCAGGACAACCAAGGCTACACTGAGAAATCCTGTCTTGACCCCCCCCCAAACAAAACAAAACAGTCCCTCTCTCTCCTGGTGTAGTGGCACATATAACTCCAGCACTCAAGAGGCAGAGGCAGGTGGATTTCTGTGAGTTCCAGGACAGCCAGAGCTGTCTCAAAAAGACAAAACAACAACAAAAATCCAATCCTTTACAAAACACTTAAGAGTTCATGAGGCCATAACATTCTTGGAATAACAAGCTGATAATAATGGAGAGTAGATCAATGGTTGTCCAAAACTAGAACAATAAGGAGGGAGGGTGGTGCTGTAGTTATTAAAGAAAAGCATAAATGATCCTTATTAATGGGATTATTCTGTGTCCTGGCTGAGGCAGAAGTCACACAACTCTGTAATACGGTAAAAATGTTTAGAATTAAACACACACACACACACACACACACACACACAGAATTAAAATTAGTGAAATCTGAAGAAAATGGGTACATTGCATCAATGTTTCTTCATTTTGATATTATACTATTGCTTTGCATGCTATTGAATGTTCACAAGTTTTAGCCTCCCCACCTTCTGCTCTTTTTTCTTTCTTTTTTTTTTTTGAAAAACAGTTTCCCAAACTGGCTATGACTATGTACCCAGACTGGCCTTAAGCTCACAGCTTTCCTGCTGACTAATCTTTCTACATGCTGGGATTACAATTCTAGCATCAAATTGACACACAAGCAGGGAACTTTAAGGCATAACTTTTCAGCCCTTGTCTCAAAGTCTTATGTTAATATCCTAAGATAAAATACTGTTGAACTCTAAAAAGCCCCCAAAGTCTTCAAACATTTCAATACTTTAAAAATCCAAATTTTCTTTAGGAGTCCAATGTCTTCTTAAATGTAGGCTCCTATAAAATTAAAAACCAAACAAGTTACATAAACACTTTTATTCCAAAAGGGAAGAACCAAGAAATAAAAATAATCACGCCAAAGCAAAAGCATAATCTACCCAGGGTAAAAGCAAATCCTGTAGCTCAAAGTCCTACATCTGGGCTCAAACAGGCTTTGAGTGATACCACTTCTCCAGCTCTGCTAACCCAAAGTAGATATGGATATTTTCTTAGGCTGTCTCCACCTTACACCTGAAGCTCTTCTTGGCAGATCTCCTATGGTTCTGGCACCTTCAATATCCTGGAGTATCAAAGTCACCTGACCAGTGGCCTCCCAGGGCCTCTCTTCAGGAACTCTGACCCTGACATAGGGTGACAAACCTCAGCTGTTCTCCATGAACCCTTCAATTTTGCATCTTCTAGTACCATATGGACTATGTTTAGATGGACAAGTTTAGCTTGGGATGTAGCCTGGCCCCTTGGTCCAAAGCTCTGTCAGCTTCTGTCTTCTGACTCTGAGAAAACATTTTCCTATTGTCCCAAGGCATTCCCACTTAAAGGATGCTGCTCTCTCTAACAAACACAGCTGCTTATTCAGCCACCAGTGTGATCAGCAAATACGGATTATTTTTAACAGGGTTTCTCTGTGCAGCCTTGGCTGTCCTGGACTTGCTTTGCAGACCAGGCTGACCACAAACTCACAGAGATCAGCCTGCCTCTGCCTTCCCAAGTCCTGGATTAAACACATATGCCACCACCTCCCAGCTGCAAACATGGATTTTTAGATAAAATATCACACAAATGGGTGGCAGCCTGATCCCTGATAAAATCCTTGCTCTCTTTTGAAACATTTGGTCGTTCATTATCTGTTTTACTCTGTCTTCCAAGTCCCTGCTAGAATGGTCATTAAGCTCTGCCTCCAGCATTCAACAGCTTTTCCATCCCAGAATTCCAAATGTATCCATGTTCTTTTCATTAAAAAACAACAAAAAACAAAAAAAAAAAACAAAAAACAAACAAACAAACAAACAAAAAAAAACAGGCTAAGGTAACAAAAACAAACTCACATGGTCAGGTCCATCACAGCAAGGCTTCAGTTCTTCTGAACCAGTTAATGTCCTAGTTTCATAACTGTTGCCATGATAAAATACTCTGACAGAAAGCAGCCCAAGGAAAAAAAGGGGGCTTTATCTGGCTTACAATCCCAGACTACGTTCCATTAATTCAGAGAACTCAAGTCAGGAACATAAAGCCTCAGGTCCATAGTCAAGAACAGAGAGAAAATAAACATGGATCTTTACTTGCTTGCTGCTTACCCTTGCTCATCTGGCTTTCTTCACTGTTAGACAGTTTTGGATCCAGCCTGTGAAGTGCTCATGTCTATAGTGGCCTGAATCTTGAACCGAAAAAGAGGTAGGTAGGTAGGTAGATAGATAGATAGATAGATAGATAGATAGATAGATAGATAGATAGATAGATAGATAGA
>NW_026590623.1:9663-18404 GCF_907164565.1 Psammomys obesus | reverse complement strand
AGATAGATAGATAGATAGATAGATAGATAGATAGATAGATAGATAGACAGATCGATCGGTGGGTAGGTGGCTGCATGGGTGGATGAATGGACAGACAGGCAGGCAAGCAGACAGACAGACAGACACAGACAGATAAATGCAGGACTAGTAAGCTGGCTTAGGAGGTAAAAGTGCTTGTTAGGAGCTGGAGAGATGGCTCAGTGGCTAAGGGCACTAATATGCTCTTCCAGAGGACCTGGGTTTAATTCCCAGCACCCACATGATTGCTCACAATTGTCTGTAATCCAGTTCCAAAGCATCTGATACCATCTTTTGGCTTCTGAAGGCACCAGGCATTGCAAATGGTACACAAATACACATGCAGGCAAAGCACTCTTAGAAAATAATAAAATAATTTTTAAAATTAAAAAATAGACAAAGAGAGCTGAGCACAGTGGCACATGCCTGTAACCTCAGCACCCAAAAGGCAGAGGAAAAATGATCAGTTGTTCAAGGCCAACCTGGACTGCACAGCAGGTTTGAGGAAAGCCCATGCTACATGAGACCCTGTCTCAAACAAACATGAAAATGGACAAAGAACATGAAAATATGTTTCACTGAAGATGTCTATAGATGGCACATAGACAAAAAAAAAATCCATTCAACATAATTAGTCTTGCTGCATACCTAAAGAAAGATGCACACACGTTAAAGTAAAATGACAGGACGCAGAAGGCTAGAGACATGGTTCAGTTGTATGTAACTTCAGCCCCTGGGAATTTGATGTCTTCTGACCTCTGTGGGCACAGAACACATGTCAGCATGCTAATGCACACATACACATAAATAAAAGAGTTTTTGGGTTTTTTTCTTTCTTTTGTTTTGTTTTGTCTTGTTTTTTCAAGACAGGGTTTCTCTGTGTAGCCTTGGCTAGTCCAGGACAGCCTTGTAGACCAGGCTGGCTTCAAACTCACCGAGATCTGTCTGCCTCTGCCACCCCGAGTACTGGGATTACAGGCATGTGTCACCATGCCCAGCTAATATAAGACATTTAAAAAAATGTTTTTAAGTAAAAAGTGGTATGTGGCTTTAATGCCAGTGCTCTGAAGGCAGAGGCATGGGGATCTCTCTGAGTTTAAGGCCAGTCTGGTCTACATAGAGGAACCCAAGGCCAGCCAGGCATATACAGTGAGAATCTGTCTCAAAAAAAAAAAAAAAAAAAGGAAAAGTTCAATGGTTAATTTTGGTTGCCACTTTGACTGGATCTAGAATCAACTAAAAGAGAAGCCACATATGTGAGAGATTTTCCTGATCAAGGTATATGTTTACTTATTTGTTCGTTTTGATTTTTTTATTTTATGCATTTGATTTTGGTTTTGCCTGCATACATATGTGAACCACTTGCTTGCCTAGTGCCTGCAGAGGCCAGAAGAGGGTGTCTGATCCCCTGGAACTGGAGTTTCAGATAGTTATGGGCCATAATGTGGGTGCTGGATCCTCTGGAAAAGCAGCCAATACTCTTAACCATTACATCATGATTCTAGCCCTTGTTCAAGTTACTTGAAGTGAGAAGACCTACCCAAAATGTGTGTAGCACCTTTTGGTAGAAACCAAATACATGGAACTTTGAAGGAAAAGCTTTGCTTTTTGAGCAATTGCCCTCAAGTATTAATGGTGAGTTCATCTACCCTGTGACTGATATTACTATTGCCATGTTTCTTTGCTGATATCAAAATGCAGCTTCTTCAAGCTTCCAGAGTAGACTGAAAATCAGTGGCTCTTTGTAGTGAGAATTTGGAATTTGGGTTTTTTTTTTTAAAAAAACACACAGAAATATTATGTTGTGGGTATTTAATATTTATTATTGATATATCATTTAGTTAAGCAGCGGTTATTCCTAAACAGCTGTATAACCAAATCACCACACAGAGACTAGGATTGATTTAATTAACCTAGAGCACAATGCTGGGCAATAGTTACTCCATCCTAAACCTCCAAACCTGCATAGTTTCCTACCATTCAGATTTCACCATTCTACTTGCTTTTAGTGATATCTTAGGTCCGGTTCATTTCTCCATTTGGTTCCAAGACCTCTCCTCCAGATTTTACTCCTCCCTCCCTCCTGCTTCCTTCCTCTTCCTCCCACTCCTGACCAGGATGTTCCACCCTATTCTCTCCATTGCTCAGCAATGTGGCTGCTTGTTTTACTGTCAATATAGAGAACAAATGGTGGCATGTTTACACAAACTTGAGACAGGTGATGCTTAGAATAAGCATCACAGTGCAATGTCCGGATTGAAACCAGATAGTGGGGGAGAAAAATCAGCATTTGAATTAACAATGGTAAATTGTATACATTCCAGAAAAACATTATACCAACAATATTATAAGAATATGTTTATGTTTTAATACCAGGTTTGGAGATATAGGGCTGCTTCACGGCAGATGACTATGATTTGCCTCTCGCTCAAGCAGAGGCATGGTTTTGCCAGCTGCAGGTAGTTTCTGTGACTGTGTGATGTTTGGAGTTCTGGCAACTTTTCAGATGGTATATACATTAGAGGGCCCCATGAGGTGGGGTTTTGAGGTTTTGGTCATGGGGTGGGGAGGGGTTGTGGTTTGTTAGTAGTTGTGCTCAAAGAAGAAACAAGAAGAAAGAAATTAGATTCAGAGATCTCTATCTCTTTTTCTCTTCTCTATCCTTTCTCTGCTATCTAGTGATAGGGGGGTGAAACTAAGGGGATAAAGGTTGGGCAAAAAGGTTGGGATAAAGGTTGCCACAAAGTAGCAAAGACCCGTTACAAGCAAAGAAGAAACAGGAAGCAAGAAATTAGATTCAGAGAGCTCTATCTCTCTTTCCCCTCTATCCTTTCTCTCTTATGTAGTGATAAGGGGTGAAACTGAGGGATAAAGGATGGGGAAAAGAAGAACCCACAAAGTAGTAAAACTGCAGTTACATCTCTCCACAAATCTTCCGGGTCTTTAACTCCAGGTTATGACTGTTAAGTCATCCAGACTTGTGGATGGAGCAGCTATTAGGTTCTCAGCCTTTCCTGTATAAAGGCAGCCATTGTTGGACTACCCAGACCATATCAAATAAGCCAATCTAATGAGTCTTCATTAATATCCTATTGGTTCTGTTCCTCTATTGAGCCCTGACTAAGACAAAAGTCTATGTCATGTTAACATTAGGAAATCTGGAATGGCTATGTTAAATAAAAATAAGCTTCTGAGCAAATTTTACCAGGATTAGAGAAGTGATCAAATGATCATTCATCCAAAAGATAAAGCAATCCTAAACATTTATGCACCCAGTAACGGAGTTCTAAGATATATGAAATTAAAACCATTACAACTGAAAGGAGAACAGATAAATTCACAGTGACATTAGAGAAATTTAGTGTTCCTCTTCCATCAATTAGTGGAACTACATTGATTTAGCAAGGATATAAAAGAATTAAACAGTACCATTAACCAACAGGATAACATCTCCAATCCTGAAGAAATGGCACAGTAGTTAAGAACACTTGCTTTCCAATCTTGTGGACTAGAGTTCAGATCCCAGCACCGTGTAACAAGGCAAGCATCCTGAACATGCCTGTAGTCCCATGTATGAAGGAAGACAAGGCAAGATACTCATTGAAGCTTGCTTCTTTTCAGCCTAGTTGATAAAACATAAGCCTCAGGTTCAGAGAGATATGCTGCCTGGAGAGATAATTCAGCAGTTAAGAGTATTACCGGTCAGCATTAAGAGTATTATGGCATAAGCCTATAATCCCAGTACTTAGGGAGGCAGGGGCAGGCAGATCTCTGTGAGTTCAAGGCCATCCTTGTCTATAGAGCGAGCCCAGGACAGCCAAGGCTATACAGAGAAACCTTGCCTCAAAAAAGAGAGAAAAAGAGCCAGAGAAAGACAGAGAGTACTGCTGTTCTTCCAGAGGTCTTGAGGTCAATTCCCAGCACCCACAACCATCTATAACTGTAGTCCCATGAGATCCAATGCCTTCTTCTGGTGTGCAGATATACATGCAAACAAAACATCTATACACATAAAATACATAAGTAAATAAATCTTTGCCAGTGGAGGCAGAGGCAGGCAAATCTCTGAGTTCAAAGCCAGCCTAGCCTACAGAGTGAGTTTCAGGACAGCCAAAGCTACACAAAGAAACCCTGTCTCAAAAAAAAAAAAAAAAACCCTCAGTCCTGAAGTTTAAATAGTTATCCAGATCTGTCTATCTTGTTATCACAGGATGGTAATCTAAACCTCCAGGAGGTAGAGCAGTAGGGTCACAAGTTTGAGGCTAGTGTGGGCTACATTGTAAGATCCTGATTCAAAAAAATTAACATAAAAGATAAAGAAAAGAAAGCAACACAGGCAGGGAGAACAGCATGGAGGCTGAAGAAAGGGCTGTAAATGATACCCGGATGTCTAGAACCCAAGTGTATTAGCAAAACATCAGGCTGAAAGTATCAGCATAATGGCCTTGAGGCTTCAGGCTAGAGTGGGACACCATCCAATTGGATAACGGGGAGCCACTGAAGGCCCTCAATTAGGAGAGTGTCAGTGTCAGATTTCTGTATCTGAGAGCTCCCTTTAAATGCCACTGGTAGTATAAGGGTCAATGGTGAGACTACTCTAAAGGTAATAAAATGTGTAGGAACATTGAATGACAGAGAAACACTTAAAGAAATGCTCGCTGTCCTTAGTCATCAGGGAAATGCAAATCAAAACAACCCTGAGATTTCACCTTACACCCATCAGAATGTTAATATCAAAAACTCAAGTGACAACACATACTGGAGAGGATGTGGAGAAAGGGGAACCCTCCTCCACTGCTGGTGGGAATGTAAACTTGTACAACCACTTTGGAAATCAATCTGGCGCTTTCTCAGAAAATTGGGAATAGCATTACCTCAAGATCCAGCTATACCACTCCTGGGCATATATCTGAAAGATGCTCAACCATACAACAAGGACATTTGCTCAACTATGTTCATAGCAGCTTTATTCATAATAGCCAGAAGCTGGAAACAGCCCAGATGTCCCTCAACTGTAGAATGGATAAAAAAACTGTGGCACATTTACTTAGCTTTTAAAAACAAGGAAATAATGAAATTTACAAGCAAATGGATAGAACTAGAAAAGATCATCCTGAGCGAGGTAACTCAGAACCAGAAAGATACACATGGTATGTACTCACTTATAAGTGGATTTTAGTCATATGATACAACATAAGCTTACTATGAGGCACAGACCCAAAGAAGATAAGTAACAAGAAAGATCCAAGGATGGATGCATAAATCCCACTCAGAAGGGGAGACAGAATAGACAGAGGTAGTGGTTGAAAAGAGGAAACAAGGTAGGAGAGGGGTCACAGAGATTTAAGAGGGTGGAGATCAGACCTAAGGAGAGCAAGGACAAGACGACAGAAGGCCTGTAGAGAAAAGAAAAACTTGAGCTGGAGATATGGCTCAGTGGTTAAGAGCACTGTCTGTTCTTCCAGAGGTCCTGAGTTCAATTCCCAGCACCCACATGACAGCTCACTACTTTCTATAGCTGTACTCCCATGAGATCCCATGCCTTCTTCTGGTGCAAAGCAAGTGTACATGCAGATAAAACATCTGTATACTAAGTAAATAAATCTTAAAAAAAGAAAAGAAAAAGAAAAACTGAGGGTGGGGACATCTGTGACAAGCTGGACACCTAACTCAGGGTAGGTTCCTGGGAGGATATGAGTGGAATTCAAGCAGAGACTCCTATTAACAGAGGCCAGAGACTGAACTGGACTCATGTCCTAGTAGAGGGAGGGGAACACCAACCCACCTACAAAAACCTCTACCCAAAATTTACCCTGCCTACAAGATGTGCAGGCATAAAGCTAGAGCAGATAGAGCAGAGATTGAGGGAATTACCAACCAATGCCTGGCCCAACCAAAGACCCCCTATCTGAGAATGTTGTCCCTGACACTATGAAGAGGATATTCTGCTAAGCTTGCAGACAGGAGCCTGACAGAGTCGTCCTCTGAGAGATTCTACCCAGCAGTGCCTCAAAACAGATGCTGAGACTCACAAGCAAGCATTGAGCAATGCTTAGGAAGTCTTGTGGGAAAGTGGGAGGGAAAAGAAAAAGAACTGGAGGAGCTACATAAGAACAACAACAGAGCCAACTCAGGGCCCGGAGGGGCTGGCTGAGACTGAAGCATCAACCAAGGACGATGCATGAAATGGACCTAGGCTCCCTAAAAGATGTAGCACATGGGCAGCTTAGGCCTCATGTGAGTCCTCTAGTAAGGGAAGTGGGGACTACATTGGACACAGACTCACTTGCTGGCTTTTTTTTATCACTTTCCCCTGACAGGAGTGCCTAGCCAGGCCACAGGGGAAGAGGACATGCTCAATCCTGATGCAACTTGATGAGCTCAGGTAGATGTGAAAAGGAACTCCCCTTTTCTAAGGAAAAAAGAAAGGGGAGGGAGGGGGAGACTAGGAAGGAAAGAAGGATGGGGCTTCAACCAGGATGTAAAGTGAATAAAAATAAATTTTAAAAAATTTATAAAATTGTCCCTTTCCCAGCCTTCTCTATCAGGGAGCCAATGTGTAACTGAAAACCTTTTCAAGTAAATAAATTGGAATCTGAAAAAAAGAAAAAGGAAACAAAAGGGGGGGGGCTTGGTTAATAAAGTGCATACCATACAAGTATAAGGATCAGAATTCAGTCCTCCACACCCATGTAAAAACCTTGGTGCAGTGGCACACATTTAGTTATACCTCTGGGAAGGTGGAGACAGGAGGCCCCTTAGGGCTTGCTGGCCAGCCAGCCAGCCTCGATTGATTGGTGAGTCTTACTTTCCAGTAAGAGAACCTGTCTCAAAAATCAAGATGGACATCTCCTGAGGAACAACACCTGCAGTTGATCTACGGCCTCCATGTACACCACCATCTATGTATGCCCCAGACATGGAGAAGAGTTTTTTCTACAAGGCAAGGCTAGGTACACAAAGCCATCCTCAACATCAGCTGGGCCTCGGCTACAGTGCTCCACTCCTATACTCCTGTTGGTACAGGGTCCTTCCTCCTGACCTTCATGCTTCTGCGTCCTGGGAAGTCCAGAACACCAGATGGGGACGGTGCATGCTAAGCTCTTGATGCCCAATATGCTCCTGCATAAGCCAGACACTGACTTCTTAATGTCCTGCTATAGGGCACAATTTGGCCCTTGAACATCTGTCAGAATCCTCCTATGGCTCATGGTCCCTGGGTAGCTAACTGGGGAACATAAATGGAAAAGAAGAGGAACTAGGTATTGTGAAGCCTGTATAACCCCATTTCTGAAAAAGAAACTCCATCTTCCAGGTAAATGACCTGGGCATAAACTCCAGTTTCAAAAAGGAGAAAAACCCACAAAAATGTGCTTCAACCACCTACCTCTGGTAATATTTAATCATCACCCCTAGCAATGGCTAATAGTGAATACCTGGAGTTTACACAGGTGTTCTTTACAATAGGATGAGTAAACAATTTCTAGGCAAACAATTTCCTCTGGACAAACAATTATGGTTTGGCCTTCTGGACACCCTATATTTGGTAGATGTCAATCAATTATGGAACTGACAAGCTGGAATTCCATGGTCCTTGCTCAAAACCCAATAAAAACCCTCCCCCTGAGCTTGGGGCTCTACACTCGAAAACTGCTGCTTTGGTGACAGTGTGGGCCCGAGCTTGAGCTTGTAATAAAGACTCTACTGCATTTGCATCAGAATCAGCTCCTTGGTGGTCTTTGGGGTCTAAGAGACTTGGGCATAACAGTATCTGTGGGTTCCATTTAGGAGCTGGAAAGTACCATCTGGGAGATACACATACATGAGAGCCCCACTCTGCCACAGAGCCCAGCTAACAGAAAACTTGATTCCCATCATTGACTTCTCCAAGGCTGTTTCCCTAAAATGATAGTGACATTTTACAAATAAATCTGCTGTGGAAACAAAAAGAGGTGTAGGTATGTGGTGGAGAGCATGTGTGAGGTCTTGAGTTTATCTCCTAGCTATACACAGACATAACCAAAACCACCAAGTCAACAAACAAACAAACAAAAATAAAAGTTATGCCTCTGGCTCATAGAACTATACTATTGATATAGATTGTTCTCTACAGTCAAATCAACGCTATCTCTGGAAAAATCCACCCACTAGATACATTGCTTACACAATGCTGAACAAACATGGTTGGAGGTCTTTCTCTCTGAAATCCCTCTTGAAAAATTAGTTACTCTCTGCCAGGCAGTGGTGGTGCACACCTTTAATCTCAGCACTCGGGAGGCATAGGCAGGCAGATCTCCATGAGTTTGAGGCCAGCCTGGTCTACAGAGTGAGTTCCAGGACAGCCAGGGCTACACAGAAAAACCTGTCTCAAAAAAAAGGAAAGAAAACTAAAAGAAAAATCAGTTACTCAAAATGTCACTCATTACCTGATGTCAGACATGTTTACAACAGTGTGAAGTGGGTTAGAAAATTCTTTGCCCAATGGCTGTAGTCACAAAGACATCACTCATAATAGCAATGCCCTCGCATCTGTTTGGTATGATGGCTGATACTTTTGCAGGTGGTGGCTCTCATCCATCCTGCAATGGTTTTTCTTCCTGATTTCAATCATCAGATTTCTACTCTATGGTAGTTAGTTAGGTTTGGTTTTTGAAACACAGCTTCTCTTTCTTTCTTTTTCTTTCTTTCTTTCTTTCTTTCTTTCTTTCTTTCTTTCTTTCTTT
>NW_026590623.1:0-9653 GCF_907164565.1 Psammomys obesus | reverse complement strand
TTTCTTTCTTTCTTTCTTTCTTTCTTTCTTTCTTTCTTTCTTTCTTTCTTTCTTTCTTTCTTTCTTTCTTTCTTTCTTTAAGACAGGGTTTCTCTGTATAGCCATGGCTGCCATGGAACTCACTCTGTAGATCAGACTGGACTTGAACTCACAGAGATCTGCCTGCCTCTGCATCCCAAGGGCTGGGATTAAAGATTTGCACCACCACCACCTGGCTGAAACACGGTTTCTTCATGTAGTTCTCGCTATCCTGGAACTCACTCTGTAGACCAGGCTAGCCTCAAACTCACAGAAATCCACAGCCTCTGCCTTCTGAGTGCCGGGGTCAAAGCCGTGGGCCACAACAAGCTGCTCTTTTGTATTTTTGATTGCAGAGTATGGGGCCCAGAGATCCCTATGCACTTCCCACCTGGGATGGGGTCAACAAGATCTCTGTGTTGTTAACAACTTCAAGCTTTTCTTTTCAAAGTATTGCTGGGATACCTAACAGATGAGAAACCACAGCCTCTTGTTTCTGGTGCAGTTGGATTGGGCAGTGAGTCTGGGCCAAGTTTGTGAACGATTTTTCCTGGGTAGAGGGCTGCCAGCTTCCCTTCCTCATTTCACTTGTTCAAGTAATATATAAAAGCCTTAGTCAGAGGAGATTATTCCTAGAAAATACAACTAGCAGCCATTACTGGCTCTGAGTCACTCCTGCACTCCAGCAAAGGTTACCATGGTTTCAAGGCTGAATCTTCTGCTTCTCTGCTCCTGCTGCCCTCTATTCAGATAATTTGTCACTCTGTTCCACAGTCGGTCTCCACAGATTGATGCACACTTAACCCTATAGAGACTTGGGCTTTCTTAATCATTGCTTTCTCTGATAACAATACCCTTAAATTTATTAGCGTTTTTGAGATAGGCTCTCATGTAGCCCGGGGCTGACCTTGAGCTTGCTATGGAACCAAGGCTGGATTTGAATTGTTTTTAAGAACATTTAATTTTATCCTTTGCGGCATTGGTATGAAGGTGTCAGAACTGCAGTTACAGACAATTGTAAGCTGCCATGTGGGTGCTGGGAATTGCACCAGGTCCTTTGGAAGAGCAAGCAGCGCTCTTAACCACTGAGATGTCCCCAGCCCGGATCTGAATTTCTTACGTTCCTATCTTTATCTCTCCCAAGTGCCAAGAATTCAGAAATTTGCCATTTTACTTGCCTATTGCCTTTTCCTTGAATAGAAAAAAAAATTACACACAATGGAGCTTTCTTCTTTTTCTGAAGCTCCTGGTCTTCAGGCACTGCTTTAGACAAAGTCAGACATACACATAGGCTTGGTTATTACCTTTAGAGCTGTGATTATCTACTCCAGTACACAAAAGGCTCACAAGGTTCCAGGCAAAGTGCATCACTATGGTTTTCTGTTTTGTCATGTCCTGTGTGCATGGGAGCACACGAACATCTGTATGTACATGACGGTGGGGCACACGGGGGACAGAGGTCAACCCTCAGGAGTGCTCCACTTTTTTGAAATCAAGTCTCTCATTGGGACCTGGGGCTCACTGTTTCAGATGGACTAGTGACCTTTCTGTGACCATCTCCCTAGCACCAGGGTTATGACACATGCCACCATGCCCAGTATTTTACATTGCTAAGGGGATCAAACTCATGTCCTCATGCTTATATGGCAGGCACTTTACTGACTGAGCTGTATTTCCATTGCCTGGTTTAGATACTCCCCCACACTTTGAGAGATTCTGGCTGTGTAGACAAGGGTAACCTCAAACTTTGGACTTTTTTTTTTTGGCCTCAACCTCCCCAGTGCTAGGGTGGTGCGTACCACTATACCTAACTTTCACAGTGACTCTTCGGTGGGGTTTGAACACTGGTTTGTTACTTTCCTACCCCAACACTACTTACTGTAGCCACTGCTTACAGAAAAGGCCCTTCTTAATTAAAAACAAACAAACAAAAAGCAAAGGCAAAGAGGTCATCTGGCCCACTTTGGCCCTAAGCATGAGTCAACACTGTTATTGTTCAGCACTCCACCTCACCTCTCAACCAGACATGGGAAGTCAGCATGGGGTAGGAGGTTCCCCATTTCTGATGTGGAAAAGCAATGACCCCTTCCATACTGGAGGCATTCTCCACAGTGGATGCTGCCAATCTGAAACGGGAAGGGACCAAAATGTTTCCAGAAGTCACATCATCACAAAAGGGCACCTCGTTAGGCCCTGTTTGATGATGAGCATAACCTGAGAAATAACTACTCTCTAGGGCGTGAGCCACCTCCAAATCTAGCAGTGACTGCTCAAAAACAAAACTCAGGCTGAGATTGGTGGTACCTGTCTGTAATCTAGCATTCAGGATGCAGAGGCAGGAGGAACTGGAAATGGAAGGCCAATTTGGGCTGCAGAACAGCAGCAAAGTAAAAGCTCTAAATTTTTGCCTGGGGTGTGGCTGATGTGTCTGATGGTTAGAGTTCTTGCCTGGCCTTTGTGAGAGGGGTTTGATCCCGGGTATTGCAAAAACTAATTTGAGTCAAATAGCCAAAATGGGACAGTGATCTCATGGAATACAGAAAAAGGTGTCATATATAAAAATTATTAATGGAAGAGGGAAGGATTGTGGATAAGGAGAGAAACGTATTCAGGTGGCACATGACTATGATCCCACCACTTGGGAGGCAGAGGCAGGAGGACAGTGGAAGTTGCAGAACAGTCTAGACTACTTACCAAGACCCTACCCCCAAAAGAGAGACTGCGTGAGAACGAGAGGAGAGCCCACTTGGATGCAAATTTAAAAGCCATTCATCTTAAGTAAATGCCCTGAGTTAGTCATCATCTATGAAGTTAATTCTCCTGATACTCTATAAGCAGACACTATTATCAACTCCATCTCCCACAAGATGAAATTGAGCCTAAGAGTTTCTTCAAGGTCACAGGCCTAATTGAAAAGCTTTGAAAGTAGGCTATGTACTTCCAGAATCCAAGCTTTAAATTGCCTTATGCTGTGCTGTCATATGAATTTTGAGCCAGATGGCAGTGGCACATGCCTTTAGTTCCAGCAGCTGGGAGGCAGAGACAGGCAGAGTCACTCTCTGTGAGTTGGAGGCCAACCTGGTCTACAAAGTGACTGTGTAGCAAAGGCTGCACAGAGAAACCCTGAGACTCGAAAACCAAAAAAAAAGAAAAAAAAGAAAAAAAGGTTGAAGAGATGGCTCAGTGCTTAGGGGACTGGCTGCTTTTTCAGAGGACCTGAGTTTAAATCCCAGCACCCACATGACAGCTCACAACTGTCTGTAACCTCAGTTCCAGGGGATCTAAAACCCTCATGGATGTAAATGCAGGCAAAACATGAAATCAAAAATAATTTTTTAAAAAGGAAAAAGAATGACTATATAGATTGACAATAGTCGTCACATGCTGTCCTGCTGTATTAAGTATTAATAGCTTGTCTGTCTTTTCGATACATGTATTATGTAGTACATGACATATAACTTTAAAAAAATCACATTCTACACCTTGTTCTGTAACTTTCTTTAAGGCTATTTATGTATAACAGTTTTTAGTCGTCATTTTAAAATTAATTTAGGCTGCTTCCAATGTTTCTCATGGTAGTTTTCTGCCACAGGCAGTGGGATGATAGGCTTTTTCTTCCATCTTTTGGACCCTATCAACTACTGCTGCAAAAATATAAACAAATGAATAAATGAAAAACGAAAAGTCACCAGAGAGTGCACGCCTGTGGAGGCGAGAGGACAGAAGAGAACCATCACCTCAGCTCTCGCTGCTTTCCTTTTGTTTAGAGTCCCCAACGGATTCGTAAGACCCACGCCAAAGACCTGCAGTGACCTGAGGCTTGCACCGCGCATGTGCAGAGAAAGTGGGCGGGGGCGAGAGAGACTTTAGAGTGGGTACAAATGAGGGGGCGTAAAAGACATACGAAAAAGCCTCAGGGAAACTTTTGTCTCCGCCTCGCCATAGGACTTCTGCTTCTTATTGGTCAAACATCTCCAGCTCTCATTGGTCAAGGAGCCCAAGCTTGGGTCTGTCCCAAGCTATGACTGTTTCCGGAACCGCGGCGGAAGTGGTTGATTGCTGACACTGCTTTCAGGCATTGTTTAGGGCATACCTACGGGGCCTGAAGGGGGCTTCTCCTAGCACCGGAACAACTGGGAGTTCAACCGCAAGCTTCAGAGATGCCAATGAAGGGGAAAAGTGGTTCTGGAAAAGGGGGCAAAGGTAGACCGGCCGAGACAATCAGGGAACATGGGGTTGGATGAGGAGAAGGACGGGATTAGGCCGGCAGCTGTGGGGGTCAGAAGCCGAACAGCAGGTGACCAGTGGTCCTCCGAGCCGCTGTGGTCTCTGTTTGTTTTTTTGGATTTTTTTTTTTTGTTTTGTTTTGTTTTTTTCCGGTAAATCAGAACGGATAAGTGCGTGAGTGGCTTCAGTGCAGGGACCGTCATTGTGTGTAATAGAAGCTGGTGGGGATGGTTTCTCATGACCTGGAATTACTATTTTAAGAGTTTATTAGCACTAAAATTTAATCTGGTAAAACGCCAGCAGTAAAAGGAAGCCTGCAATAGTGGGCCGTATAGGTCTCATTATGACATTCCCCACACTCCCTCTTGAGGGTCTCATTTCTTGAAGACGGGTGTTAGGCCCATCGCTGTGCTTTCAGGCTAGAAAAATAAGACACAGCTCTTAGTCATCCCTGGAAGAAGTGGGAAAGGTAGTAGCCAGAAAGTACTGTACTGAATGTAGTGCTGAGAGATAGGTATATTACAGAAAGTGGAAAGGGGGTAAGGAAACAAACTGGAGATACTTTGGGCAGGCCAAGATAAGCAGCAGCAATAGGGCAAAACACACTTGCCCCAAGAGAGTCCAGCCCCAAAAGCACCGATGAGAAACAGCACGATTTCTGTAGTACAGCACTGCTGAACTAAAACTTCAAGACAAATTTAGTGAGTGAATATAATTAAAGCAGAAGACTAAATTGTGGGGATGCTGTGTATGATGTTAATAAGGTTGGTTAGGGGCCAGGAAGTCCTTTAGTATATGTGCTGCCGAAGCGAGCACCAGGAAGTCCTTTAAAGAGATCATTTCAGTAGTTCCAGGAAGAGATAGAGGTGACCAGGATTAAAATTGTGGCTGTGGGAATCCAGAGAAGAGACAAATAAAGAGTGTAGTACAGTGATATCTCAAAGGCTCAAGAAACCAAGACTTTTTAAAAAGAAAGGATGAGAATGGACGAGGTGCCACAAACCCAGGCCACAGCACTTGGGAGGCTGAGACAGGAAGATCTGAGTTTGAGGTCACCAGAAGTACATAGACCCTGTCTCAAAACAAAAACCAAAATAAATATGAAAATAGAATTATGCATGGGGGGTGTTCTTGCTCTTCTTTAACTGGTCAGCTCTTATTCATCTATCAGCTATTCCCTGGCTAACTAAGATGTCTATTTCTAAATTCTCCTTCCACATTTTTTACCTGTTGTATTCTCAGAAAGTTATCTGTCTTCCTCAGTGGAATGTGAGTTCTTTGGTGAAAGCTATGAACCCTATTGACGTTATACCCCTCACACCTGGAACTTGGGATTTATTTAGGAAGCAGTTGTTGAACTAAATACTCAATCCAGGTGTAGTTCTTAAGACACTTTGGCCACTAACAGTTAATACCCTGTCTTTGACATAAAACTTAACAGTAGTAAGATGTGCTACCAGTGCTTGATAACTTGAATGTCACAAATTCTTGCCAGGAGGAAATCTGTAGACATTGTGGTAGACTACAGAAATTGTTGCGTAAGTACATTCCTTAGGCATATATACTTTGTAGTATCTTTTTTTTGAGCTTTTTTTATTATTATTATTAATTACACGTTATTCATTTTGTATCCCCCCATAAGCCCCTCCCTCCTCCCCTCCCGACCCCACCCTTCCTCCCCTTTCTGCATGCATGCCCTTCCCCAAGTCCACTGATAGGGGAGGTTCTCCTCTCCTTCTTTCTGATCTTAGTCTATCAGTTCTCACCAAAAGTGGCTGCATTGTCCTCTACTGTGGCCTGGTAAGGCTGCTCCCCCCTCAGGGGGAGATGATCAAAGAGCAGGCCAATCAGATTATCTCAGAGGTAGTCCCTCTTCCCATTACTATGTAACCCACTTGGACACTGAACTGCCTTGGGCTACATCTGTGCAGGGGTTCTAGGTTATCTCCATAGATAGTCCTTGGTTGGAATATCAGTCTCTGGGAAGTTCCCTCTGTTCAAATTTTCTTGTTCTGCTGCTCTCCTTGTGGAGTTCCTGTAGTATTTTTTTTTAATACAGCATTTGCAAGCACCCGTAGAGATAACAACCAAAGCCTTCAAAATAACATTCGTGGAGATTTTGTATGTTAAAATTGCAAGTGTAAATCACACTGTCACAGAACATGAAAGAGATATAATTTTGTATAATGGCAGCGTTTAGTGTTCTGCCATTAGACGGCAAGATTTGAAATGGGGTCCGTAGAGCCTTGACCAGGCTCCTAGAGCTCATTCATCCATGCCCACACATTTCTTTCTCATTTTCGGTGAAGTGTTTTGTAATGCACATTTCCTGGTCTTAGAAGTGAGTCACAGAGGAAGTGACTCACCATATAGCTGTTTGGAGCTTGGAGCTCTAATGGAAGGGTCATAGTGTATTGTGAGATGGACTCACCTGTAAATGTCAAAGTTGAGCTGAAATGAGTACCTCTCCTCTCTTTTTCTAAAGGGGGCGCAGCCTCTGGAAGGGACAGTGCTGACAAGAAGTCTCAGGGCCCTAAAGGTGGTGGCAATGCCGTAAAGGTGAGTTATTTTACTTGCCCCCCCCCCTTTTTTCTTATGAAGTATTAAGGTGGGCTCGTGGATGCAAACAGAAGGCAGTATGGGTAACTTGTTCTTAGCTAAGAGGCTCCATACGAAGTTAAAGACAAGGATGATGCTGCTTCCAAAGTTTAACCCAGTGTGTCCCTTAAAACTGAAGCATATGCCATCTCTGCTCTTAAAATATGAAACTAAAATTTCAATGTAATTTTCCCATTTTCAAATTAGTAGAGAAATATGTTCAAGAAATAAACACCAAAATGACAATATGGTCAAACTAGAAACCAAAGACAAGTTTCACTTCTAAATGGTAGAATTATCACACTTTTAGCACTGTTCTTTAAAATGTGTTAACTTAGGGACTGGGGTGATAGCTCAGTCAGTAAAATGCCTGGGAAAAGGACCTAAGTTTGATTCCCAGAACACATATTTAAAAAGCTGGAGATAGCGGCATACACTTAAAATTCTAGCCCTGACTATAGCTAACTAGCCTAGCCTAATCCAATAGAAGAGCTCATACCAAAAAAAAAAAAAAAAAAAAAAAACAGGGTGAATGGCATCCTACAAAGGATTATTTCGTGACCTACACACATACACATAAATTTTGTTACTTTGACCATGGATGAAAGATAGTCAGCAAATAATTACTTGAAGCACTTGGCCATCTAATCCCAGACAAGCATCTGCAGACAGAACTGTACTACTATGGTTATGTAACAACTGGTTTTTCTGTTTGGGTTAGGATGCAGGAAGTTAAAAGAATAGATTCCCTTGCCTTTAACTGTAAATTCAACCATAGACATATAGGAAGAGAAAGAAAAAAGAGAAGTGTGGTCTGGGCTGTTCTACTCGATACCCCTATGTCTCTGAGAGATAGTGAGAGATGAGGAACAGAAATCTGTAGTCATTGTTACAGTCTGGGGTGGGGGCATCTGGCTTGGTTGTGCTTCATGAGAGCTGGCACATTGGTGCCCAGCATGGCATCTTCATAAAGGATATTCTAGGGTCATTTAGGCTATGTGTACTCTTTCCACGCCCCCAACCTAGGAGAGTACTCAGATGCATAGAGCTTTAAGTAGCCATCCTGACCCCAGTGTGGCTACATGGGAGATAAATGAAAAACAATAGCAGGTAATTAGGTAGGAGGGTAGATTGGGGTTAAAATTTTATTAAGCTTTTTTGTTTATTGCTTGAATCTTATACCCTGATTCCCTCAATAGTAATATTTTCTAAAACTATAGTTCAATAGCATGGTAATAATATTAACATTGAAACAGAACATTGAGGTACACCCCAAGCCTTCCACCCTAAATAAAGACTACTCTTGCTGCTCCTTTATAACTAGAGCTCTTTCCTCCTTCCTCTCCTATTCCCCCAACACATATATACTTTTTATTTTTGAGACAGACTCTTCTTTAGCCCAGGCTGGCCTCAAGTTCATTATGTAGCAAAGGATGTCCTTGAATTTCTAATCTTCTTGTCTCCACCTCCCAAATGCTGGAATTACAGGTTTCTAACCTGTTTCCTGTTTTACTACTCCATTTTTAAATGTTTGTTTTGTTGTGGCTACTGTTGTTGTCTTGAGACATGGTCTCACTCTGTAGTCCTGACTGTCCTGGAACTCACACTGTAGACCAGGCTGGCTCCGAACTCACAGAGATCTACCTGCCTCTGCCTCCAAAGTCCTAGAATTAAAGGCATGGGCCACTATACCCAATGATTTTTACCTCATTGTTAATTGAAAGCAGCAACTAATCTGCTCTCCACTCATATGCTTTAATGATTTCAAAAATGTTAAATAATGCCTGTAATCCCAGCACTCAGGCAGAGGCAGACAGATCTCTGTGAGTTTGGAGCCAGCCTAGTCTACAAAGCAAGCGTAGGACAGCCAAGGCTACACAAAGAAACCCTGTCTTGAGGGGAAAAAAAAGATTGTTAAATTGAAGCTGGGCCAGGTGACACACACCTTTTAATCTTAGCACTTGGGGAGGCAGAGGCAGGTGTATCTGCGTGAGCTCAAGTCCTGCCTGGCCTACAAAGTAAGCTCCAGGGCAGCCGAGGCTCCACAGAGAAACCGTTTCAAAAAAAAAAAAAAAAAAAAAAAAAAAACCAATTCTTTAATAATATTTTTGCAAGGAATAGAAGGCCCTGGTCTGTAGCTTTTTTTTTTCTTCCTGAGACAGGGTTTCTCTATATAGCCTTGGCTGTCCTAGTCTTGCTTTGTAGACTAAGTTGATGTCAAACTCAGAGATTCATCTGCCTCTGTCTCCCCTAGTGCTGGGATTATAGGTATGTGCCACTGTGCCTGGCTCTGGTCTTCAGCTCTTGTCAGGAGTTATTTTCCTTGATGCCCTGGGTTGAACCTCCAGCATCTTCTCTATCTTCTTCTTCCTTTTCTTGTTTATTTTTTTAATTTTTAATTTTTTTCACAATATTTTTTTTCATTATATCCCGATTGAAGCTCCCTCCCTCAACTCCCCCGAGTTCCACCCTTCCTCCCTATCTCCTTCCCCTAGACCACTGAAAGGGGGATTTCTCCTCCTCTGTCATCTTCCCATAATTTATCAAGTCTCACCAGGACTGTCTGGATCCTTGCCTGGTAAGGCTACATCACCGGGGGGTGAGTGATTAAAGAGCAGGCAACCGAGTTTATGACAGAGGCATGAGATCTGAGACATTCTTGATCCCCTGGAAGCCGTCCTTTGCTGTCCAGTTTGTGTACCTGTCTCCTCTATATAAGACTAGAAACATGCTAAACAAGGTGCTTGCCACCAGCTCTTAGGACCTGAATTCGATCCCCAGGAGCCACGTGGTATTAGAAAAAAAAAAAA
>NW_026590622.1:0-4198 GCF_907164565.1 Psammomys obesus | reverse complement strand
GACAGGTCGCGCTGCTGGCTATTTAAGCAGAGCACAACCCGGGGTTTGGGTCCTTCTCCATCTGCTGTTAAGAGCCTCACAGTAAAGTTGCTGCTGGACAAATCCGTTGTTGCTGCGTCGTCCTTATCGGCAAAGGCCGCGCGTGACAAGTGGTGCCGAAACCCGGGAAACCTGCCGAACCCTGGGCGGAGGAATGACTCGAAGGACCCCCGACTGCTCGTCGGAGGAGGATTCAAGCCAGCAGTGCGAAACTGCGGTACTTTTCTGCAAGGTATGATTTCTGTGGTCTGGTGTATTCTGTTTCTCAATGTTAGTCTCGTTTTTGTCTTGTTGTGTTGTCTGTGCCTTAGTTGTGGGAAACGGGACCATCAAGATAGTCTATCCGAAGCAGAAAAGGGAATTAAGACCGGTAAATCCCCTAAGGATGGGACCAAGGAAGATAAGGCTAAAGCGCTGAAGGCGCGAAAGCTAGTTAAGAAGTTTAAGAAACCAAAACAGACTGGTAGCAAGGAAAAGAAAAAGGTCGCCTCGTCATCGAGCGAGCCGGAGTCTACAGAGAGCGAAAACAGCTCTTCTGAGAATCAACAAACTGACGAGGAATCAGGGCTCGACCCTGACGAGCAGGCAGAGTTGGATGAGGAAGCAGCTAAATATGAGGAAGGGCGTTACCGCCCGGATCCGCCACCATATGTGGCCTATGCTGGCACTTCCGGGTTCTCCATGCGGAAGTCAGCCACTAAAAAACCCAAATCTGCAGAGACAAAATTTTCCCTGATATCAAAAAAAGAGAGAAAGCGGATTAAAACCGCGTTCCCAGTCTGGGAGGACGCTCAGAATAATAGACATCATTCTCCTTTAGATCTTAAACAGTTGAAGGCATTAGCGGAAGCAGTCCAGACATATGGCGTCAGTGCCTCCTTTACAGTGGCGCTGATAGAAAGACTGGCTGACAATGCCATGACTCCAGACGATTGGTACAATACTGTAAGAGCCTGTCTGACTATGGGGCAATATTTAGACTGGAAGTCCATCTTTCACGAGCTGTGCTCAGCTCGAGCTAATCAGAATATAGCAAGTCAGAGGCCACAATGGAGCTACGATATGCTTACCGGCCAGGGACAGTGGAGGGCTAATCAGCACATGCTTCCGGTGGAAGTGTATCAACAAATAAACAAAGCAGCAGTAAGAGCTTGGAAAAGTCTCCCTAATAAGGGGCAAGTAACAGGGAATCTTACAAAGATTATTCAGGGAGCGACAGAGCCTTTCTCGGACTTCGTTGCCCGTATGATGGAGGCAGCAGGGCGTGTCTTTGAGGATGCAGAGGCTGCCTTACCATTTGTGGAGCAGCTGATTTATGAGCAATGCACCCGTGAATGCAGGAATGCTATTACACCATGGAAAGGAAAAGGGCTGAATGCCTGGATGAAGGCTTGCAGGGAAGTTGGAGGCCCGTTGACAAATGCCGGGATAGCAGCAGCCGTTTTATCTGCACAGAAGGCGGCTGGCATGAAATGTTTTAAATGTGGGAAGATGGGCCACCTTAAGAGGCAGTGCAGGGCTCCAGACAACCCTGTGAGAGAAAAGCAAGACAAACAACCAGAGACTTGCCCCCGATGTAAGAAAGGGAAGCATTGGGCTAATGAGTGTAGATCCATCAAAGACATATATGGGAGACCGCTTCCGGAAAGATCAGATGAAACGGGACAGTCAAAAAACGGGAAGAAGGGCCCTCGCCCTCAGGGCCCGAAAATATATGGGGCGATCGGTCGCGAGGCACTCCGGTCCAGAGAGTTTGTGAGAGCACCGCGATCCGAAGGGCAACTAGCGGATCAGCAGGACTGGACCTCTGCGCCACCACCAGAGCAGTATTAACCCCTACAATGGGTTGTCAGCCGATCCCAGTCGATTTAGCTGGGCCACTGCCGCCAGACTCGGTAGGGCTCATAGTGGGACGGTCATCTACTGCTTTGAAGGGGCTGATAGTACATCCTGGGGTAATAGATCAGGATTTTGAAGGACAAATTAGAGTGTTATGCTCTTCCCCAAGAGGTATCAGTGCTATTTCCCCAGGAGATCGAATAGCGCAATTGCTGGTCTTGCCAAGTCTCCATCAGTTATTTCCTGGAAAAAAAGAGGCCCGAGGAGAAAAGGCATTTGGCTCCTCGGGTGGACAACATACCTTTTTGTCTTTACAACTAGACCAACGACCCATGATGGTTTTAAAGGTTAATGGAAAGGAATTTAAAGGGTTATTAGATACTGGTGCTGATACTAGCATCATTTCCTCCTCTTGGTGGCCTGCTGAGTGGCCTCTCAACCAATCTTCCCAGTCTTTACAGGGTCTGGGATACGAGGAAACTCCCTCGGTGAGTGCAGCAACATTGCACTGGGAGGATCCCGAGGGACATCGTGGCACATTTACACCATATGTTTTGCCGCTCCCCATTAATCTTTGGGGTAGAGATGTCTTAAAACAGATGGATTTCAGGCTTACTAATGAATATTAACAAGCTCATTCTACCATAAAGATGATTCTCCAAAAACAAAAAGGGGGAATAGGCCCCACTACTATGGGACCTAAGACTAAGATTTCCCTTGTTCTATTCACTATAAATTTTTTAACTTTGGATTCTGAAGGACGGTCTGCTACAGACAGACATGTCAGTCATAGAACATCAAATGAAACAGTGAAATGGAAGGATGTTCTTGATAATCAATGGAAAGGACCGGATCTTATTTTAATAAGATCCAGGGGAGCTGTGTGTATTTTCCCACAGGACCAAGAAATCCAATTTGGGTTCCGGCGCAATTGACCCGGGTGGTGAAGCAAGATGAGCCTGACCCTAACTTTGATCCTGATCCTGATGTTGAACGGACTGCTGACGAGCTTGGAGGTGGAGACCCAGGAGATTCCACTAATGACTCTCTGGGACTACCTTATTTGCCAATGTCTATCTTCTGCCTTTTCCTATTTTAAGGAATGGGTTGGTGTGGGCATGTTTGGAGTGATGTTTCTCGCAGGCTGTTCCTCTGTTTTTGGTTGCTCTGCCGTTTTAAGAGACAGCAACATCTTAAAAATGTGGCCATGGTGCGGGCTATGCTGGCTGTGGAACAGGGAGCATCTCCCTAAGTTTGGCTTAACATGCTCAGTCGTTGAGACACTGTCTGAACTTGTAGCACTCCTGATGGGCACAGGTTCCCATTGCACCAGGATGCTGTTCAAGACAGACTTCTGCACCTCCCAGGGCTCAGGTTCCCATTGCACGGGACTCAAGGTGCAGAGGGTCTCTTACACTGTGTAAACTCCTTGATCGCTGACGCTGTTGGCTCAGCAGGCTGATCGGTAACCTCATGGTGTGTTATTTTTCTGATTGAGATGGCCTTTAATATATATAAAAGGGGGAGATGTCGGGAGCCGCTCCCGCCATTACAAGATGGCGCCGGCTTCCTGCTTCCTGGTTCTTCTTGCCAGCATTTTCGCGCTTCTTGCCTGCGCCGCCCTGCAGTTTCCGCATGCGCAGCTTTATGCTAATGAGGGTTTAGGTTGCACTCCAATTGCCAGCCATATGCTTATGAAGACTTGAACAGAGCACCAATTACAGATGGACAGGTCGCGCTGCTGGCTATTTAAGCAGAGCACAACCCGGGGTTTGGGTCCTTCTCCATCTGCTGTTAAGAGCCTCACAGTAAAGTTGCTGCTGGACAAATCCGTTGTTGCTGCGTCGTCCTTATCGGCAAAGGCCGCGCGTGACAAGTGGTGCCGAAACCCGGGAAACCTGCCGAACCCTGGGCGGAGGAATGACTCGAAGGACCCCCGACTGCTCGTCGGAGGAGGATTCAAGCCAGCAGTGCGAAACTGCGGTACTTTTCTGCAAGGTATGATTTCTGTGGTCTGGTGTATTCTGTTTCTCAATGTTAGTCTCGTTTTTGTCTTGTTGTGTTGTCTGTGCCTTAGTTGTGGGAAACGGGACCATCAAGATAGTCTATCCGAAGCAGAAAAGGGAATTAAGACCGGTAAATCCCCTAAGGATGGGACCAAGGAAGATAAGGCTAAAGCGCTGAAGGCGCGAAAGCTAGTTAAGAAGTTTAAGAAACCAAAACAGACTGGTAGCAAGGAAAAGAAAAAGGTCGCCTCGTCATCGAGCGAGCCGGAGTCTACAGAGAGCGAAAACAGCTCTTCTGAGAATCAACAAACTGA
>NW_026590621.1:952-6542 GCF_907164565.1 Psammomys obesus | reverse complement strand
GAAGATGCTATCTTTTTTCCACTGTATGGTTTTGGCATCTTTGTAAAGAATCAGGTGTCCATAAGTGTGTGGGTTTATTTCTGGGTCTTCTGTTTAATTCCATTGATCCACCATTCTGTTTCTGTGCCAGTACCATGCAGTTTTTATAACTGTTGCTCTATAGTACAGCATGAGATCAGGGATGGAGATACCTCCAGAAGATCTTTTATTTTAGAGGATTGCTTTAGAATTCTGGGTTTCTTGTTATTCTATACAAAGTTGAGACTTTTTCTTTCCATGTCTGTAAAGAATTGTGCTGGTAATTTGTTGGGAATTGCATTAAATCTTCAGTTTGCTTTTGCTAAGATGGCCATTTTTACTATGTTCATCCTGCCAAGCCATGAGCTTGGGAGATCTTTCAATCTTCTCATATCTTCTTCTAATTCTTTCTTCAGAGACTTGAAATTTTTTCATACAAGTCTTTGACTTTCTTGTTAGGGTTACACCAAGGTACTTTATGTCATTTGTGGCTATTGTGAAGGGTGTCGTTTCTCTAATTTATTTCTCAGCCCTTTTGTCTTTTGTATAAAGGAGTGCTACTGATTTTTTTGAGTTAATTTTGTATCTGGCCACTATGCTGAAGGTGTTTATCAGCTGTAGAAGTTCCCTGGTAGAGTTTTTGGGGTCATTCATGTATACTATCATATCATCTGCAAATAGTCATAACTTGACTTCTTCTTTCCCATCTGTGTCTCCTTGATCTCCTTCAACTGTCTTATTGCTCTAGCAAGGACTTCAAGCACTATGTTGAAGAGATATGGAGAGAGTGGGCAGCCTTGTCTTTTCCCTGATTTCAGTGGGATTGCTTTTAGTTTCTCTCTATTCAGTTTGATGTTGGCTATAGGCTTGCTGTATATGGCCTTTACTATGTTTAGATATGTGCCTTGTATCCCTGATCTCTCCAATACTTTAAACATGAATGGATGTTGGATTTTGTCAAATGCTTTTTCAGCATCTAGGGAGATTATCATGTGGTTTTTTCTTTCAATTTGTTAGTATGGTGGATCACATTGATGGATTTCCGTATATTGAACCACCCCTGCATACCTGGGATGAAGCCTACTTGGTCATAGTGGATAATATTTTGAAGTGTTCTTCTATTCGGTTTGCAAGTGTTTTGTTAAGTATTTTTGCATCAATGTTCATAAGGGAGATTGGCCTGAAATTCTCTTTCTTTGTTGAGTCTTTGTGAGGTTTAGGTACCAAGGTGATTGTGGCATCATAGAATGAGTTCGGTAATATTCCTTCTGTTTCTATTTTGTGGCATAGTTTGAAGAGGATTGGAGTTAACTCTTCTTTGAAGGTCTGGTAGAATTCTGCGCTGAAGCCATCTGGTCCTGGGCTTTTTTTGGATGGGAGACTTTTGATGACTGCTTCTATTTCCTTGAGGGATATAGGACTATTTAATTGATTTACCTGGTCCTGATTCAGCTTTGGTAAGTCAAATCGATCAAGAAAATTGTCCATTTCATTTAGATATTCAAATTTTGTGGCATATAGACTTTTGAAGTAAGTCCTAATGATTGTTTGGATTTCCTCAGTGTCTGTAGTTATGTCCCCCTTTTCATTTCTGATTTTGTTGATTTGGATGATGATTCTCTGCCTTTTAGTTAGCTTGGCGAAGGGTTTGTCTATCTTGTTGATTTTCTCAAAGAACCAGCTTTTGGTTTCATTGATTCTTTGAATTGTTTTATTTGTTTCTAATTGATTGATTTCAGCCCTGAGTTTTATTTATTACCAGCCGTCTACTCCTTTTTGGTGTGTCTGCTTCTTCTTTTTCTAGAGTTTTTAAGTGGGCCGTTAAGTTGCTTGAATGAGCTGTCTCGAATTTCTTCTTGAAGGCGGCACTTAGTGCTATGAACTTTCCTCTTAGCACTGCTTTCATTGTGTCCCACAAGTTTGGGTATGTTGTGTCTTCATTTTCATTCAGTTCTAGGAAGACATTAATTTCTTTCTTTATTTCTTCCCTGACCCAGCTGTCATTTAGTAACAAGTTGTTCAGGTTCCATATGTGTGTTGGCTTTTTGCTATTTCTGTTGTTGTTGAAGTCCAGCTTTATTCCATGGTGATCAGACAAGATACAAGGGATTATTTCAATCTTCTTGTATCTGTTGAGACTTGCTTTGTGACCAGCTATATGGTCTATTTTGTAGAAAGTTCCATGAAGTGCTGAGAAGAAGGTAAATTCTTTTGTGTTTGGATGTAAAGTTCTGTAAATGTTTGTGCGGTCCATTTGATTCATGACCTCTATCAGAGATATTCTTTCTTTGTTTAATTTCTGTTTTGTTGACCTGTCCTTTGTTGAGATTGGGGTTTTGAAGTCTCCCACTATTAATGTGTGGGAATATATATGTGGTTTAAATTTTATCATTGTTTCTTTCACAAATGTGGGTGCTCTTGTATTTGGGGCATAGATGTTCAGGATTTTGTTGTCTTTTTGCTGAAATTTTCCCTTGATGAGTGTGAAGTGTCCTTCCCCATCTCTTTTTATTAATTTTGTTTGAAAGTCTATTTTATCACATATAAGAATGGCTACTCCTGCTTGCTTTTTGGGTCCATTTGCTTGGAAAGTTGTCTTCCAATATTTTACCCTCAGGTAATGTCTATCTTTGTGCCTTAGGTGTGTTTCTTGTATGCAACATATTGCTGGTTTTGTTTTTTTTTTTTTTTTACATATCCATTCTGTTAATCTGTGTCTTTTTACTGGAGAGTTGAGTCCATTGATGTTGAGAGAGATTAATGACGAGTGGCTCTTAGATCCTTTGATTTTGATGTTGGCTTTGGTCATAAGGTTGTATGCTTGGTTGTTTTTTGTTTTACTGTAGTAAGGTTAATTATTTCCTGTGTTTTCTTGAAAGTAGCTAATTTTGTTGGGTTGAATTTTCCCTCCAGTGTCTTCTGTAATGCTGGATTTGTGTGTAGGTGTTGTTAAAATTTGTTTTTGTCATTGAATATCTTGTTTTCTCCGTCTATGAGGACTGAGAGTTTTGCAGGGTATAGTAGCCTGGGCTGACATCTGTGTTCTCTTAGGGTCTGCATGATATCCGTTCAGGACCTTCTTGCTTTCATAGTCTCTGTTGAAAAGTCAGGTGTGATTCTAATGGGCTCGCCATTATATGTTACTTGGCCTTTTTCCCTTGCAGCTTTTAGTATTTTTTCTTTGTTCTGTATACTTACTGTTTTGATTATTATGTGGCAGGAGGATTTTCTTTTCTGGTCAAATTTGTTGGGTGTTCTCTAGGCCTCGTGTATTCTTATTGGCTTCTCCTTTAACTTGGGGAAATTTTCTTCAATGATTTTGTTGAAAATATTTTCTGGGCCTTGGAGAAGGGAGTCTTCTTTTTCCTCTATTCCTATTATTCTTAGGTTTTGTCTTTTCATATTGTCTTGGATTTCTTGGACAGTCTGTGTCAGGAATTTTTTGGATTTAACATTTTCTTTGACAGATACATCGATTTCTTCCATTGTATCTTCTACACCTGAGTTTCTTTCTTCCATCTCTTGTAGTCTGTTGGATATGCTTACCTCTGTAGTTCCTGTTTTCTTCCCTAAGTTCTTGATTTCCACAATTTCCTCCATTTGTGTTTTTTTTTTTTTTTAATTTTTCCAGTTCTATCATCAGGTCTTGAGTTGTTTTGTTTACTTCCTTCACCTGTCTGATTGTATTTTCCTCTTTTTCTTTTACTTCCTTCAGCTCTGTTTCTTTCATTTCTTTCTTGATTTAATTATTTCTTCTCTGAAGGCCGCAAACTGTTTGGCTGCATCTTCCCGTATTTCTTCACGGATGGCCATAATCTGCTTGTCTTTAACTTCCTCCATTTCTTTACGGATAGCCATAATCTTTTTGGTTTTATCTTCCTCTAATTCTTTACGTATTTTATTTGTTTCCTCTATTGACCTCTTCATCAGCATAGATGTAAGGTCATCTTCTTGATTTTCTATTATGCTGCATTGTCCAGGACTGCTTGCCCCTGGATGGCTGGGTTCTGGAGATGCCATATTGCTCTGTCTTTTGTT
The DNA here is from genome assembly GCF_907164565.1 of Psammomys obesus. NCBI lineage: Eukaryota > Metazoa > Chordata > Mammalia > Rodentia > Muridae > Psammomys > Psammomys obesus. The sequence goes on along the minus strand of NW_026590621.1, from coordinate 2,486 downwards.
GTTTGAGCTTTTACACTGACTTCGACCCATTGGGCTGTCTTAGGTGTTGGCTGTTAGTTTCTGTGCTTCCTGGAGTCCTGAGGTAGGGAGAATCCCCTTGGTCGGAAGTTGATTTTTCCTGAAGGAGTCCTCCTCTGCTTTATGGTTATGGTCAATGTATGTCCAGTGTTTCTCAGGAATTGCCACTACTCACCTCAGGTGTATAGCCCTCAGTAGTAGCTGTGGTCTATGTTAGGCGGGGGGGGGATCTCCTCTTACCCATAGACGTTCTCAAGACAGCTTCCCCACTGCTGGGTTTCACGTTATAAATTTAGTGAGCTGCTGCTGTTGTTACAGTTTTCCAGATACAGTCCTCTTGAAGAACCTGCTGATTCCCTAGCTGTGGGGTTTTCTCCCAACAGGGAAACTCAGTCTGTTATCTTGGGGCACACAATTCTGTTCGGGAAAGTGAGAGGAGTACCCAGCAAGTCTCTGGGCCAGAGGCTGAGTGCTCCTCTCTGGGCCTGGAGAATGTGCACCTAGGTTGAGTTGGTGCCTGGGGGCACAGCTCTGGTCTGGAGGCTGGGCGCCTCACTCTGGGCCGGAAGCTGTGTGTCCCTGTCTGGGAACCAAGCTGTGCAATGATGTGGCTCAGGACAAGGCTCAACATTATCAGATGAGGCTTCACTACATGACAACATCAAAGCATATACCAGCAAGTTGAGGGATGAAAGCAAGGACAGGAATGAAGGAAGACTCTGATCACTCTCCAGCAGGTTAGAAATGTGGAGGCTCCATCTAATAAGCAGTAGTCAGAAATCACAGGCCGAAGGTCAGTAAGGATGGAGCCCCAACCTAATCAACTGTTTGTAAAATCCAGAACTGAACCTGATGCTAAGTTACCAACACATGTAATTTCTACCACCAAACAAACCAGGAGACAGAGAGCATAGCAGGAAGAGTTTTGTTCAATCCCAAGTTTAGGAAAACAAGATAAAGAATGTCTGTCTCAAAAAATATTACTTCACTTTCCCTAAGTAGAAGGTTTCAGCAAGTTTGTGGAGTAATAGTCAAACAATTTCAGCACTTGCCATTATGCCTGGTCCCATCCTTTCCTTCCAAACCAGCTTCGACTCTCCCATCATGTGTCCTTGTTAGCACACTAACTCTAAGGAAGGGGAGAGTAAATACCACAACTCTTTCTGCTTAGAATACAAAAGAACCTCACAAAAGGATAAATGCAGACTAGACAAAATGGAGGACAACAGAGGTAGCAGGGATTCAGGCCAATAAAGGAGAGGTATTTACAGGTGTTAAGGATGTCTGTTCTTATATGGGTATTATTATTTTCTTCCCGTGATTCTTTTAAAGTTGCTATGACATGATTTTGAGTCAAAATAGTGTGCTATGAGAGGTGCATCTGATTCTACGAAGGGACTTGCATTTCTGAACTGCTAGTAACTTTTCACCTTGATAGATTACAAACTACTTAGAAGGGAGTTATCCACTAAGGAACAGGGACATACTATGATCCTCTTCCTTAAGGATAAATATA
>NW_026590621.1:0-942 GCF_907164565.1 Psammomys obesus | reverse complement strand
AGAAAGAACCTCCATCCCCCATCAGACTGTCTTGTGGGCAAATCTGCAGGATATTTTCTTAACTCATGATGGATGTGGTAGGTTCCACTCAGTGTGGATGGTGCCATCCTTGGGCAGGTAGTATGAGAGAGCAAGCAAGCAGGGTCAAGGGCAGTGAGCAGGCAGTGTTCTTCTGTAGCCTCTGCCTCAGTTCCTGCCTCAAGGTTCCTGCCCTGGGTTTCTGGCCTGACCTCCTGTAGGTACAAGGTATTGTGTGATTCAAATGCTGATTTCTGTAGCCCTCCTAGCTGGCTGAAATCCCTGTTCTGAGAATCACCTGTCTGGAGGTTATATAAACTCTGCTCCTCAATAGTCCCCTGATATGCCAATAAGGCTGCTTATAGACAACTGCTGAGCAGGGAAGAGAATAGGTTTGAACTGCCTGCCAGCCAGGGGAGGAGGAGTTAGAGGAGGAAGTAAGGGATTCAGCCAAGGGAGAGGTCTAAGAGATGCCAGAAAGAGCTGAGAAGCAAAGCTACAAAGTGCAAGTATCTGTGGGATATACGCTGGGAAGAAACCAGATTAGCTTAGAGGGTTAAGAATAGAGTAATAACTGCTCAGTATTTTGTTGTGAAGCTTATTAATAAACAAATATGAGTCTCGATTGTATTTTGTGATAGCCTGGTTAAGAGAAACTGAGAAACAAAGTTTTATAAAATAACTGTAAAAAATTCCCTTGGTGATGGCCTGTGATGTGGGAAGTATATGCAGAAAGAAACCCTTTTCTCCCCAGGTTGTTTCTGGTCATGGTTTCATCACACTAGAAAGCAAAGGAGGACACCTGTGACTGCCACAGCTGTCAAGATCCAGGTGTGGTAGGACTCTGTCATTCTTATTGCCCTGTCCTCTGTCCATTTCTGTTCTGGAGATATGAGCAAGATTTGATGAGGTCACACAGACCCA
>NW_026590620.1:8292-43122 GCF_907164565.1 Psammomys obesus | reverse complement strand
ATCATATTTTTTACTTCCTCTTCCCCAAACTGTGTCAATTGGATGGTGAGAGTATGCAACCAAACATGCATTGGGTAAATAGATTGATAATCTACTTAATTCAGACCTGAGACAAGTCATGTTGGTTCATATTATTTCTGTTTTCTGGTCATTTAGAGTAAAACAGGTAAGCTTAACATTTAGAGTAAAACAGGTAAGCTTAACATTTTCATCCTAATTTTTAGTTAATATGTCATACTATTGTTTTAAGTATTGAAAAGCTATTTTTGGTTTGTTGAAACTTACATGTTAATCCTGAGAGGATGCACTTCAAATCAATGAATTATCCTCAGCTCCTAGGTCATGTGTCAGTACTACAGTTGAGCCACTAAAAGCATATCTTCAGGGGAAACTCACTTTATTGTCTTTGCTAGCATCTGTTTTTTTGTTTCAAAATACAGAATGAATGTATGGTGGAGAAAGTGTCAATTGCAGGAAATGGAAGGTAAACAAAGTTGTCATGGAGATAGAGAAATGTCAAGTTTAAGATCACTGATGCTTGCCAGAGCATCTTCCCCTTGCCAATTGTGCGATGGGCTCTCAAAGCTAGACCCTTGCTTTGCCTAATCCTTGCACATGATTTAAATGCTTTATTGACAAAGTACTAAAATTAGTGAAGTTGTATGTAGATAAAACTATATAACTAAAAAAAAAAAAAAACTATATAACTTCCTTTAGCCACAAATGAAAGAATAAACACTTCCATTCCTTCTTTTGCCCTGAAGCAAAACTAACTGTGAAACAGAGCCCCACTCCAGATAAACAAGTCCTGTAAATTTTAGCCATCCATTCACATGAAACAAAGAGCAAGTTGCTCAGGAAAATATAAATACTTTATCTAAATGTCTTATCTTATACTATTAAAACTTTAAGAACTATTCATGAGTCTTCCATGGAAACATACAAAAAATACCTTTTAATTTTAATTATTGTTTTTATGAAAGGTGTTATAACTGTAAACCATGCTTTAAAACATTAACAAAAGGGTTCAATGTGCAAACCCTCCTCAAAGAACAACTTGGAGTTTGTGGAAGGAATAATATGAGGTGATATATAAATGAGAGGGGAGATCCTTCAATAGAAAATAAATGTAACCAAAATGGACTTTTTAATGACAAAATATTACCATAGGTGATGACAACAGCTTGTAGAATACAAAGGTAGAACATAAATTAAATGAGGCTGGAAAGGTAACAGATTAATTTGGGGAGTGACTAAGAATATGAAGTATTAGAGAAGAATAAAGAGAAAAAATAAATTATTTCTGGAAATACCTGTCTTCTGGAGCAGAGCTCCTATGAAATGATGCAAAATCATCTAGTTAAGATAGAGTCATCATAACCAGCAACTTTTTTATAGGTTAATATTTTATGTATATGAGTGTTTACCTGCACATTTGCATGTATAACACACATACACACTTTCAAATGATGCCAGAGTAGGGCATCAGAACCCCAGGAACTGGTGTGACAATTAGTTTTTAGCTACCACATGGGTGCTGGAAACTGACCCCAGGTTGTTTGCAAGAATATCAAGTGCTCTTTACCACTGAGCCATCTCATGAGCCCCAGAAATTGTATTTTGACATATTGATTCTCAACTTGGCATAACATGGGCAATCAGAGATGAGCTTTTAAAGCCACACTCTGGGTGAACTGTTGTATGACCAGGCATCATGAGTTTCTGTTTTAATTTTTGAGACTGGATGTCACATGGCCCATGCTGGCTTCATATTTACTAAGTGGTCTAGGATTCTTTGAATTTCTGATCCTCTAGCCTCTAGTTCAGAGATTAGAGGTAAACAATACCACCTCTGGTTCTTGTAGTTCTGCCAACTGAGGAACATCTATGAGTTTTAAATATCCTCATTGATTCTTATGATCAGTCAATGGTTGAGAGGACTATGAGAATAGGACTTCTGTGAGATCTGGAAAAAGAGTTAACCACTCAACAAACACCTAAAATGTGACCATTACAACTCCTGGTGACACATAACATAACCGATTTCAATTGGACATGATTAGAACTTCAATAACATGCATATAATTTGGTCCCATTTGTCTGCACTGAGTCTTCATAATGCTAAGTTGCATTCTATACAGGCATAGAATAAAAGGCCCCTTAACTAATTCTTGAAGAGAAATAGCTCATTTGGCCAGAAAAAAAAAATTAAACTCCAAACAAATATTTTCATTTTTATACACAAAACCTCAGTTCAAAAAATGTCTCCTGTAAAACTTCATTTATACAGATAATTGTCTCTCTCACCTGTGTTTCCTTACAAGGCTGGAAGGAGAAGTTCTGAAGGACTTTAGTGAGAGCAAGTTTCATATTCATGAGTGCAAACCTCATGCCAATGCAGTTTCTGGGTCCATATCCAAAGGGCAGGTATAGATAAGGATCAATGCTGCCCTTGTTCTCCTTGCTAAACCTGGAGACACAACAGTAGGTGACAAGTTAATGAAGAATAAAATCATAAGGACTACCTATGTGAAATTGCCTTACAACATCTATCCAGCAGCATACAGATAGTTGGGTTAGATTCGTTGAAGTTTTTCTTACTGGTATTTGGCCCAGAGAATTGTACATTAAAGGTCTTTTCCATTCCCCTTGACTTATCGGGGTCCCCATATGGTTGAGATGAGACAAATGCTATTTGAAATAAATGAATCATTATGTGTTCACTAGTGTAATCATGGTGAGATGGCTAGATATAAGTACCATTTTCTTTCTAATTAAAGTGGCAATCCAATTCCAAGAGGAAATTAATGTCTGGTATTGTAAATCTGGCTAGTGAGGTCACAGGTAATATAGGAGAGCTTACTACTATTGCTTTGCTAAGCAGATATGGTATCAGACTGCCTTCTAAATATTTATGTTTAGACACAGAAATTAGGGTTTATCTCAGCCTTGGTCAGTTTGCAGTGGGAGACAGTTAACCTAGAATCTCATGACTGGTCAAAATGCTGAGAATAAGTGATGGTGGAGTGCTCAACCTCCTCCAAGGCTCAGGGAACATCACAGAAGTGGGGCAGCAAGAACTTGAGAGCCATGACATGAAATGGAGGCTGTGAAATACTATCTTCTGAACATGGCATGCCATTGCACACATGAACAAACATGTAACTACACAAGACTCTCAACACTCAACATGGGAAAGGGAGTTCCTAAGACTCCACCTCCCTAAGAAGCTACTGCCAATTAATAGATGCTAGAGGAGGAAGAAGTTTATCTTCAATAGTGTAGCCATTGATGAGTAGCCCATTCTCCAGTAAACAACTGCTATACTTATATTTATTCAAGAAACCCCAATTAAACTTATAGTCACAAGAAAACTAAAAGACGTAAAAGCAGGAGAATTGTTGAGGAAAAGCAGGGATTTAACATGAGTCGGAAAGAGAAGTAGCAAGATAATGTGATGTGAAAATGAGCAAAATACATTATACATTCACACAATTCTCAAATAATATGAAACAAAGAGAAAGAAAGTTAAAAAAGAGAAATACTCCTTTAAAGAATAAAAATTCATTTAGTATAATGGTGTGTTCCAAGTCTGAAAAGCACATAACATTTAAACTGAAAATAAAGTGGGTTCCTGCCTCACACTTAAGTTGCTCATTTACTACTTAAAGAATGAGGAAAAAACATTCTGTATTTAAGTTGTCATATTGTCTTCCCAACTCATGCCCCCTGTCCTCTCTTTCTTCCTTTTCTCTGCCACTCTCATCACAGAATGCAGATGGATACAAAAATCGTAATTTTTGTATCTTCCTACAAGAGACATAGCATGAACAGACCAACATAATTCAGGGTTGGTTCTCGTTCTTGGGATTCTGGTACCTTTCAGGTCGGAATTTCTCAGGCTCTGGCCAGTGCTGTGGGTCATGTTGAAGAGCATAAGTTGGTATCATCACTATCGACCCTTTGGGAATAAACACACCATTGATTTCAACATCTTTTTTACAGACCCTCTCAAGTCTATTAGCAATTGGGTATAATCTGAGGGTTTCATTCAACACCATGTCCAGGTACTCCATCTCCATCACACTATTGTAGCTGGGTGATGCCTGAGAAGAAAGAAAAAGATTTGTGCTAAGATTTTCAAAAACTTTCAACTCCATCTGCTTTGTACTGGTTAGTTCTCTGCAGCGAAGCACAGCATCTCAGAGCACCTTCATTAGCACACACATTTTAGATGGTTTTAAAACTTGTTTTGATTGTTTGTATGTTTTAATTATTTTTATTAATTACATTTTATTCACTTTGTATCACCCTTGTACCTCCCTCCTTCCTCCCCTCCCTATCCCACCCTCCCTCTTCTCCACCGGTGTCCCTCTCTCAGTCTACTGAAAAGGGAGGTCCTCCTCCCCTTTCCTCTGATCCTAGTCTATCAGGTCTCATCAGGCCTGTAAGTCTGTGGCCTGGTAAGGCTGTTCTCCCCTCAGGGGGATGTCATCAAAAAGTAGGCCAATCAGTTCATGTCAGAGACAGTCCCTGTCCCCATTACTGAACTGCCATAGGCTACCTTTGTGCAGGCATTCCAGGCCATATCCATGAGTGGTCCTTGGCTGGAGTATCAGTTTCAGAAAAGACCTCTGTACCCAAAATTTTAGGATCTGTCGCTGTCCTTGTGGAGCTCCTGTCCTCTCCCACTTCTTTCATAAGATTCCCTGCACTCTGTCCAAACTTTGGCCAGGAGTCTCAACATCTGCCTCAATACCCTGCAGGATAGAACCTTTCAGAGGTGTGTGTATGTGTTTTTCCTACATATGTGTTGTGCCTCACATGGGGTAATTGCCCACAGAAGCCAAACAGGACATCAGATGTCCCATGACTAGAGTTCAACAGAGTTGACAGCTGCCATGTGAGCACTGGGACTCAAATATGGATAGAACCTCTGTAAGAACAGCCAGTGCTCTTAACCACTGTGCTACCTCCCCAGCCCCTTACACAACAGTTTGTATAACTATCACATGAGGCTGGGAGGATGTCTCAAGTAGTGAAGTGTCTGCTACACAAGCCTAGGACCTGGGTTTAGACACACATCATTCATAAAGCCAGATTCAGTGGCACACATCTACAGTCCTGTCAGTTGGGGACAGAGGATCATTGGTGTTCATTGTCCAGATACCTTAGTCAATCAATAAGCTGCAGGTTTAGTGAGCGTGCCTGTCTCAAAAAAATATGTTGGAGAATAACTTAGACAAACACACACACACACACACACACACACACACACACACACACAGTATTGCATGTGATGAGAAGCTGTTTTTGATGAGCCTTCCTCTTTCCCCTCCTACTCCAAGCACCAACCAGTCACCTTATTGGGCAGAGCCCTGTCGATCTCCTCCTGCAGTTTCTTCTGTATATCAGGGTGAGTGGTCAGGGAATGCAAGACAAAGGAAAGTGTGGTGCTGGTGGTGTCATAGCCGGCAAAAATAAAGATAATTGACTGTGCCATGATCTCCATGTCAGACAGGGCTGGAAGTAAAAAAATATATATATATCTCGTGTAAGTCATGTCAATATGGACTATCACAGATGGGATGAGGAAAACCAAATGAGGCTTCGGCTTTCTTAGAGATAAATACGGAGAAGCTGTTTGCTCACCCTGAGCCTGTTATCATTATGACATCTGAGTGACACATCCAGAGATGGGGGAGATCACTTCAGCCAGGTTGTCCCAAGGTGTGTGCTATGTTCCTCATCATCACCATTGGGCAACTTCGAGACATGCGATTTCTGAGACTCATAACCAAACTTTGGGCAGAGAGCAGAGAATTGTATGAAAGAAGGGGGAGATAGTAAGACCTGGAGAGGACAGGAGTTCAACCAAGAGAACCATAGAACCAAAATATCTGGGCACAGGGATCTTTTCTGAGACTTATAATCCAATAAAGGATCATTTGTGGATCTAACCTAGAACCCCTGGTCAGATGTAGCCTATGGCAGCTCAGTATCCAAGTGGGTACTCTAGTAAGTGGAACAGGGACATTCTCTAACATGAACTCAGTGATAGGCTCTTTGAACACTCCTTCCTGAGGTGGGAGCCACCTTGCCAGGCCACAGAGGAGGACAATGCAGCCAGTCCTGATGAGATCTGATAGGCTAGTGTCAGATGGAAGGAGATGAGGACCTCCCCTATCAGTAGAATTGGAGAGGAGCATGGGAGGAGATTAAGGAGGAAAGGTAGAATTGGGAGGGAATGAGGGAGGAGCTACAACTGGGATACATAGTGAATAAACTATAATTAATATAAAAAACTAAAAATTTAATTTAAAAAAGGGATTTCTTATTTTTAAGATTTAATTTTATTTCATTTGTGTGTATTTATGTAGAGAGATGGATGCCACGTAGGTGTCAGCGGTATGCCCATGAAAGCCAGAAAAGGCCATCTGGTCCCTTAGAGAAGGAGTTATAGAAGGTTGTACACTGTCAGAGGTAGGAACAGAAAGCTGAACTCCAGTCTTCTTCTTGAGCTTAAGATTTTTTTTTACTTTTATTTTTATTTATGTGTGTGCACACACACACACATGTACAAGTATCCATGTAGGCCAGGAGATGGTATTGGAGACCACAGAGTTAAATTTACAGGCAGTTGTAAACCTTCTGACATGAATTCTCTGATTCTGTTGTTGGTAAATTCCTTTTCCCAAATAGTATAAGCCCTTGCTTCTATATTGAAATGGGACTATAAGCCCACAATCAGTAGCTATTTTTTAAATGAATATCGTTTTTAGCAATCAAAATGAACCAGAAGGGTAGAGTATATGTAGCTCAGTAGATGGACTGCCACGGATTCATTCCCCAGAACATGCTTAAAGGTCATGCATTCTCAGGCATATTATGAATGTGAGGTCAACCTCACCCTCAAACAGGGCCATGTAAAACTCTGTTTCCAAAAGAAGATGAAGTACAAAAGAAGTTAACATTAGCTGATCACATGAAAGAGTTTCAAGTGGATAAACTGGAAAGAATTTATACAAAAAAGAAACAGTGACTTTGAAAAGTGTAATTATATATGTTATATATATAACAAGTGTTGTGTGTGTGTGTGTGTGTGTGTAGGCAAGTGTACACACTAGAAATAAGCAATGAGGTAACAATGCAAGACTCCACTTACATTAGCTGCTGAGGCTCATGGAGAAGAAAGCCTGTAATTGAAAGGCCGTCATTTTCCCACCATGAAAGTAATGATGGTTTTAAAATTGAAAAGAAACATAGATGGAAAACTCAAGAGATGGCCCAGTGGCTAAGAGCACTTGTTCCACAGCTTGAGGACATGAGTTTGCATATTCTGTCCCCATGTGAAAAGCTAGGTGTGGCAGCACACCACTGTCACCCCAATGCTCTGTACCATTGGGAGCTGCTGGCTGCCAGCTTAGCTCTAGGTTTAGTAAGAGGATATAAAGCAAAGCAAGATTAGGAGAGATGCTTGGTGCCTTCTCTGTTTTCTGCACACACAACTAGGCTTTTGCACATGTGCACCTACTTGTGAACACACATACATACACCACACAAAGAAGATAAATATATATATAGGCAGTTTTTAAGTGTGTCAAAGAATTGGAGAGAAGCAGCGTGTTTTTACAAAGAGGCTTTCCTTGGAAGCTACTTATTCATCAGGCAAAGGAAAAGGCAATCTCTACCATAGATTAAGGTATAGAACACATACATACTAGGGGTTCCCAGAATGCATCAGCACTGTTTGGGTACATGCCTCCTGTCTGGATGTTTAGACTCAGATGTCTAGGCAGAGTTTTAAGTCAGTGTATGGGAAAAGAAAGAAACAACACCTATAGTCTCATGGATAACACACAGGCATCTGAAGTCTTCCATTGTGATTATCCTTCACGTTTGGAACAGTTATGCCAGTGCGCTTTCAGAAAATATCATGAAGATGATAGCCATGTCTGCTTGCACCAACTTGACAGAAATATTCCTCCACCTAGAAAATCTTCCTTGCATATTTTCTGAGTGGCCTGCCCACTCTATGAGAGCTTCCCTATGCATAGACCAGTGAGTCCTTGTTTACCTTTGTGAGACTCTTTGTCTTTGGTATTCTTGTGAGCTTTCATCATCAGCTGGAGAAAATCCACTCGATGCTGGAGGCAGAAAGAGAAATCACAAATGTAGAAGGTCAGTGATGAAGTTAAAGATGGATCAGGAGTGCAGAAGCTTAATTTGTTCTTTTCTGAGTACATGGCTCCCTTACACTCACAAACATGACTAGTGTCACTTGAGTCACCAAAGACTGAAAGCACAAGTTACTAAATCAGGAAGCAATCCAGCCACCATATCAACTGCTTTTACAATAAATAACAATTAGGTGCAATTTTAAACAGTCACTTTTATTCTTTGCAAATGCTTTTGAAGGACAGGAAAATAGTAATTCTCCCTCTTGAATCATTTTTATTTGTTACCAGAAAACTTCACATTTGTACACAATGGGATATGGTCATATCTACCCCATTCTTTCTTCTATCCAATTCTTTCTATATCCTCTGCAACATTTCTTTCTCTAAACGTTGTGCCCTCATTTTAATAACTCACTGAGTCCAAGTAGTGCTGCCAATATAAGCACGTCTGTGGGGACATCCACTGCTACATCAGAATCCTTCTAGTGTCCACAGCCTCCATCCACAGCTATTAACTGCCAATTGTTCCACAGTAATGGGAAGAGCTTGGAGAGTTCCCCTCTGATATATGTTATAGGTTTATGATCTTGATCTTCTGTAGGTCTTGTGCTGTGTCTAATTTTTGAGTTTTCAATTCTTATGCCTGGCACTGTAGTTTTCATTCTAATTGCTAAGGGTTAATTCCTGGCTTATTCTCAATAAAAAATTTAAAAATCCAAAATTCTCCTTCCCCAGAAAATGTAAATATTCTGTCTCACTCTAAATCGAGCCTTCTCTATCTACCTTTAGTAACAGATGAAGGGAAGTACACAGCTCACGTGTTCACAGCCCAACATATTTTCAACATATGGACCTCTCATGAGATCACCACTTTTTACCTTCTCATTAGAATTCAGGCGGTTTTCCTTCATTTTTTCCACAAATTTTTTGAAAAATGCTAAGGAATCCTTTGGGAACATGGAGATATTTAACATCTCATATATTGGGGTGAGGAATGGAAAAAGTACTGGAAAGAAAAAAATAAGGTTTAATGGAGATGCAAGATTCATCTAGAGAAATCAAAGCACAATCCAAATAAGCCATTTTCTCAGCCAGAAACTGTTCTCCCCTTGATCTTGCTCACATTGTAACCTTGCTCACGCCATGAGCATGCTCACTTCGGGTTACCTCCTCACTGCTCCACAGCAGTGGAACAGCCAGGCTGCAAATCTGACTTTGTATTGAACTCTGTTCCTGTAATTCTTATGGATCCAGAGAGAAAAGATGGGGGGTTTTGAGATGGTTCAAGAGATAAATGGTCCTGCAGACAAGTGTGACAACCTCAGCTTGATCCCTAGATCACATGCTGTGGAAGGATACAACCACAAAAACCAAGGTGCACATACATAGATGTACACAAACAAATAAAGACAGCTGACATTACACAGAGAAACCATGTCTCAAAAAAAAAAAAAAAAAAAAAAAAAGACAAGCTCAAAGGCAGGTGACCCCAACTCAGAAAAAAGACAAATCACATAATGTTTCTAATTTCACAGTTGTAGCCTATAATGGATAAATGTAAATATGTAAACAGGTATATATATGGCTATCACATAACACTTAAATGGAGACCAAGAAGATAATATTAAGTGGTGAGGAAGGAATGGAGTGTAGGGAAAAGGACACATGAGCTGTGTATGGAAATGTAATTAACAAGGAAAAGAATTAAAGCCCTAAATGGAGCAATGGAGCACCACTGTTAAATGGATATATATTTATAGTCACTCTACACAGACTGGAGATATGGCTCAGCAGTTACCATTGGCTGCTTTTGCAGACAACCTAGGTTTCATTCTCAGCCTCCACATGGCTGCTCTCTAAGAAGAAGGAGATGGGGAATTAGGAGGAGGCTTATGCAAGAAGACAGAGACAGCAAGGAGAGATGGGGGCTGTTATCAAAATGTTAAGTGAATAAATAAATAAATTTTTAAAAATAAAATATTTCCACATTAAAAATTAAATATAGGGTTGCCTTTTAACTCAGCAATGATGATTCTGAATATATACTTCAAAAGATAAAAAAAAATGAATATACCCTTCTATGCATATTCTCATATCAGTAAAATTCATGGCAAACAGGTGAAACTAACTTCATGTCTATTGATAGATATGGAGCATTGTTTGCTCATGGACACAGGAGATAGTGATGTTTGCTTCATTTACTATTGTGCTAAATAAAAGATGCCTGCCACAGAGACCACATAGTCGATGATCCCATTGATGTGAAATGCCAAGCATATGTAAATATACAGAAAGTGGACTGGTGGTTGCTAAGGTCTAGGCTGCTTAGGTCTAGGTGAAGGATGATGGTTAAAAGATTCAACACCATGGCTACAATGAAGCACTATACAGTCCTCAGTGATAAGGAGCCTTGTGGTCCTTCAGTCATTGCAGATTTTCAAGTGATCAAAGTGCTGTGAATCAGTGACTGCTGAGTACTAAGCCCTAAATGGAGCAACTATATCAACACCCCATCCCTCAAAGCTCAAGAAACATCCTGAAAGAAGGTGTGGAAAGAAAGACCCAGGAATGGGGCATCTGAAGTACCATATCCTGGACATGGCATGGTCCACTCATGGACTGAATCAAGCCAATAATATTGTTTGGTATCCTAGCAGGCAGTGACTGGGCTCACTGGATCACCAAAACAAAGAATGGGACATGAAATCAGAAAGAAAGTGTGTTGGGGCATCTGAGAGAAGTGAGAGGGAAGAGTTAGGGTGGGTCTAATCAAGGTATGTTGTATTCCTATATAATACAGTCAAAGAATAAATAAAATGATTCTAAAGCAAAGCCAGGAATTCTGGTGTGCACTTTAGTCCTCAGGAGGTAGAAGCAGGAGGATCACTGTGAGTTCAAAGCCAGTCTGGTCTACACAGCAATTTCCAGGCCAGGTAGAGCTACACATTGAGACGCTGACTCAAAGTGAAATAAAGTTATAAAACAAACATAATGGGCTACATGTCTCTGAATACACTAAAAACTTTGATTTGCGCCTTTAAGGGGACAAATTATGTGGCAACTGAATTATATACCAGTGGAGAAGCTAGTTTGGGGGAAAGTATGGAAGAGAAAGGCAGAGTGACAAATGCAGCCACAGACAAGACCAATAGCTCAAAAGGATGAACTGTCCACACACCTACTGACAAGAATAATGGATCAAAAAAATCAAGTCTTAAGAGCTTCTTGGCATTCTCCACAAAAGGATCCTTTGGATTGTTGAGGGAATCGACATTCACTCCAAATGACGTGCTGGTGACTACATTCATGCTGTAGGCCCCAAACACTCTGAAGAGGAAGAGACATGGGAATTTAAGATAAGCAGCAAGAAGCATGAAATAGTTCATAGTTTGAGGCAATACAGGCAAAGCCATTTCAGTATTGACCAAGCACCTTCCCATCCTACCCACCATCTACACTCGTGACTTTCAGACCATTGTGATTCTTCTTTCTAAACTGTATGTTTATCTAATATACATATTATATATATATAATATACTCATACATGAAATATATATAGTATCTAAAGGTAGAGTATATGCAGCTAGGCCATGTGATATACACAAGAAAAAAGCCCCTCTGTCCCAGTTATCCTTCCGTTCCCAAAACCACCTTGGATGCACCATCACTTACTCTTTCACAGGGACAGGCTTGCCTTTCTCTGCCTTTCCTCTCAAGTATTTTACCAAAATATCTCCATACTGTTCAACAATGGGGAACATCTGAGCACAAAGCACAAAAACAGCAGTAGTTAGGTGTGGAGAGTCAGGTCACACAAAGATTTCACTCGTAAGTCCTCTTAGTCACCTCTTTGAGTTTTCCACTGGTGAAGGTGGGAGACAGAAAGGCTCTGATTCTCTTCCACTCCTCATCCTCAGATATGGAGACAGCTTTTTTCATAATCCCCACTGGGCCAAATTTCTATGGTCACAAAAGAAAAAAAAATGACTCTGTGTAAGTCTGGAACTCTCCAAGTTTGCAAAAATGCTGAGCAGATAGCACCATATAACAAGTAGTTACTGCCTGCTTATGGTGGACTGGACCTCATGTTAGAGGGAAAGGAAAAAAAATAAAAAGTCAGCATTTCCTCATAGCCTCTATGAAATCCAGTGCTCACCAGGTTACCTGTTATGGTTGCAAACCTTTATATCCCAGGATCCATTTAAATTTAAATTTCTCTGTTGATTTAAATTAGGTCCAGGGGTTGAGGAAAGATAGGAACAGGAATTAGCAGGTGCCCTAGAGCTGTGCAGATGCCAAATGGCTTGGAGACAAATAGAAAGTGAACTTTGCATCAGAGAGGTTCTCCAGCTCAGTATTTACAACACTTGCAAAGTGAAAAGAGATGTCTTGATATGGTGTATGTGTCTGTGTGTGTGTGTGTATCTCTCTGTGTGTACATGTGTCTGTGTACATGATTGCTTGTATACATGCCTGTGTGTGCCCTTGTGCAGACCAGAGGTCTATCATCTTCCTCTATAACTCTCTACAGTACTTTTATGAGACAGGGTCTCTCACCGAACAAAGAAGACTCTGGTTTGGTTGGAATAAGGTAGCAAGCAAGCCCCTAGCGTCTACCTGTAGCTATGCACAGCTCTGGAGGCTCACAAGCATGTCACTCTGCCTGGCTCTTATGTAGATACTGGGGATCCAAACACAGGATATTTTCCCTTTGATGGAGCCATTCCTTCTGATCCTAGTCTATAAGGTCTCATCAGGAGTGACTGCATTGTCTTCCTCTGTGGCCTGGTAGGCTTCACCCCCCTGACGGGGAGGTGATCAAAGAGCAGGCCAATCAGTCAATGACAGAGACAGTCCCTGTTCCCATTACAATGAAACCCACTTGGACACTGAACTGCCATGGGCTACATCTGTGCAGGAGTTCTAGGTTATCTCAGTGAATTGTCCTTGGTTGAAGTATCAGTCTCAGAAAAGTCCCCTGTGAAGTCATTGTTTGATTCTTTTGCTCTCTTGTCCTCTCCAGATCCTATTAATTCCCAATTCTTTCATAAGATTCCCTGCACTCTGCCCAGAGTTTGGCTCTGTGGTAGGCTCCTGCCCTGTTGACTGTGTTCTCCCTCCTCTGATATCTATCCTCTTGGCCTTTCTGAATGGGGATTAAGTATCTTACTCAGTCTTCCTTCGTGATTAGTTTCTTTAGGAGTATAGATTTTAGTGTCTTTATTCTATATTATATGTCTCATATCCACTTATAATTGAGTATATACCATGTTTGTCTTTCTGATTCAGGATACCTCAACCAGAATTATTGTTTCCAGTTCCCACATTTGTCTTCAAGTTTCATGATTTCGTTGTTTTTACTTGCTGAGTAGTATTCCATTGTGTAAATGAACCACAAATTCTGTATCCATTCCTCAACTGAGGGGCATCTGGGTTGTTTCTAGCTACTGGCTATTACAAATAAAGCTATTACAAACATGATTGAGCAAATGTCCCTATTGTATACTTGAGCATATTTTGGATATATGCCTAGGAGTGGTATACCTGTATCTTGAGAAAGCACAATTGCTAATTGTCTGAGAAAGTGCCAGATTGTTTTCAAAGTGGTTGTACAATTTTACATTCCCACCAGCAGTGGAGGAGCGTTCTGCTTTCTCCACATCCTCTCCAGCAGGTGTTTTCACTTGAGTTTTTTATTTTAGCCATTCTGATGGATATAAGGTGAAATCTCAGAATCTCAGGATCGTTTTGATTTGCATTTCCCTGATGACTAAGGACGTTGATCATTTCTTTAAGTGTTTCTCTGCCATTCAATATTCCTCTTTTGAGAAGTCTCTATTTAGCTCTGTACCCCATTTTTTAATTGGATTGCTTGATTTGTTGCTGTTTAACTTATTTAGTTCTTTATATATTCTGGATATTAGTCTTCTGTCAGATATAGCATTCATTGGTGAAGATCCTTTCCCAATTTGTAGGCAGTCATTTTGTTCTGATGACAGTGTCTTTTGCTTTACTGAAGGTTTTCATTTTCATGAGGTCCCATTTATAGATTGTTGATCTTAGAGCCTGTGCTGTTGGTGTTCTGTTTAGGAAGTAGTCTCCTGTGCCAATGAGTTCAAGGAACTTCCCCACATTTTCTTCTAAAACGTTTAGTGTGTCTGGTTTTATAATGAGATCTTTGATCCAGTTGGACTTTAGTTATGTGCATTGTGATGAGTATGAGCATGCAGTTTTCTACATGTAGACATCCAGTTAGACCAGCACCATTTGTTGAAGACGCTATCTTTTTTTCCATTGTATGGTTTTGGCATCTTTGTCAAAAATCAAGTGTGCAGAAGTGAGTGGTTTTATATCAGGGTCTTCTATTCAAATCTATTGATCCACCAGTTGTTTCCAATGCCATTTCCATTCAGTTTTTACTATTGCTGCTCTATAGTGCAGCTTGAGATCAGGGATGGAGATACCACCATAAGATCTTTTATTGTAGAGGATTGTTTTAGCAATTCTGGGTTTCTTGTTATTCCATATAAAGTTGAAAATTATTTTTTCAAGGTCTATAAAGAATTATGTTTGTAATTTGATGGGAATTGCCTTGAATCTGTAGATTTCTTTTGGTAAGATGGCCATTTTTACTATGTTAATCCTGCCAATCCATGAACATGGGAGATCTTCCCATCTTCTGTTATCTTCTACTATTTCTTTCTTCAGAGACTGAAAGTTTTTTTTTTTTTTCATACAAGTCTTTGACTTTTTGGTTAGAATCACACCAAGGTACTTTATGTCATTTGTGTCTATTGTGAAGGGTGTTGTTTCCCTATTTCTTTCTCAGTCCTTTTGTCTTTTGTATAAAAGAGAGCTACTGATTTTTTTGAGTTAATTTTGTATACTGTCACTTTGCTGAATGTGTTTATCAACTGTACAAGTTCCCTGGTAGAATTTTTTTGGGTTATTCATGTCTACTATCATATCATCTTCAGGTAGTGATACTTTGAGTTCTTCCTTTCCAATTTGTATCCCCTTGATCTCCTTTAATTGTCTTATTGCTCTAGCAAAGACTTTCAGAACTGTACTGAAGAGATACAGAGAGAGTAGGCAGCTTTGCCTTGTCCCTGATATCAGTGGAATTGTTTTAAGTTTCTCTTTTAGTTTGATGTGTGCTGTAGGCTTGCTGTATATTGCCTTTACTGTGTTTAGGTATGTGCCTTGTATCCCTGATCTCTTCAAGAATTTAATTCTGAATGGGTGTTGGATTTTCTCAAATGCTTTTTCAGCAACTAAGGAGCTTATAGTGTGTGTGTGTGTGTGTGTGTGTGTGTGTGTGTGTGTGTGTGTGTTTTCTTTCAGTTTGTTTATATGATGGGTTACATTGATGGATTTCCATATATTGAACCACACCTTTATACCTGAGATGAAGCCTATTTTCTTCTCACCTAATTTATTAGGTATTCTGTAGGCCTCTTGTATTCTTATAGGCCTCTCCTTTAAGTTGGGGAAATTTTCTTCTATGATTTTGTTGAAAACACTTTCTGGGCCTTGGAAATGGGAATCTTCTTTTTCCTCTATTCCTATTATTCTTAGGTTTTGTCTTTTCATATTATCTTGGATTTCTTGGAAGAATTGTATCAGGAATATTTTAGATTTATTATTTCTTTTGACAGTTACATCCATTTCTTCCATTGTATCTTCCACACCTGAGATTCTTTTTTCCATCTCTGGTAGTCTGTTGGTTATGCTTACCTCTGTAGGTCATGTTTTCTTTCCTAAATTCTTGCTCTCTGTGATTTCCTCTGTTTGTGCTTTTTTTTTTAATTTTTCCAATTCTATCTTCAGATTTTGCACTGTTTTGTTGATTTTCTTCATCTCTTTGACTTAATTTTCCTGTTTCCCCTTCACGTTTGTTTGAACATTCTTCTGTTTCTTTTATTTCTTTCAGTGACTTAATTATTTCCTCTTTGACGGCCACAAACTGGCTGCATCTTCCTATATTTCTTTACAGATGGCTATAATCTGTTTGACTTTTTTTTCATCTAATTCTTTTTGCATTTTATTTGTTTCTTCCATTATCCTCTTCATAAGCATGTAAGGTCATCTTCTTGATTTTCACTTATGTTAGGGTGTCCAGGGCTAATTGCCAGGATAAATGGCTTCTGGAGATGCCATATTGCTTTGCCTTTTGTTGGTTTTGCTTTTACTCTGGCCTCTATCCTTTTGGTGTCTCTGGTGTTGGCTGCTAATTTCTGGTGCCTGCAGGAATCCTGGGGTGGGGAGAATCCCCCTGGCAGGTTTGTAAAGGAGGCCTCCTCAGCTTTTTGGGTATGGTCAACTAAATGGCTGTGCTTCTCAGGAATTGTCACAATTCACCTCAGGCATATGGACCTATGCGGTATCTATGATGTTCAGGAAGGTTGTCTTCTCATCAGGAGAAGGCCTGAAGATGACTGCCCTGCTGCTTGGTTTGTTGCTCTGAATTTAGTGAGCTGCTGCTTCTGCTCTTACCCTATGTTTGCTGGGCACAGCCTTCTTGAAGAACTGGGGAGCCCTATGGTTTCTTCAGTTTAGCTAAGGATACTGCTAGCTAAAGGTGAGATACTGCACCTTCGAGCAGTATCTTAGGGCTGCTCCAGTGGCTCTCAGGCTTCTGTAGGTTTGAGGTTGGAGCTGTGTGCTCCGGTACCCAAGCCGTAATCAATGGCAGGTGGGCACGGCACTCATGCATACAGTAGGAAGCCAGAGCTTAGACGCAGTGGGAACCCAGAAACTTTTCTGGAGCTAGGTGTCCTGAGGTTGAACCCAATGTTTCCCCCTCTGTGGGGTTTTCTCCTTACAAGGACACCTAGTCTGTGGTGTTTGGGGGTCTGCAGTTCTCTCTGGGATGGCACGTAGAACACACAGGAGCAGGCATGTGGCTCCATCTTGCTGGCTACTGGGTGTCTGGGTGCCTGCAGAAACCCAGGAAAGTTTTTTGGGGGAAGGGTTGTCAGCTGAGTGCTCTGATGTCAGAATTGCTCTTCCCCTTACTGTGGGGTTTTCCACTCAACAGAGAAACTTAGTCTCTGGTGTCCTGAGTTCTGACTGGGATGTTGAATCGGGCATGCAGGCTGGACTCTATGCTGTCAGCTGTTCACCCCACTCTGGGCTGACAGCTCTGCACCTGCTGGACCCCTGGGATTTCCATGGGGTTTTCTCTCAACTGGAAATCCCAGTCTCTGGGGTTGTGGGGCTCAGAGTTCATTCTGGGATGGTGATCAGAGCACACAGATATGTGGCTCTGGGATGGTGATTGAGCACCTGGTGTGACATGAGAACTTTTCGGTGGTTTAGATGGGTGACCTGAAGCTAATTGATTCCCATTCCATGGGGTTTCCTTCCATCTAGGAAACACAATCCCTGGTGTTTTAGGGTCCAGAGTTCCATCTGCTGGTCACTGTGCATACTGTGCTGTGCTGCTGGTCAGAAAGAGTGTCCTCCCAGCCCTGCATCTTGGATCTACCTTAATTCTTTATACAGTGATAAAAGGAGGAAGAGAATCCTTTTTCCTTAATAAGACCTTTTTTCTATCTTCCACATTTATATTTTATATTAATGTGGAGGCATCCAACACACCCTTATATTACAGAACTCAGCGCAACAGGAAAAAAGTTAAACAGTTTGACTTGATGAAGGGCATCTGCAAACAAGGCCTTCAGTGAACTTCACCAAATGACCAGTGGCTAAATGAGGACCAGTGAGGTGCCTCAGTAGGTAAAGGTGATGCTGCCATGCTCAACAACCTGAGTTTGAAACCCAGGACCCACAGGGTGTAAGGAGAGAGCAAACAGGCTTCCTTACATAGAACAGTTAGATAGCTATGGTTTAAGAGAAAGGCCATGCATGAAAGGACCTGGACCCCCTGTTCAAAGGAAGCCCATTGCTTGCTCAGTTTCTAAGTGGCTTTCCTAGTAATGGGGACAGGGGTTGTCTCTGACATGAACTCAGTAGCTGGCTCTCTCCTCTACCTAGGGGCTGCAGCCTTGCCAGGCCACAGAGGAAGATGATGCAGCCATTCCTTATGAGAACTGATAGGCTAAGGTCAGAGGGAAGGACTGGAGATCTTCCCCTTTTAAAGAACTAGGGAAAGAGCACCAGTGGAGAAGAGGGAGGAAGGGTGGGACTGGGAGGAGACAGGCAGGGGGTTGCAGCAGGGATACATAGTAAATAAATATATCAATAAAATTAAATTTAAAAAGACAGAGGTCGGGACATTAAAGTAAGTAGTATCCCGCATAGAAAAATTGAGATAAATAAAGCCATAGATTTGAGATCAAATTTCAAGAGTAAATCCACATAGACGTGATAGGTAAACAGTTGTGATACTTGATACCTGAGAGCACAATCCATGAGAATGAAAATGGATACAAAAGGTGAAGGGAAGACAGGCTGTACATGGCAGCTAATGTGCTAGCAAGAGGGAGCTGACTGGTCAAGGAGCTACTCTGTATTCTGAGTATTTGACGCCACACAAATCAACACCACACAGACAAAGAAATGGACTTGTGAAATGGGAAATGTGAATTACTCTAGGCGGCAAGTGTCTATTGACATCTAGATTACAATTCTATAGTATATTTAGACTTGCTCAAGCCATTCCTATTAGCAAAATTAATACTTACACTCTGCTTGTACATTATTATAAAAGCCACTGTGAATCTATATTTATTTCATTTTTAATTGAGTAAGTAAAGTATAAAGGTTTACATTATTAAAATGGGAGGCTGGGGAGATGACACAACAGTTAAGAGTGCTTCCTTCTCTTTTGGAGGACACTGATTCCGTACTCAGCACCCCTGTCAGGCAACTCACAACTGTCTGCAAGGCCAGCTCCAGGGGATGTCATACCCTCTGCTGGCCTCCACAGGAACCTACACATGGCAGTCACTCACTTGCACACATATATATAAGTGTAGGCATAATGTTATTGTGTAAGTGAAATGCTGATTTCTGTGCCTCCCACATCCTGTTGCCATCCGTGTTTTGAGAATCTCCTGTCTCAATGTTGTGTAAACACTGCTCCCCAATTTACCCTGATATGTCAAGAAAGCAGTTTACAACCAATAGCTGAGCATGGGAGAGAATAGGGTGAGAATCCTATCAGACAGGGGAGGAGAATTTAGAGAAGGAAGTAGGGGATGAAGCCACAGGAAAGGTTGAAGAGACATGAGGTGAAGGAGCTGGAACAGGAAAACAACAAAGTGCAAGTACCTCTGGGATGTATGCTGGGAGGAAGCCAAATTAGCTTAGAGGGTTAGGAATAGATTAATAACTGCTTAGCTATTGTATCATGAAGCTTATTATTAAACAGATATAAAAGTCTCAATTATTTGTGGGAAATCTATATTAAGAGAGAAACTAAGAGAAACACAGTTTTATAAAAATAGCACTAATGTATACTCCTAAATAAAATAACAAAAATGAACATTTAAATTTTTTAATTAAAAAAAGGTTAGCTACCCGCCGGTTTGTGAACGTAGAATAGCATTCTTTCACTAGTATATTTCGGATCATCTCTGTGTCTGTGATGGCAAATGTAGGGATTTGACCATCAAACAACCTGTGTGAGGAAAACAGCTGATTATTCCAAGCCAGGCTCTAAAGTGAGAGCCACACCCAGACTTTGATTATAATGTAGCATGACCCTCACTGTGATCATACAACTGTCAAAGGAGTTCAAAGTTCTTCCCCACTTTTTCTTTTAACATATTTAGTGTATCTGCTTTTATGTTGAGATCTTTGATCCACTTGAACTTTAGTTTTAGGCAGTGGACAACTAGCCAGCCCACAGAGGAACAGGATCCAGGCAGTCCTGATGTTAACTGTTAGGCTAGGGTCAAGAAGTAGGAGAGGAGAATTTCTGCTATTTTTGGACTAGGAAAGAGGAACAGGAGATGGAATGGGAGGGAGGATGGTACTGTGAGGAGAGGGGAGGGTATTACAATAGAGATACAGTGTGAATAAATAACAACAACAAGAATATTAGTAGTAATAAAAAAAACTACTGAATTAGATCAACTTGTATACTTTAAAGTTGTTTTAGCATTAGAAAGGCAGTCAGGTAATGAGTTATGTTGGAGAAGAGGTTTTTCTTTTATTTCCACAGGTGATGAAAGACTATGGGTTCCATCAAAATTTATAAAGTTACAATTTGAATAAAAGAAGCTTGCACATGAAAGACACAACACAAAATAGGAAGAGATGCAGAGAGACATCAATGCTGAAAAGACAGGAAACTGATCCCCCTGCATGGGGACAGCTCAACAAACTGGCCAATTGGGGGAAGGGGGAGACATATTATTCAGCAGACTGGTAGACTGGAAAACCTTGATGCTGAAATGGACATTTTCTGAAGGACAGATGATGAGGACTGCAATTAAGAGGGGTCATTGCAGTAAAAATTTGTCATATGGACTGTTAAATTTATGAGCTTGATAATTGTTTCTGCTGTAATCATTAAACTGTGCATATTTTTTAGCTTAAATAGATATGGAGAAGATGAAGAAAATTTTTCAACCAGGAACATGGCTTCTTTGGCAAGTGATCGCATCCAAAGACCGTCTAGGTCCTTGTGACCCAGTGGAATAGAGACACACTCTGGATTACAATATGTTATGGCTAGAATATAGTCACACCATTATTCCTAAACAATGAAAGTAAAGTTCATTGATAAAAGAAATCAGCTATGTTTGAAAGTGATGTCTAATTGAAAAGCCTTAGTAAGTATGTTGGTTTTTCTAAAAAATATATATATATATATATATATATATATATAAATGTTATGTAAAAAAAAAAGAATGTGGAACAAGGAGAACCCTCCTCCATTTCTGATGGGAATGTAAACATGTACAGCTTTGGAAAGCAATCTGTAGGTTTCTTAAGAGTTCAGTGTCCAAGTGGGTTACATAGTAATGGGAAGAGGGACTGCCTCTGACGTAATCTGATTGGCCTGCTCTTTGATCACCTCCCCCTGAGGGGGGAGCAGCCTTACCAGGCCACAGAAGAGGACAATGCAGCCACTTTTGATGAGAACTGATAGATTAAGATCAGAAAGGAGAGGAGAACCTCCCTTATCAGTGGACTTGGGGAGGGGCATGCATGCAGAAAGGGGAGGGTGAGTGGGATCGGGAGGGGAGGAGGGAGGGGCTTATGGGGGGGATACAAAATGAATAAAGTGTAATTAATAAAAAATTTTAAAAAAGTTTAAAAAAAAAGTTCAGGAATAGTTGTACCTCAACACCTAGCTGTACCACTCCTGGGCACATATCCAAAAGATGCTCAAGTATACAACAAGGACATTTGCTCAACCATGTTCATAGCAGCTTTATTCATAATAGCCAGAATCTGGAAAAACCCAGATATCTCTCAACTGAAGAATGGGTGAAGAAACCGTTATATATACATGATCGAATACTGCTGGGCTATTGAAAACAAGGACATTGTGAAATTTGAAGGCAAACTTGAAAAGGTCATCCTGAGTGAAGTAACTGAGAAGCAGAAAGATACTCGTGGTGTGTACGGATATTAGCCATAAATACAAGAAAGCCATACCAAAATTGACAGACCCAAAGGAGATAACAACAAAGAGGACCCAAGGGTGGGTGCTTTAATCATACTCAGAAGGGGAAATATAATAGATAGCAGAAGTGGTTGAAGAAAGGGTTCAAGGTAGGAAAGGGAGCATGAAGAGAAATGAGGATGGAGATCAGACTTTGGGAGAGTGGAGGCAAAAGAACAGAGGGAAGAGAAACTGTGAGTGGGGCATCTCTGACAAGCTGGAGACCTATGATAAGGTAGGCCTCTGGAAGAATATGGGGTGACTCTAGCTGAGATGACTAGTAGCAGCGGTCATGGAGACTGAAGAGGACACCCTCTAACTAAATAGGACTCCTTGTAGAGGGAGGGAACACCAAACAACACACAAAAATGTCAACTCAAAATTTACTCTACCTACAAGATGCACAAGGATAAAGACAAAGCAGAGATTGAGGGAATCGACAACCAATGCCTACCCCAACCTGAGACCCACAACAGAGAGAGAACAAATTCCTGCCACAATGATACTATTAATGATACTCTGCTGTGCTGGCAGAAAGGAGCCTAGCATAGCTGTACTCAGAGCCTCCAGCCAGCAGCAAATCAAAACAGATGCTGAGACTCAGATCCAAACACTGGGTAAAGTATAGGGTGTCTTGTGGAAAAGTGTGTGTGTTGGGGGGGAGGGATAGAAGTATCTGGAGGGGACAGGATCTCCACAAGATGACCAACAGAAACAACCAACCAGGGCCCAGAGAGTCCTGCAGAGACTGAAGCACTAAGGACCATTCATGGACTGGACCTAGGCACCCTATACAAATGTAACCAAGGCCTCATATGGGTTTCCTAATAAGGGGAGCAAAGGCTGTCTTTGACATGGACTGTGTTGCCTGCTTTTTGATTGCTTATGTTTGGTGGGGCTGCCTCAACAGGGGAAGAGGATGCACTCAGTCCTTATGAAATTTGATGTGCTGGAGTGGATTGGTAGGGGGCACTCCTTACTGATGAGTAAGGGAGGGAAATGTTGGGAAAGAAGGAGAGTGGGACCTGAAGGTGGGAAGGGAGAGGCTGTACTTGGGATGTAAAAAGAAGAAATGAATTAATTAATTAAAAAATAAAGAAAGAAATTAATGAAGCACCTATAACAGCTTCTCCAAGGCTCAGATAATGTTTGGAAGACAGGGCAGAAAGAACATGAAAGCAAGGAAGTAGATAGGAGAGCAGCCAAACGCTGACTTCTGTACTTTTGAATTCACTGCAGCTGTGATTACTTCCCGAGGCCTGTGCATGATTTCACTGTCAGCACTCCAGCAGGGAGTTTAAGGTCCTGACCAGCCTGAGGATGTACACATAGCCAGTTTCTGGAGAGCGAAAGCAAAATGGCCTAATGGTAAAAGCACCTGATGATATCAGCTCAATCCCTGGGATCTACATGGTGGAATGAGGGAACTGACTGCCACAAGTTGCTGTCTGACCTTACATGTGTGCCAAAGCACATATGCTCCTCTCTTACAAATAAATAAATATAATAAAAAAATCAAAAAGAAAATAGTTGACCTCATGAAACTGAAAAGTTTCTGTAAAGCAAAGGACACTATCTTCAGAACAAAACGACAGCCTATAGACTGGGAAAGGATCTTCCACAATGCTATATCTGAAAGAGGACTAATATCCAGAATATATAAAGAACTCAAGATTTGTTGTTGTTAAACAGCAACAAACCAAGTAATCCAATTAAAAATTGGGGTACAGAGATAAACAGAGAATTCTTTATAGAGGAATATAGAATGGCAGAGAAATACTTAAATAAATGCTCAATGTCCTTAGTCATCAACGAAATGCATATCAAAACAACCCTGAAATTTCACCTTACACCCATTAGAATTGCTAAGATAAAATACTCAATTGAAAACACATGCTATTCATGGAGATGACCTGGAACCCCTGCACAGGTGTAGCCCATGGCAGTTCAGTGTCCAAGTGGCTTACATAGTAATGGGAAGAGGGACTGCCTCTGACATAATCTGATTGGCCTGCTCGTTGATCACTTCCCCCTGAGGGGGAGCAGCCTTACCAGTCCACAGTAGAGGACAATGCAGCCACTTTTGATGAGAACTGATAAACTAAGATCAGAAAGAAGAGGAAGACCTCCCCTATCAGTGGACTTGGGGAGTGGCATGCATGCAGAAAGGGGAGGGAAGGCGGGATCGGGAGGGGAGGAGGGAGGGGCTTATGGGGGGGAATACAAAATGAATAAAGTGTAATTAATAAAAAAAATAACAGCAAGGACAAAAAAAAAGAAAACACATGCTATAGAGGATGTGGAGAAAGGAGAACACTTCTCCACTGCTGGTGGGAATGTAAACTTGTACAACCACTTTCAAAATCAATCTGGTGCTTTCTCAGACAGTTAAGAATCATGCTGCATCAAGATTCAGCTATACCACTCCTAGGCATATATCCAAAAGATGCTCAAGTACACAACAAGGACATTTGCTCAACCATGTTTGTAACAGCTTTATTTGTAATAGCTAGAATCTGGAAACAACTCAAATGCCCCTCAACTGAGGAAAGGACACAGAAATTGTGGTACGTTGACAAAATGGAATATTACTCAGCAATTAAAAGCAAGGAAATCATGAAATGTACAGGCAAATGGTGGGATCTAGAAAATATCATTCTGAGTGAGGTATCCTAGAAACGGAAAGACTGACATAGAATATTCTTGTTATACTCTCCTTTTGGAATGTATACACTTTCTTCATTTAAGTGCTGATTTATCTCCCCTATTATCTTTTCAAACCGGACATTGCATTATGATGCTTATTCTGTACATCACCTGTCTCAAGTTTTTGTAAACATGCCACTATTTGTTCTGTAAATTGTCAGTTAAAACAATCAGCCACATTGCTGAGCAATGGAGAGAATAGGGTGGGACATCATTGTCCAAAAATCGCGGAAGAGGAAGGAAGTAGGAGGGAAGAGAGTCCTGGAATCACATGGAGAAATGAACCAGAACTAAGATACCACTAAAAGCAAGTACAATGGGTGAATATGAATGGTAGGAAATTATGCAGGCTTGGGGTTTTTGGATGCAGTGACTATTGCCCAGCATTGTGTTCTAGGTTACTTAAAAAATCCTAGTCTCTGTGTGGTGATTTGGTTATACAGCTGTTTAGGGTAACCACAGCTTTACTAAAAGATGTATCAATAGTAAATATTAATATACCACAACAAAATGGTGCCCAACTAATCTAAGTATCCACATCCTTTAAATCATACTTTATCATAATTTGGTAGGGGGAATAAGCTCCCAGTGACATAACTTAAACTTAAGACCTAAAAACTCCCAGGTCAATTACTGTCTTTTTAAGAGAGACTCTTAAACAGCCCTGGAACAAAAGGCAGCCTACTCTGGGCAGGCCTGAGACTTAATATAACAAAACTGGCTGCCACTACAGTCTAATAGGATGGAAAAAACAATAAACACACTTCTTAGAGATTGGATGGTAATCTCTTTATGCTTTTAAGACATAAATAATGGAAAATTTAGAAATTATGACTATGGTTACATCCATAGCCCTCAATTTAACTTTAATCATTGGATTAGCCTATTATGTCTTCTCAAAGGCAAAGGTTTTAGAAAAGATATTAGAACAATATAAAAAAAAATGAAGGTTGAAAACGGGTCATAAAACAAGCGATAAAACTCTTTCAGAACAGAATAAACAATAGGAACATAGGGCAGAGGTTTTAGAAAAGATACTGAAGAACAACTAGAACATTATAAAGAAAAATTAAAAGTTGGAAGCAAAGCATAAAACAAGAGATTCAAGAGATTATTGAACAAAACAAACAAGAGATAGGTGTGAAATGTGGGTGCAGACTTTAAGAGAAGAGTTTAGAATACTAAGTAAAGAAAATACTCAGGAGGAAGCAAGAGACAAAAATAAAGAAAACAAATGTTAGCTTATCCAGTCAGTATACAGCAGATATCAGCAGATGATGATCATCCACATGATTATCATGAAGCTTAATGGTGTCCTATGGAAGTGCTAGATCTGAGGAAATTTAAGGAAAGTGTCACTAATTTTGGAATGCATTCACCATTTGTAAAACAAATGCTGACTTTCTGGTCAATCAAAAGTAGAGAAATCCCAAAGGACTGAGAGGATAGAGCAAAGGCAATAGTAGAACCTGGGCCATATTTACAATGGCTATCATGGTGGAGAGAAGAGACTAGAGAGATCACATACAAAAATAGAGCTAGAGGTGCTGGTGTTGCTAAGGAACAGCTACTTGGTGAAGGTTTTATGCTGACACAGAGATACAAGCTATATATAATGAAGAAACCTTAGCATTATGTCACCTAGCAGCCTTAAATGCCTGGGACAAGGTTGAGGAATCAGGAAAAAGGCTTGAGCCATTCTCCCAGGTCATCCAAGGTCCAAGTGAAACATTCACTAACTTTTTGCAAAGATTGACTTCAGCTGTGGATAGAAGTATATCACATCCACTAGCTAGAAAAGCACTAATGGAATCTTTAGCTTTTGAAAATGCTAATTCTGAATGCAAAGAGGTAATAAATCCATTAAGAGTAAAATCTGCACCAATAGATGAATGGTTTAGACATATAATTGACATCAGACCTCATTCACCCAATTTGGCCTTGATAGGAGAAGCTACCCCTAAAGACCTTGGGAAATGTCTTAATTCTGATGGGCAAGGTTGCTACAAAGGAAATTAGCTGGAAAACCAAAATTATTCAAAAAGGGAGCCTATGCTTCCTAGGATATGCAGAATATTTGGCAAGGGTCGACATTGATTTAGTGAATGTAGAACAGTCACAGATAAATGGGGTAATTCTTTATCAAAAAATGCTCAAGGGGGCCTCTCATAGGCCCCAAAACAAGACAGGGATACTCCTCCACAAGAAAGTTACATGCCACTGCTATGGAAATAAACATTAAAAACTTAGACAGTGAGGCCAGAGCAGGTTCTATAGATAAATAAAAAAAAAAAAAAAAAAACAGGAAGGGAACAAAAAACAAATATATTGGCAAACCTCTATAAATGATCAAAGGCCAAAGTTAAAGATAATTTTAAATAATATTGAAATTGAAGGCATGGTGTATACTGGGGCTGATGTCATAATTATCACTCCTAAATCCTGGCCCCAAATTGGCCACTTCAAGAGGTGGATATCCAATTCTAAGGAGTTGGAACTTTGTCTAAAGTAAAACAAAGTGTCAGATGGCTTAAATGTACAGGACAAAAAGGTCAAATAGGAAAATTAAGTCCATACGTTGCTGATAGCCAAAAACTTATGGGGAAGAGATCTGTTACAACAATAGAAAACCCAGATTAACATCCCCTGAATTTCAGAGACAAGCCAAAAAGCAGGTAATACTCCTGATAAAGAAGTTAAAATTATTTTTTAAATGTCATCAAAAACAGTTACAGACTGTCCAGGCTATCCATAAACAAAATACAGCAGAGGCATTCTTTTCAACTTCATGTTGGGAAGGCACTGCTAATAAAACTTCCACAGCCTTATCACTAAAGTAGTTGGCCTACCATCCTACTTGGATTGAACAATGATCTATGAGTAAAGTAAAATTACTGGCACTAGAACAGCTAGTCCTGGAACAACTGGAGGCTCATCATACAGAGGAGTACTACAGTCCTTGGAATGCTCCTGTATTTGTCATCGAAAAGAAATCTGGCAAATGGAGGATGTCAACAGATCTCAGAGCAATTAACAAAATTATTCAGCCAATGGGATCATTACAATCTGGAATCCCATTTCCTTCCTTGTTACCTAAGGAATGGCCTATTATAGTGATTGATTTAAAGGATTGCTTTTTCAGAGTTCCTTTACATGAACATGGTAGGGAAAGGTTTGCTTTCTCAGTACCCACTTTGAATAGAAGCTGTCAAATAAAGATATCACTGGAGAGTCTTACCACAGGGGATGTTGAACAGTCCTACTTTGTGCCAATATTTTGTACAATGGCTGTTGGAGATAAATTGTAAGCAATTGCCCCAATCCATATTTACCACTATACGGATGATATCTTATTAGCTGATTCAGATAGGAAAACATTAGAAAATATTTTTGATGAAATAAATAGAACTTTGCCTTGTTGGGGATTACAGATTACAAAGAGGAGATTCTATTAATTACCTAGGATACAAAATAAGTCTACAGAAAATTCGACCACTAAAAGTGTAAATTAAAAGAACCCAAATAAGAACTCTTAATGATTTTCAAAAAATTACTGGGAGATATTAACTGGCTATGGCCTACCATTGGTTTAGCTACTCAAGGGTTAAGTAACTTATTTCAAACCTTATAAGGTGATAAGGACTTACATAGTCCAAGAATGTTATCAACTGAAGCTGAAAAAGGAATTGGCTCTGGCAAAAGGAAATTACAAGATGCATATATAGGCCACATTGATCCAAAGAGGGCCCGTATTTTAGTTATCGTGCCTTCCACTCATTTGCCCACAGGAATTCTTATGCAGAAGGAGGACTGTGTCTTAGAATGGATATTTTTGGCACACAAACAAAATAAAAAATTCAAAACCTGTATAGAAAAGGTTTCTGAATTGATCCTAAAAGGAAAAATGAAACTTCATTGATTGGCTGGAATAGATCCGGGTGAAATTGTGATTCCTTTTACCAGTGCTGAGATTGTGTCATTGTGGGAAGACAATGGATATTGGCAAAGAGCTTACTGTGAGTTTTTGGGAGAAATCAACAACAGATACCCAAAAAGCAAGTGACTTCAGTTTATAAAAAGAACCAATTGGATTCCAATTCTCCCTAGTATAATAAAAGGAACTCCAATTTTATATGCATGCTAATAAATAAAAAAGGGTAGTTTATAAGTCAGAAAATCTCAGTAAAGTGGTGGAGAGTCCCTATGATGCAGTTCAAAAATCAGAATTATATGCAATTCTTTTGGTATTATCCAATTTTCAAGAATCTCTTGGAATATAGTCACTGACTCTCAATATATTTAATGAGTTGTTCTGCATATAGAACCTGCTGATGCTTCAGACCTAACGTCACTGTTTCTTCAATTACAATAAGTAATCAGAAATAGAAATAATCTATTGTATACAACACATATCAGATCTCATATGGGTCTACCAGGCACTCTAGCAAAAGGCAATGATGAAATTGATAACTATTGATAGGAAGCATGTTAGAGGCCTCAGAACTTCTTTAAAAAAAAAACAGCATATTAACAGCAAAGGTTTAAAAAGAGAGTTTTCTATCACTTGGCAACAAACCAAAGAAATTGTGAGGAAATGTCCCTCTTGTTCTTTATAGAATCAGACTCCACTACCTGCAGGAAGTAACCCTAAAGGTAACCAAAGAAATGAAATTTGGCAAATGGACATGCTTTATTTTACAGAGTTTGGTAAACTGAAATATGTGCACCATACTATAGACACATATTCACGGTTTCAACGGGCAACAGCCTTAAGCTCTGAAAAGGCTGATTCAGTTATTATGCATTTATTAGAAGTGAAGGCAATTATGAGCATACCTAAACAAATTAAGACTGATAATGCTGTAGCGTATATCTCTAATAAAATGGAAAGATTTTTTTACACATTATAAGATAAAACATGTAACAGTTATACCTCACAATCCTACTGGTCAAGCAGCCATTGAAAGATTGAAAGATCCAATTGTACTTTCAGGGACAAGCTTAACAGAGAGGGGTGTTAAAAAAAAAACAGAGATAAATTACATTATGCTTTATTGACTTTATATTTCTTAAATGTTAATTAACAACAAACAACGCCTGCAGAGACACACTGGGTTATAGAAAAAAACTGTCAAGTTATTTCAGCCTATATATTTTAAAGATACACTAACTTCACAATGGAGAGGGAATATGTTATGCTGGGGAAGAGTTTTGGGGTATGTTCATACAGAAGATGAAAAATTAGGGGTTCCTTCAAAACTAATTTATAATTTTAGAACTGTATAATGCTTGTGAGAATTTATGTTTGCACAACAAAAGGACCAGACACTGGAGATGTTGGATCAAACCTGAGAGCATCCTACTTCAAGCATGCTGAAACACTGACATATCTGTTCCAGCATCTTGCATATTCCAGCATTCTGCTTGTTCCTGCCTCAACTGCTCCAATTGCTACTTCTCATGAAAGCCTGCTCCCACGAGAACTTTGAAGAAAGCTACTAATCTTATGTGGTCCAGCATTTTAGACTGTTTCAACAGGACTTTTATTAAGCCTGAAATTTCTCAACATTCAAAGACTGGACCACAAATGTTGCTTGCTTAATTAACCAATTTTCTTTGGGCTCCCTTTAGGGATTTCTACCTTTCCAAAATACAAGCTAGAGAAAATCCACGAGAATGACATCCAATTTTTCTTAAGGGAGGATTTGGTATGTTTTTGGTATTGGGTATGTGTTTGGTATTGGGATTGGATATGTTTTCTATGGCTACAAATTTTTATTGTCATTGGGAGATGTTTATAAATTATTAATGGTCTTATTCAGAGTGAAACAAGGTAATACCCTTGTTTCCTTTTTCTTTTCTCTATCTTTCTTTCTTAGATAAGGAAAAAGGGGGTTAAAAAGAAAGAAAGGAATATACAGAGATATCTTATGGGAATAAGACAAAAGATACATTATCAAATCTACTCAACTTAGGGTTTGATTTGTTATTCTCAAATAAAGTTAATTTTAACTCTGGTATAGGATTTTGCATATTGATGCAAAATAAGTCTATTTTTGATACATTGGTATAAGCTTTAATATACTGATACAAATTCAAGGTTACCTGCAATATTTTTAAACTGCTATTAAAACTGGTTAGAGTATTAGGTAATACAAGTTAATTCCTAGTTAATCAACTCATAGTCATGTCAGACAATAATTTATAAAGTAGTATACATACTAGGTTTAACAGATAGATTTCATAGACAGATTGATTACAGAAAGATAGGTAGTCTTAGTTGTCTGAGAAAGCGCCAGATTGCTTTCCAGACTGGTTGTACCTCAAGATCCAGCTATACCACTCCTAGGTATATATCCAAAAGATTCTCAAGTACACAATAAGGACATTTGCTCAACCATGTTTGTAGTAGCCTTATTTGTAATAGGCAGAAGCTGGAAACACCCCAGATGCCCCTCAACTGAAGAATGGATGCACAAATTGTGGTATATCTACACAATGGAATATTACTCAGCAATAAAAAACAAGGAAATCATGAAATTTGCAGGTAAATGGTGGGATCTGGAAAAGATCATCCTGAGCGAGCTGTCCCAGAAGCAGAAAAATGCACACGGTATATATTCACTCATATAGACATTTAATATAGGATAAACCTACTAAAATCTGTATACCTAAAGAAACTAATCAAGAGAGAGGACTCTTGCTAAAATGCTCAATTCCTATCCAGAAAGGCAAAGAGGCTGGACATCAGAAGAAGGAGAAAAGAGGGAACAAGTCAGGAGCCTGACACAGAGGACCTCTGAAAAGCTCTGTCCTGAAGACTATCAATGCAGATGCTGAGACTTATGGCCAACCTTTGGGCAGAGTGCAGAGAATCTTAGGAAAGAAGTGGGAAACAGTAAGATCTGGAGAGGACAAGAACTCCACAAGAAGAGCAACAGAACCAAAAAATCTGAGCACAGGGGTCTTTCCTGAGACTGATACTCCAACCAAGGACTATGAATGGATATAACCTAAGACCCCTGCACAGATGTAGCCCATGGCAGTTCAGTATCCAAGTGGGTTCCATTGTAATAGGAACAGGGACTGTCTCTGACATGAACTGATTGGCCTGGCTCTTTAATTACCTTCCCCTGAGGGGGGAAGCAGCATTACCAGGCCACAAAAGAAGACAATGCAGCCACTCCTGATAAGACCTAATTGACTAGGATGAGAAGGAAGGAAAAGAAGACCTCCCCTATCAGTGGACTTGTGGAGGGGCATGCATGCAGAGAATGGAGGAAGGGAGGGATTGGGATGGGAGGAGGAGGGAACCACAGGGGGGATACAAAGGGAATAAAGTGTAATTAATAAAGAAAAAAATGTAAAAATAAATAAAAAAGATAGGTAGTCTTCAAAAACTTCAGAGAACTACAGAACATGGCATTTAAAAATGTCTTTATTATTTTAAAAATTCTTTGACAGTGAGACAGGTTATCTCCTGATCGCACCCCTTCAACCTCAAAGAAGATGATGAGCATCAAAGAACCCCCATATGGTGATGGCTTCAAACATGGCAAATGAGCCACTCAGGTAAAGAGAATACCCTCCCTTCATGACAGACAAAGTCTGCCAAAAATGGATAAATTTATATGAAGGACAAGTTGACTGCCAAACTCTGCTGAGACAGGGTAAGCAAGTCCTAAATAGTTCCTGCTTCACATTTATGTCTGTCAAATATTCTGAGACAGAAGGCTGAAGATGATGCTCTAACATTATAGAGAGTTATGGGTGACTGTTCAGGCAGTCTTTTTTGATAGCTGCTGACATGCACTTCCTATTTACTCCAGTAACTAATTCTATTCCTTCTCAAGTCTCTGATAGGGTTGAAGACCAAATACTCATAGTTCCACAATTAAGCTTAAGTTGTTTAGAATTTAAGAAAATGTTTTAATATAGTTAAAATCAATAAGCATAAAATTTAATTTAGGTATAGAATAAATTTGTCAAGATAGATAGTAAAATCAGATACTTTCTCCTATGTTGCTAAATACTCATTGACTGGATATTGCACATAAAGATTTTGCCTAATAGTTTTCATAATTTCATAATTATTATTGTTTTGAAAGAAAAGGAGCCTTTTATTTGACTTAAAGGGGAAAATGTTGATATAATGTTCTTTTGGAATGAATACACCTTAACCTTGTTCATTCAAATGCTGATTTCTCTCTCCCACTATCTGGTTTCAAATTGGACATTGCATTGTGATGCTTGTTCTAAGCATCACATGTCTCAGGTTTGTGTAAACATGCCACCATTTGTTCTCTAAATTTTCAATTAAAACAACAGGGTGGGACATTCTTGTCCAAAACCGGGGGAAGAGGAAGAAAGTAGGAGTAGAGGAGGAGAATCTGGAGGAGAGGTCATGGAACCACGTGGAGAATCATATCACTAAAACAAGTATAATGAATGAATCTGAATGGTAGGAAATTATGCAGGCTTGGAAGTTTTGGATGGAAAAACTATTGCCCAGCATTGTGTTCTAAGTTAATTAAATAAATTCTAGTCTCTGTGTGGTGATTTTGTTATAAAGCTGTTTAGGACTAACCACAGCTTTACTAAAAGATATATCAACAGTAAATATTAATATATCACAATAGTATATACTCACGTATAACTGGCTACTTAGACATATAATATAGGATAAACATACTAAAATCTTTACACCTAAAGAAGCTAAGAAAGAAGGAGAACCCTGGGTAAGATGATCAATCCCCTCTCAGAAAGGCAAACCAGATGGACATCGGAAGAGGGAAAAACAGAAAACAGGACAGGAGCCTACCACAGAGGGCCTCTGAAATACTACCCAGCTGGTTAACAAAGCAGATGCTGAAGCTCATATCCAAATTTTGGGCAGAGTGCAGAGAAACTTAAGAAAGAAGGAGGAGATAGAAAGTCCTCGAAGGGATAAGAGATCTACAAAGAGAGCAACAGAACCAAAAAATATGGTCCCAGGGTTCTTTTCTAAGACTGATACTCCAACCAAGGACCATTCATGGAGATAACCTAGAACCACTGCACAGATGTAGCCCATGGCAGCACAGTAACCAAGTGGGTTCCCTAGTAAGGTGAATAGGGACTATCTCTGACATGAACATAGTGGCTGGCCCTTTTATCACCTTCTCCTAAGTGGGGGAGCAGGCTTACCAGATAACAGATGAAGATAATGTAGCTAGTCCTGAGGAGACTTTATAGGCTAGGGTCAGATGGAAGGGGAGGACCTCCACTATCAGTGGACTTGAAGAGGAGCATGGGAATTGATGAGGAAGGAATGGTAGGATTGGGAGGAGCCTGTAGCTGCTTTACAAAGTGAATAAACTGTAATTAATATAAAAGAGTAAAATTAAAATTAAAAGAAAAGAATATAGTTTCTGGGAGAGGAAGATATATTCTTCAGTGATGAACCACTGGTGGGTTGCTCATGGTCAGGTAAATAGCCTCTCACTCATTCATGATTCTGTAAGTCCAATTAAATTCACTGCTACACACAGAGACACACAGAACTAGTTTTTAAAGTAAGTCAAATGTTTGATATCAAAACGACATTTTTGGGCCAGGCATGGTGGCACATGTCTTTATTTCCAGCACTTGGAAGGTAGAATCTGGTAAATCTCTGAGTTCAAGGCCAGCATGGTCTACATAGTGAGTTCCTGTATAGTCAAGGTGACACGTAGAGACCCTTGTTGTGATTAATTTAAGGGTATGGTCTAATAATGTTTATTATTAGCCCTACAATTATTACACTGTCACAATCAGTTTAAGACACAGACAACTGACAGATTTTAGAACAGTCTTATATCACCCGGGGCAAAGCAGAAAGTAACCTTCTAAATTACCTTTTCTTTTAAGCCCATACCAGGCTACCTCCCATCCATAATTCCATAAATACTTGTACATCTGTATCATTTCCTCCATCCATGCCAGCATGTGCTTCTCCCATGTTAAGCCATAATGACTCTCAGCTTTCTTCCTCTCCCTCTTCTGGAACCTGTCTTTCTACTCAAAATCCTTTCTGCCCCCAAAGCCAGAGAACCTTAGCCACACCTACTTCCTTCTGCCCTGCCCAGATATAGGCCATTTAGTCAGAAAGCCAGGGATTACTGGGGAACATTCCTTCACATCACACAGTTACAGGAGCTCAGTATTATAACAATGCCCATGGCAGGCCAATAACCAGCTCTCAAGGCACTGAAATCAACCTTTGAATACATAGCACCAGACCAGCACACAGCAGACAATGTTTAACAAATAGGTAGATGGATAGGTAGGTAGGTAGATAGATAGATAGATAGATAGATAGATAGATAGATAGATAGATAG
>NW_026590620.1:0-8282 GCF_907164565.1 Psammomys obesus | reverse complement strand
TTAATTAGTTAAACCTGTGAACAGCAGCACTTAGTGATGCGTGAAATCACCTTCACAATAGAGAGGTACATTACCACAGTTCTGGGCTGGCATTGTTCTTGCACAAGTGGGATGCCTTCTCCTAAAAAGAGTTGACTGAATGCAACTCTCCAGAATACTCACCCCCATATTTTTCCATACTTTTTATAGCACTCAACATCAAATTTCCATAAACCCTGGAAAGACAAATAACATGAAATCCATTACTATCCTGTATGCAGTTCCCCTTCTGCAGCCAGAGCACAAAAATCCACAGGTCCCTTGAAATCAGGTTTATAGTCTCTGACAGAGGAAATTTCTTTTTCAGATGTTTGATGTTTGAGGTATCACCAGCAATATTTCTCAGTTGGAAAAGGCAGAGTGATGCAGCAAGACCCCTGACAGTTTCCTGTGGCCTCTGTATGCACACTCATGAACAAAAACATGAACACAGACACCAGATACATACAACACACACATGCACACACAAATAATGATGATGGTGATGATGAAATTGTTTAAAGAATGTGCAAGGTAAGCCTAAAACCTTAGGAAGAAACCTGAATCAAGAAGAGCACAAGCTTTGCCACTCACCCTCTGGATGAGAGCTTAGGAATATCTGTCTGGGGCACTGACTATGGGCCAGTTTTGTCACAAATGATCCACCTAGGCTGAAAGCCTACACAGTGCATTACACTTTCATTACCTACTTTTTTTGGTAATGTTATTAAATCAAACTTTCCCTGGTGGGAAAAAGACAGAAAAAAATAAAAATTGCATTTTGTATTTAAGTATCTGAAGCAATTGGCATCCACCATCCTGTCTCAGATATTTGCAACTAAGACTTGTGCCTAAGATGCTGCCTTCAAAGGAAGAAAAACAGCTATAGCTCCATTTGAGTTGTAAAGTACTTTGACTAGTATGGGTAAGGTACTGGGTCTCATTCTCAGCCCTGCAAAAATAAAACAAAAGATAAAATTTTGTCATTGGGGCTGGAGATGTGGCTCAGCACTTAAGACCACTGGCTGCTCTTGCAGAGGGTCTATGTTCCCAGCACACATATCCAGCATTTCACACCTTTCTCTCACTCAGGATCCAGGGACTCCAGCTCTCTCTCTGTCTACACTACACTACACTCATGTTCACAAACCCACACACAGATAAACACAACTACACACAAAAAAATCTTCTCACTAATTGTAGCAATCATTACCCATAAGCCAAGTTACTAAAGAAAAAGAGTGAAACAAAATATTCTCTAGTTATACTGGTTATCAAGAAAAACCCAAATATACCATGAATAGTAAATGTTAGGAGAAGAACCATAG
Source organism: Psammomys obesus (assembly GCF_907164565.1). Lineage (NCBI taxonomy): Eukaryota > Metazoa > Chordata > Mammalia > Rodentia > Muridae > Psammomys > Psammomys obesus. The sequence continues at coordinate 6,936 of NW_026590620.1, read as the reverse complement.
AAAAAAACTCCAGGGGTTCAATAATTACACAGAGAACTCAAATATTTGAAAACTCCCCCAAAAGTATGTATGTGACCCTGTGATAAGTGGGTGCTTCAGAAATATTCAGCATAAAAAAGAAGTGTTGTTTATAAGCCTGGTACAACGAGGAGGATTTTTATCTAGTGCATACAGATCAATGTTTGAGACGTTGGAAATCCCTTCAAGATTTGCTCCAAATAAGTACAACAGTGCCTTCATAGAATCTGCACTGGGTAAGAAACAAACTCTTCCCTGATCGCTCACACAGTGAGAATATCATGTCCTGACTATCAAGACTGAATGAGCTGGAGAGCTGGGCACTTCTGATGTAGAAGTTTCAAAGTTTTTTTTTGTTTGTTTTTTGTTTTTTTGTTTTAAGACTCATGTGTCATGTGATATTTTGCTAGAAGCTGTCTCATGCTTGTGGAATGGGTTTGACTTTTTTTAATTTTTTATTAATTAAAATTTATTCTCTTTGTATCCCAGGTGTGGTCCCCTTCCTCACCCACTCCCAAACCTGCCCTCCCCCCTATTATTCTCCCACACCCTCTCCACGTCCACAGATAGGGACTGTCCCCTTCCCCTTCCATCTTATCCTAACCTATCAGGTCTCTTCAGGACTGGCTGCATTACCTTCCTCTGTGGCCTGGTAAGGCTGTTCCTCCATCAGGGGTTCGTGATCAGAGAGTCAGCCACTGAGTTCACATCAGAGACAGCGCTCTTTCCATTATTAGGAAACCCACTTGGAGACTGAACTGCCATGGTCTACATCTGTGCAGGGGTTCTAGGTTATCTCCATGCATGGTCCTTGGTTGGAGTATCCATCTCAGATAAGACCCTCAGACCCAGATTTTTTGGTTCTTTTGCTATCTTTGTGGAGCTTCTGTCAGCTCCAGGTCTTTCTGTCTCCCCCTTCTTTCACAAAATTTCCTCCACTCTGCCCAAAGTTTAGCTATGAGTCTCAGCATCTGTTTTAATTCCATGCTGGAAACAGTCTTTCAGAGGCCCTCTGTGGTAGGCTCCTGTCCTGTTCCCTGTTTTCTCCATCTCCTGAGGCCTATCCCGTTTAGAGGGGCATGACATTGGACAGCTGAAAACATCCGTGGGTAGGCTCTGAGGAGAGGAGTTATATAGCAGCCCATGGTTAGTGAGACAATATTTTTTGGGATCAACATGGCTATGCTGATCTTTGTGCTTTGACACATGACTTCAAAGAGAAGTATTCCAGAAAATTTCTCAGAGCAATCCAACCGAGGCTTGATGCTTTCACTGACTTTTCCCCATCTTCTGAATCATGCTGGTTGGTGTTGCTGTTTATTGTTAACCTTTGGACTGGACTACTGCTATCTAGACAACAAACAGTGGACTCACCCCAAGGAACTACTACTAAAAGGTCTGTGACCTCTCTTTCCTAATAACCTTCTTTTCTCCCAGTCAGTGGGTGGAAGGGAGGTAGATGCATTGAAGAACACTAAATAACATAGGTTTGTTGAAAAATCTAAGCCTACACACTTCACCTAATGTGAACTTGAGGCTCAATAAACTGGCAATAACACCAGTGAGATGGCTCCAAATGAGAAGTCACTTGACACCAACACTGATAACCTGAGTTCCATCCCTAGGACTAAGATGCCTGTACACACACTATAAAAATCACACATAAAAACACACACTCTCTCACACAACACACTCATTATTAAGTTTTAAATTGGCAAAAGAGCCCCATGGAACACATGAAAAATGCCTAGAACCACAAAAACACACAGTATGAGCCTGATGTCTCAGAGTTTCCTCCCAAGGAGCACTTACTAGAGATGAGTCATTATTAGCCATCAGGAGAAGACACATGGAATGCTCAGTCAATACTCACCTTGTAGTAATTCAGCACAGTTCCTAAAAAAGGCAGAGGTTTGGGTCCAGGAATTCCCTGTTTCTTAAAAACTCCATGTGTACGTGTCCCAAACCTATAAGGTGAAACAGAGAGCCTTGTGACCACACACTCAGAAGAGAGAGACAAACATACCCACAAAAAAAAAAAAACAAACAAGAAAACAGATCAATAACATGGCTGCACTGCACAGTTCCCAGAGCTTAGGGAATGGTGATGGATCCTCTATGCATGGCATCACACCATTCTCTTCCATGTCTACTGAGTTCTGGTGGATCTAGGGTTAATGAAAAAGCCAATCAGGCCATACCAGACGTAAGCCTTATCAGCAAACCTCACCAAGAGGGAGTTGAGGGGGAGGCCAGAATTACCCAGTATATCTGCATAACATCAGTATGAACTTTAAGAGTTAGTATCACTGGGGCTATAGCTCTGTAGTTAAGGGCTTGCCTAGGCTCTGGCTTGATACCCCATACCACCAAAAAATTAAAATGCAAAATTAGCTCAGCTGCCATTTCATTTGGGCTCCTCAGGATGACTCTAGTGGTAGAGACACTGGCTGCCAGTGTTGACAATGTGAGTTGGATCTCCAGAACCCTCCAATAGGAGAGAACCAACTCCCCAAAGTTGTCTTCTATCTAAACACACACTTACACACAAATAAAAACCACTTATGAGCACACTGTAGTATGTGCTGCCCCAAACCACAATGAATAAAAACATGAAAAATTTAAATGTTTTTACAATAATTCATTTTAACTTCTGCTTTCACCTTTTAAACTTTTGTTCTCCTGCCAGTGGAGGGTGCCAGATCCTCTGAACAGTTGTCACAGATGACTGTGAGCCACACATGAATATTTAGATTCAACCCTGAGTCCTCTAGAATAGCAGCCAGTGCTCTTAATCAATGAGTCATTGCCTCGCCAGTCCCTCCTTCTGAAACCAGTTTTGATCTTCCAGACAATATAGGTCTGAGTATTACCCCAATCACAAGGACATGGTCGGGGAGGAACTTTGGAGACTACTCACCAGTAGAGGAGCACCAGGCTGATTGCCAGGAGGACCCAGGTTTCCAGGGAGAGAGTTGAAAGTAGATCCATCTTTGCTTCTCTGTTAGCAGTTTCCTCCTCAGTATTCTCCCTCCTTCTGTATGTGCTACCCTTTGCAGGGATTCTCTTCTGCCCAATTGTGCTGCAGTGAGCAGAGCTCACAGGATTTATATGCTGGGCAGATGGGTGGGAGCAGGGCTCCAGCCAATAGATGGCTCAGCTCTGTATCATCTGGACTTCGGGTATCCTGTCCACCTTGACAGTTCATAAAGTTTGTCCAGACCTTATTTTGACCTCCCTTGAGTTGACATTCTTTGTGACATAATCAATGATGCCATATCAGTGAGACCAAAGGTTCTTCCTTCCTATCAAAATTTCAAGCAAATTCATTGTTGTGAAATGTCCTCTCACTAAGGCAGACTTGATCCAAGAATACATGAAATACAGCCAAAGTTGTATCATCCACAGATCTTTACAGAATGTCTTTGTCTGCCCCTGACAGATACTTCATCATTTATCAAAACTCAACTCAGAAAAAGATGGCAGTCTGGTCTGTGTCTGTCCTTACCTGGACCCCTAACAACAAAGTCATCTCCTTCCCTCCAGACCACAGTGAGGGGCTTCTTGCACATCCCACTTCCTAGACTGTGAGAATGTTCTGGACATTGGTCACCACCATGCAACAGAGTGGTCATTCAGACAGGCTAGTCAAGTGGTGCTAGGACAAGTAGCTGGCTCTCCTATCTCCCAATGCAAGAGTCAAGAGTCACTGGGCACAGTTCAGTAGGGGATCATGATTTATGAATGTTGGAAATGACACTCAAGGCTGCAAGTGGCTCCTGACAGCTATGGGTCACAACAGAACACTGATATGAAAGGTAATATGAAGCCAATAAATCCCTCTGATCAGTTGCTAGTAAATGTTAGGGGAGGTTTGGTTTTCTGTTTGTTTGATTTTTGTTTTTTGAGTGATGAAAATGTTCTAAAAGTGAGCAAGTGTGTAGCTTCTGTAGAACCATACAGAAACATATTTAAAAACATTGAAAATTACAGTGTAAATGAGCCAATCATGCAGCATGTGAAATATGCAAGTCAGTAATCTGGTGTATTGATTAAAGTTTTTGTGTGTTTATGAGAATATGTATGCAGATGCCTGTGAAGACACAAAGAGGGCACTGGGTCCCTGGAGCTGGAGTTACAGGTGCTTTTGAACTACCCAAGATCCTGCAACTCCCACATAGGTTCTGGGAACAAAACACCAGTCCTCCAGAAGAATAACAAGCATGCTTACCCTATGAACTGTCTCTCTACCCCATGGTGTTTGTTTGTGAGAAAAAATAATATCGAGAAGTATATTGAGAATTAGTGAGGAGGTGCAGGGCCAGCCAGCGTGGCAGTCACAAAAGTATGGCACCATCCAGAGCACTACATCATTGATAGCACACTTCTATAATCTCAGTGCTTATAGAGTAAAGGCAGGGGGATTAGAAGTTCAAAGAGAAAGTCCAAAGCTATATGGGGAACTTGTGACTAGCATGGCAGATGTAAGACCCTGTCTACAAAAACTTTCCTCTGCTATGCCAAACCACCAAAATTTAACATCTGCTACCCATGGCAATGGTCATGAGAGACAGGCCATACCACTTACTGCTGAACACTGACCAATAATAGGTTCTGGGAGAGAAGGAGGCATTGTATTCAGTTGTGAACCCACTTGTGAGCCCACAGACTATAAGACAGTTACAAACCCACAGTCACACAAATGGTGTGAGTTCAGGTCTTCAGGACACAACACAAGTCATGAATATGGAAAAGAGATTTGCAGGGAAGAAATGAAACTGAAAATATTGGGAGAGAAACAAGAGAGACTCAGTAAATTTAACCAGAAATCATTATATATACATGTATACTTGCCACACAGAGGGAGAAAGAGAGAATTAATTTTTTTTCTGTTACTCAAAACAGTTTTTTTTTAATTTTTTATTAATTACACTTTATTCATTTTGTATCCCCCCATAAGCCCCTCCCTCCTCCCCTTCCGATCTCTCCCTCCCTCCCCTTTCTGCATGCATGCCACTCCCCAAGTTCACTGATAGGGGAGGTTCTCCTCTCCTTTCTGATCTTAGTCTATCAGTTCTCATCAAAAGTGGCTGCAAAGATAATTTGAACACAGGGAACTTCCCAGAGACTCATACTCCAACCAAGGACTATTCGTGGAGATAACCTAGAACCCCTGCACAGATGTAGCCCATGGCAGTTCAGTGTCCAAGTGGGTTACATAGTAATGGGAAGAGGGACTGCCTCTGACATAATCTGATTGGCCTGCTTGTTGATCACCTCCCCCTGAGAATTAATTTTTAATAAAAACCATAGCTGTTGAATTACAAGTTGTAATAGATACTATGAAGTTAATCAGCCTTGAACTTCAGTATCTTCAGCAGGATTTAACATCGCTGAGCATTCCTTCAATTTGCTCTCATCTGAAAAAACAAAGATGTGACATAATGAATGAGAAAGGTGAGGTCTCTGATATTCCTAGGTTTCTTCATCCATGTGAAAGAGTAAGTGAGCAGAATTCACCCAAGAAACACAAATTCCTGCATATGCCAAGCATAATATCTTTTTAATACCTTTTGCCTCTCTCAAGCTTTCCCCACATCTAGAAGTTTCTGGCACCCCATTTCTATCTCATTGCTCTAGTCTTATTACTAATCTCCCAAGGCCTCCACTCCAACCCAGGATCCAAGAGATCTTGGGTGTACTCTGAAGCACTAAGATAGAAGATGGACTTCACAAAAGTCATTCAACCACTACTGTAGCTTTGAGGTTGAAAAACTGAATTGTTTTCTCAACTGGAAACCCAGAGTGTGGTGGGCCACACAGGTGCCTGCATACATATGTCCCCTCTACCCACCAAGTTTGGATCAGACAATGATTGCAAATATATAGTGTCCTAAGTACTTTGCCCACCTTAGGTGATATCACTCCAGTCAACAACCCCGTGATGCTGTGTCACAGTGACCAAACCATCCCCCCAAATGATAACTGGTTCATTCAAAATTATTTAATAAATCCCTAATGCAACCATGATCCAAGAGACCATATACCTTGAAAACTCATAAAGTTATATCATTCCCTTTTTCTCCCTAATTCCCTACCATGCCTCTACTTCCTCTCAAATTCATGGCCTCTTTTTAATTATTATTGTTACACACATATGAATATAAATATATAAATACAACATGCTGAGTCCATGTAGTGTGGCCTATTTGTATATATTTTCAGGGCTGACCACTAGGTGATGGATAGACAAGCGACTCATACATGGGCAAGACTGATTCTCCCTCTATTAGTGGTTATTACTTTCCTACAGCCCTTAAACTGGGGAAAGAGTCTTGTCAGAATCCCCCATTCAAGTTACATACAAGTGACATTCAAGATGTCACTGTTCAGATATTGTTTATGCGATTGTACTGTTGACATTTCATGAGTGTGTCTTCCCTATCATTTCTGGGAGATCCCATGTGACATCAGACACTCTAATCCTTAAATGTCCCGACCCGCAGGACCTAGTTAGTCGTGGGGGCGAAGGGGGTCAAAGCCTGTAAAAGATGAGCGGGAGAAAGGAAGGACTCAAGCAAATGTGCACTTGTCAAGAGTCAAATTTTATTGAACCAGAGCAGGCTTTTAAGGCCAACCTTAGATAGGGGTGGGGCGAGGGAGGAGCACAGTGTAGAATCCTTTTTACTCAGGGAGGGGTGGGGTAAAAAAGCGCATTGTAGAACCTTATTACTCAGGGAGGGGCAGGGTGGAAAAGCGCATTTTAGAACCTCATTACGCAGGGAGGGGCAGGGTGGAAGTTACAAAATCTTCTTGGCCCGGGGCCTGGAACACTTTGCGGTTATTTTGAGACAGCACATCTCTGCAACTTTCAAGCAGGATGTTAGTCAACCAGGTGCAGCAGGGTGGGGGGAATGA
>NW_026590619.1:0-2314 GCF_907164565.1 Psammomys obesus | reverse complement strand
CAGTCTAAGACCTTGCTCTTTGAAACATTTTCCTAAATATCTGTTAACTGGTTAAACTTTCTGTTACCTTGAGGTGCCTAAATTATAAAAAAAATTATCACCTACAAAGCCCTCACTATGGACAAAAGATCACTTCTTTCTTCCCTTATCACCTTGAACTCTGGAACAAATGTCATTAAGGACCTTGAATTCCAGACCTAATGTCTTGGAAAATAGTTAAAGGCCTTGATCCCAGGTGTCCTGGATCATCACAGCCTTTAACAGAAACTCCCTTGTTTAACCCATGAAAGACCCCTGCCTCACCCTAAGTTAAACATAGCTAACGCCATTTTGTGAGACACCACTGTTTTGTAAAACTCTGAAGGCCAGATGAGAAACTGGAAAATTACTGAGAAACCTAGCTGTGTCACCCACTTGGGATATCTGTGGTCAGGCTGCCCCTGTTGAGTTAAAAACAGTTTGTGTTAATCACCCTCATGGATATCTGTGAGACTGTTTCAGTTAAGATAGAGAAAAACAAAATAACAGGTGGCGGGCCACGTCAAGGGGTCATCATAGCCCCCTTGACCACCCAGTTCCTGGAATCTTGGTGCCCCTGCCAAACTTTGACGCAAATCGTGGTCTCATGTAAACGTACCAATCAGCCCCCTGTAACCATGCTTCTCGCTTCTGTACCAGTGCTTCTGCTCTAAAACCCTATAAAAACCCCAGCTTCCTACCTAGGGGGCGCGGAAGTCTCCCGAATGACTTTTCGCCCCGGGTACCCGTGTATCAAAATAAAAGCCTCTTGCTGTTTGCATCCGAATGGACTCGTTGTTCCTTGGGAGGGGGTCTCTCTGACGGAAGATACCCTCCGGGGATCTTTCAACACCAGTAACAAAGTTACCTTTCTTTTTTTTTTTTTTCAACCCCAGTATCCTCTGACTCTAAGGAAAGGCAAAACAAAACAAACAAACAAAACAAATAAACCCTGCTTCCTCCCAAATTTCCTAACCTGGAAAGACTCCCATCTCCCCCTCAGCCCCTGTCCACTCTCAGTCTCAGAAGCAGGGTGCCCTCCCCATGCCCCCCATCCTCCATCAGAACCTCTTCGACCCAGCATTCCCTGCCTCCCTCCTGGTACCCCTGACTCGCCCTGTCCTGGGCTGGCGGGGTCACACCCAGGACACCCTGCCCTCCTCTCCATGAACTCCCATGAGCTCCCCTGGTTCCCAAGGTGATATGAGGACCCCTGGAGGTTTGGAATTCTGACTTGTGGCTTTGGCTCTCCTTCAAAAAAAAAGAAAGAGAAAAATCTGCTGTGTTCTCCTGCGTCCTGGTGCTGAAGCGAAGCTGGAGACATCCGGGGCGAGCCACAGGCAGCCTATTAGGTGGCAGCTCTGGGGACAAGGGTTTCCCCCACCAGGCTGCCAGACATGTACCCACAGGGGCCCAGGGGCCCAGGCCTCCTCGGGCTGCTGCTACTTCAGTGTGATGAGCCCCAAGAGCCAGGATGTGTTCCTGCACCTGGTCAGAGCGAGAGGTTCTCTCCCTCCCTACAGGACCAGTGGGATACTTGCTCACCATCACCTGGTGACCAGAATCCAGCAAGGTGAGTCTTAGTGGGAAGGGGGAGAAGGAGGTGCACACCCTGGATAAAGTCGTGATGTCAGGGTGCTCTGGCACTCCGGCTCCGGACAGCCCAAGGTGCTCAGAGTAAACTCAGCAATGCAAAAACATTTCCCAGCAGGACCCCAGTCTTGCGTCTCCAGCCCCTCCAATGCGCCCTCAAGGACGAACCAGAGAGGTTCATGTGTGTGTGCGTCTTGGCGAGGTTTTCCCTGCAGGTTAAAAATTACGCACGGAAAATAGTTGGACACTTGTTTATATGGCGAGGGGTTTTGATAGGGAGCTGTGAGAACCCAGAGCTTAAGGGCCAAGGACCCGAATGGCCTTTTCTGATTTAAAAACTCATGGGTGGGGAGCTGAAGAGACGGCTTGGTGGTTAAGAACGCTGTCTACCCTTCCAGATGGTCCTGAGTTCAATTTTCAGCACTCACATGGAGACCCAAAACGATCTAGAGTGGGATCTGGTGCTCCCTTGTGTCATACAGGGATTTATTCAGACAGGGTGCTCATATGTATAAATAAATAAATATTAGAAAAACAACAAAAACTCATGGGTTTCTCTTTAAGGCTTAAAAAGATTAACACATATGCTCTGTTTGGAGCAGATCCAAAGAACTTGAACGGAGCCAGTGTGCCTATCCACAGCAAGGCCAATGTCACCTTGGCTCCTGAACTATAAACCTTCCAGAAGCCCTTCCTAGGGGCT
>NW_026590618.1:67671-132512 GCF_907164565.1 Psammomys obesus | reverse complement strand
GAGAGCAGGGGCTGCCACTGACCAGAACTTGGTTGCCTGTTCTTTGAACTCTTCTCCCAGTCAGGGTGGCTTTACCAAGCCACAGAGGAAGAGGATCCAGGCATTCCTGATGAGACTTGATAGGCTAGGGTCAGATAGTAGTAGTGTAGGAGTCCCTTTTTTCACAGTGCTAGAGAAAGGGAATGGTAAGGAAGATGGAGGGAGTTTAAGAATGAGGGGAGATGAGAAAAAGAACTGCAATCAGGATACAAAATGAATAAATTGTATATGATAACAACAACCACAATAAAACTAAAGAAAAAGAGAAGTTCCGACCCATGAAAGTCCTTCCAGGTTCTAGGGACACTTCCTGTGTGTTCACTGGACTCTGGATTCCATCAATGTCATGCACAGTCACTATTGCTGTCATTTAACACCCACACTATCCCCATTTTCCCATGCTCTACTTGGGCTCAAAACATTTCACCCATAGCAAATTTGGGGCAGACTGAGTCTACTAACAGATCTGAGCACAGAGCTCACCTCCAAATTGTGCTGGTGAGTCTTCTGAATCCTCACTGCATTCTCCCCTTACTGTTCCCTTTCCATTGGATTGGGTGGGCATGATTCCAAGAAGAATTACAACCCATCTTTACTAGATCTGACCTTCAGTCCTCTGATTAAAGAGTGGGAATTTGACAATTTGATTCATTATACATGGAAACAACACATAACCTTTGTATTCTAATGAGGCCTAGATATTGTACCCAGTGACTGGCAGGTCTCATGAACCACTAATCTTTAAAATTGAAGAAATGTCTGCTCTGGCAACTGACCTAGCCCTCACCCTTACTTACCCAAGAACCTGATCCAAGTGGTCTCTAAGAAAGTAGATGCCATTCATGGAGAGGTGCTGGAGACAGTTGAGTTTGGAGAACTGAGAAATGAACTTCCTGACACACTTCTCCTCTCTGTCTCTTGCCCTCTTGCCAATCATGAAGGCATTCTTGATGATGGCTGCCAGGATGAGTTTGTAAAGATTTCTCATCTGGCCCAGGCAGGGAGCAAGTTGTGACAGATTTAACACATCCCAACTGATCATGATCAGTTCCAAATCCTCGATGTGCTCCGGATGGAAAACATTGAAGACCCCTCGTGTAACATGCAAAGGCAGAGCCCAGATCTTCATCTCCATACAGCAGAACTGGACAGAGCCTTTTCTCAGCTGGGCCCAATTCAATAAGCATGTTTGTTCTTCATCTATACATGGACTGAACCAAAAGTCAGCTACCACCTTTAGGCGCCACCTCAGTACATATCTGGGAAGGACCTTCACTACTTGCTGCTCAACTGGGTTCTCTGCTGAGCATTCACCATCCTCTACACCAGCCCATATGCTCCAGAATTCATGGTGCTTCTTCCTCAGGTCAAGAACGTGATGTTTTCCCCTCCTATGGGTAAAACATGTGAAGTGTCAGCTACATGGCAAAACCCAACATGACTCAGCATTTCCTCCACATCTGTACACTAAGCTCTAACTCCTGCTGAGGTGTTATTTTTTTCAGCAGTCCCTGTCCAGCCTACATTAATTTTCCCTAAGCTGCACAGGTATCCCTGATAACTTTCCTTCCTCTAAGTGACTTTCTATTTCTCCTTAGTCCCATTAAAAATAGCGGTTATGGGACTACAGGGAAGGCTCATTTCACAGTGTACATACATCTATTCCAAGCTCTGACCACAGCCAACCTTCCTTAGGATAAGCAAAGAAAGCTTCCAAAGGCCCTGCATTCTTAACTGATGATCCATCGGGAGTCTCATGAAGAAGCCATTTCCCTTACCCCACAATCACTGCCCTCTTATCCATGGGCTCCATTCCATAATACTTGCTTATTGCTTACCTGGAGTGAAACTTTCTTTGCAGCTGTATGTCTACTCCTGCTATAAATGGCTGGAAGGTTTCCAAGTCAGGAATCTTCATCAATGCCCCCACAGGGAGACAGGAGAAAGGCCAGGCTGCCACCATTGCCTTCACAGTTGTAGCATGTCTGCCAGTCAAAGCCTCCTTGAACAGTGCTGGCAAGAGCTCCATGGGCAGTTTGTCCAGATCTGACATGTCCAAGTTGTCATCTCTCAGCAGAGCCTGCCTTGCCAGCTTCAGGAGTGTGGGTGGAGTCAGAGCACTCATCCTGGAAGGTCTTCAGTCAGAAGGATCCTGGGGAGGTATTTAGGGGAGAATACATTGTCACCATCAAGTTTGGAAAACCTCCTCACCATTACAGGAACCACTCAAGGTCAGCGTTACTGCTCAGACAATGGTAGAGATATCAACTTAAGCCCTTGTCCTCTTTGGAGGTCTCAAACAAACTCCCTCACTGTCAGCACAAGGTGCCTCTTACAAGTACACCAAAGGTTACACATTTCCCAGTGTTCCTTCTAATCCTTACCAATCCCCCACTCCATCCCATCCCGACTGGGCAAGGGTCCCCAGCAGTTTGAAACCTGAATGCTATCTTTGTGTGCCAACCAGACATAGATCATGTCACATGTCCTGAAACAACTAAGCATGGGAAGTTTACACACTCATCCTAGCCATAAGTTTTCTAAAACATAGACCCTACCTGTTAAAAACTGATATGATTGTTGGTATAATGTTCTTTTGAAATGTATACACATTACCCTTGTTAATTCAAATGATGATTTCCCCACCCACACTCTCTGGTTTCAATCCGGATATTGCATTGTGATACTCACTATAAGCATCCTGTCTCAACTCTTGTGTAAACAGGACAAAAGAAAGCAACTAGATACAATGTTGTTCAAAGGGAGGAGCCAGAGGACAGGAAAGAGGGGAGGAGCTAGAGAGCAGGAGGTGAGTGGGAGGAGAAGGGGGAGAGGAGAGTGAGGAGAGCAGAGCTAGAGGAGAGATCTTGGAGGATATGGATCATGAACCAGACCTAAGATTTCACAAAAAGCAAGTATAATGTGGGAAATCTAAATGTTAGGAAACTGAGGGCATGGAGGTTTAGGAGGGAGTAAATATTGCCCAGCATTGTGTTCTAGGATAACTAAAAACCCTGTCTCTGTGTGGTGATTTGGTTATACAGCTGCTGAAGATTAACAGCAGCATTACAAGAAGATAACCCAATAGTAAATACTAATCATCTCTTACAACAGATGATCCTGAAAATGGAGTTGTTACCCCATTCTGTATTGATTAAAGTTATGTCAAAAAAAAACCACCTGAATTTAAATCCAATCATGTTCTTCATTAGGTTCATCTGAAGAGACAGGAATGAAAAATACTGTCACAGAAAGCCATTAAAAAGAAAGATTCACCATAGTATGGTAAGGATGCAGAAATTTTACACTCTTCAGTGGTTAGCTTCTGGCTGGGGACAGGTGGGAAAGGATTCATGTTTCTTTAAGAGGCTGTCCATGTGAAGTTTGATCATGTTCCACGGAGTATATTGGCCACACAAACTGAATTTCTTTTTTTTGATTGGTGGCAAGTGGAAAAGTTGACCTGGGTGGACTGGGAAGTGAGTGTGCTCAGGGTTCAATGATGTGAAATTCCCCAATAATCAATAAAATCATTACAAAATTAAAAGGTAGTTTTAAATTCTATACATCCAGAAAAATAAAGCCTTTAGAAACATAAGTAAGTAAATAAATAAACAAATGAACAAAAAAATGACTTTCCCATCTTGGTTCTAACCTCTCTATTTCAGGGGTCCTGGCGCTTTGGATCAAAGTGACTTACCTGTTCTGAGCACTGATGAGCACAGGGTCTCTGGATCCCAGCAGAGCCAGGCTGTCACCACAGTCTTCAAGCCACTGAGAGAATGATTCCTGTGCCTCTCCTGAAGCCTTTATATACCACCCTGCTCAGCCCCTCCCTTTTGTAGCCCCACACCCCAACCACAAACTGCCATATGATTGCATATTTGAGTCCAGACACTTAATCCCACCTTGAATCTAGACTGAATCTTTAGATTGAATCAGGATTTATGTGTCAATGCAAAAATACAACCAAAACAGAATAGAATGAAAATAATGAGTCCATTTATTGACTAATTATCTACCTTAAATTTTATGGTTTGCTTACTTATTTATTTATTCTTCTATTTGTCCTTCTTGTCCTTGCTTTTGGATTGTTTTCTGACAACATTGTTCTGTATGTAAGGTTAATTTGGAATTCCAGTTCACAGGGATCCTCTTGCCTCAGGGTTCCTTCTAGGAGAATTACTACATGAGCCAAAGCTCCTGGCTGTTCAGGCCTCAGGCTGGCCTCATACTCACAGATCTGTCTGCCTCTGTCTCCCTGAGTGCTGGGGTTACAGAAGAGTGCCACCAGGCCAACTCCTCATGCTTTATCTTTGGATTATTTCTTGTATTGGTTTGTTTATTTTCTCCTATTCTGAATGGTTTGTTTTGTTTTATTATAATTCTATTTCTGACAGTGTGTTTTTTTTTTTGTTTGTTTGTGGGTTAATTTTTTGAGACAGAATTTCTCTATATAACTCTGGCTGTCCTGGAACTCACTTTGTAGACCATGATGGACTCAACTCACAGAGATCTCCTGACTCTGCCTCCTGATTGCTGGGATTAAGGGCCCATACCACCACAGATGGCTCCCTCTCTCTCTCTTTCCCCTTTTTAAGATTTCATTATTTTATGTATGTGAGTGTTCCTCTGCATGTACATCTGCATGATAGACGAAGGCATCAGATCACATTATAGATAGTTGTGAGCCACCATGTTGTTGCTGGGAATTGAACCCAGGACCTCTGGAAGAACAAACAGTTTTCTTAACCACTGAGAGACATCTCTCCAACCCCCTGGCTCCTTCTTAGTATTCTTATGATGCCTGTTTGTCTTCGTAGGGAAAAGAAAAGAGTATGGATTGGGATGGAAGAGAATGTAGGAAAAGAATGTAGGTCACAGATGAGCTGGTGGACAAAAAGCCAAAACCAGAATGTAGTGTATAAAAAAAAATATCTATTTTCAATAAATGAAGCACAGTGAAAAAGGCCTGGAACTATGACTAAGCAGTCAAGAGCACTGAGAGCTCTTACAGAGGAGTCAGTTCCATTTTCCAGCATCCACATGGCAGCTCTCAAATGACTGCAACCCCATTTTCTGAACCTAAGTTCTGACCTCCAGAAGACACAGGTAATACTCCATGCTGCACAGACAACAATTATGTTTTACTTTGTTTTGTTTTGTTTTTTGACACAGGGTTTCTCTGTATAGCCTTTGTAGACAAGTGTAGGCTCAATAACACAGAGATTAACCTGCCTTTGCCTCTGCCAGCACTGGGATTAAAGGCATGTGCCTTTAATCATGCTAGCTTAAAATTGTTAAAAAGAAATAGTTTAAATATTACATAAATGCATTTTTGAATGTTCACATAATCCATTACCTTGTATTTAACGTGCATTGATATTTTTCTCCATCTTTGTCTGTGTGAAAGTGTTGGATCCCCTGGAACAGGAGTCACAGACAGTTGAAGGCTGTAAATGTTTGTGAGGAACCCAGATCTTTTGTAAGAGCAGCTAGTGATCTTAAGTGCTGGGCCATCTCTCCAGCCTCTAGTATGTAAATGTTAAGAAGGAAATCAGGAAGGACCAGCTTGGCACATTATGTAGAGATGATGCCACAAAGAATGAGCTAGACAGGGAGAAGCTTCATACTACTGAGAGGGTTAGACTAACTTTGTAACCTGTATGTCTTCTAAAGCATATAATTTTGAGTTTTAGGTTCAGGTTAAGCTAAAGTCTCTTAGTACCTTTCCAGAAAATGGAGAATTGTGACCCTATCTGTGAGGACAGATAGGAAAAAAAGCAAGCAAGCAATGACCTTCACTCAGCAAAAAGAAGGACCAGACCCTTGTCTTTGAGATAGTGTTTCTTAACAACCAACCCAGACTACTTCTGAGTAGCTCCTGACCTCCAGCCAAAAGTCCACAGCCCCTAATCTTCAAGGATGAGCTAATCACCCCCACCTTCAATTGCAGTTGCATCCACACTTGGCAGGACTGGCCAAGCTTGAGCACCTAAGACTAAACAATTATCTTACTTTATAGCTTCTACATCCAATCCTAAATTGCCAAAACTGCAACTTCAAATTTCCCACAATTTTTCTTTTAAAAACCTAAAGTCTTTTGTCTCCTGGTGCCACTCTTTGGTGACCAGCAGGGGTGACCCCATTGTACAATGGTTAATAAACCTCTTGCTTTTGCAACGAGTCCGTGGTCTGTGGGAATTTCTGGGAAGGACACTATCTTGAACTCCTGAGCTGTGAGACCCCATGTCTTACACTACAAATGGAGGCAGAGGGCTGGAGAGATGACTCAGTGGTTGAGAGCACCGCATACTTTTGCAGAAAACCCAAGTTCTAGTCACTGCACCCACAGGGCAGCTCACAACTATCTGTAACTCCTGTTCCATAATCTAACACCCTCACACAGACATACATGTAATCAAAACAGCAAAGCACACAAAATAAAAATAAATAACTTCTTTTAAAGCATGAAAACATAGAACAGGATTAACATAGTAAAAATGGACATGTTACCAAAAACAATCTACAGTTTCAATGCAATTCCCATCAAATTACCACACAATTCTTTACAGACATTGAAAGAATAATTCTCAACTTCATATGGTATAATAAGAAACACAGAATTTCTGAAACAATCTTCTACAGTAAAAGATTTTCTGGAGGTAACTCCATCCCTGATATCAAGCTGTACTATAGAGCAACAGTAATAAAAACTGCATGGTAATGGAAAAGAAACAGACTGGAACAATGGAATTGAATAGAAGACCCTGAAATAAATCCACACACCTACAGACACTTGATATTTTTTATGAAGAAGAAAAAACTATACAACAGAAAAAAAGAGAGCATCTTCTACAAATGGTGGTATTCTAACTGAATGTCTACATGTAGAAAAAGGAAAATAGATCCATATTTATCACCCTGCACAAAACTCAAGTCCAAGTGGATCAAAGATCTCAACATAAATCCAGACACAGAAAACCTGCTAGAAGAAAAAGTGGGAAAGAGCCTTAAACTCATTGGCACAGGAGACAACTTCCTGAACAGAAAACCAACAGACCAGGCTCTAAGATCAACAAGCATAAATTGGACCTCATGAAACTGAAAAGTTCTCTAAAGCAAAGGATACTGTCATAAGAACAAAATGACACCCCACAGTCTGGGAAAGGATCTTCACTAACCCTATATCTGACAGGGGGCTAATATCCAGCATATATAAAGAACTCAACAAGTTAAACAGCAACAAATCAAGTAATCTAATTAAAAAATGAGGTGTAGAGCTGAACAGAGAATTCTCTATAGAGGAATATAGAATAGGAGAGAAACAAAGAAATGCTTAATGTCCTTATACATCAGGGAAATCAATATGATCCTTAGATTTCACCTTATACCCATCAGAATGGCTAAGATCAAAAACTCAAGTGACAGCACATGCTGGAGAGGATGTGGAGAAAAGGAAACCTTCCTAAATTGCTGGTGGAAATGTAAACTTGTACAACCACTTTGGAAATCAATGTGGTGCTTTCTCAGACAATTAGGAATAGTCCTACCTCAAGATCCAGCTGTACCACTCCTAGGTATATATCCAAAAGATGCCCAAGTACACAGCAAGGACATTTGCTCAACCATGTTCATAGCAGCTTTTTTTTTGTAATAGCCAGAAACTGGAAATAACCCAAATGCCCCTCAGTTGAGGAATGGATACACAAATTGTCGTACATTTACATAATGGAAAACAACTCAGCAATTAAAAACAAGGAAGTCATGAAATATGCAGGCAAATGGTGGGAACTAGAAAAGATCATCCTGAGTGAGGTATCCCAGAGTAGAAAGACACACAGGGCATATACTCACTCATAACTGGATATTAGACATATAATATAAGACAAACATACTAAAATCTGTACACCTAAAGAAGCCAATCAAGAAGGAGGACTCTAGGAGAGATGCTCAATCCTCATTCAGAAAGGCAAAGAGGATAGATATCAGAAAAGGGGGAAACAAGGAACAGGACAGGAGGCTACCACAGAGCGCCTCTGAAAGATTCTCACCTGCACAGTATCAAAGCAGATGCTGAGACACATAGCCAAACTTTGGGCAGAGTGCAGGGAATCTCATGAAAGAAGATAGAAAGAAGATAGAAGATAGAAGATAGGGGAAGATAGAAAGACCTGGAGCGGAGAGGAACTCCACAATGAGAACAGAACCATCAAATCTTCGTATTTTCTGAGAATTATATTCCAACCAAGTATCATGCATGGAGATAACCTAGAACCCCTAAACAAATGTAACCCATGACAGCTCAGTATCCAAGTGGGTTCTTGGGATCAGGAAATGTCTCTGACATAAACTGTTTCGCCTGCTCTTTGATCACCTCACCCTCAGTGGGGGCAGAGGTGTAAGCCTTGCCAGACCACAGAGTGTCATGCAGCCACTCCTGATGAGACCAGATAGACTAGGATCAGATGGAAAGGGAGGAGGACATCCCCTATCAGTGGATGGAGGAGGGGAATGGATGGAGAAGAGGAAGAGAGGGTGGGATTGGGAGGGGAAGAGAGATGGATATACATGTGGGATACAAAGGGAATAAACTGTAATTAATAAAAATAAAATACTGTTCAAAAAGTAGGAGGACAGTAAGGAGAAGAAAGAGAAGAGGAGGAAGCTAAAGGAGAGGAAGAAAGACAGCCAGTAGAGGTGGGCAATGCAATTCCATGGAAAGACTTCTGGAGTTAATAAAAAGGAGAAGGCATTGGGTTCAGTGACACAATCCTGTGATCCCAGCACTCAGGAAGGCAGACAGAGGCAGGTGCATCTCTGTGACTTCAAGGCCAGCCTGGCTTACAAAGTGAGCTCAAGTCAGCCAAGGCTACACAGAGAAATTCTGTCTCTAAAAACCAAGAGAGAGAGAGGGGGGGGCTAACTTATTACTTGGTTTGGGTTCCAAGTCAGCAGGTTCTGGCTCTGCCTATAGGGCAGACTGGCAAGCAAGGAAGGAAGCGGCTGCTTCTGGCTAGGGCAGTAATGAGCTATTGCTCTGAGGCTCACAAATTCATACTTGTTCATGGATGCTCAGAACTGACAACAGAAAGGATAAGTAGGGGGTCGGGAAAATGACAGTGGCCAATTATTAAGGATACAACTGGGAAGCTGGTGTCACAGCTGCACAAGCAGTAGAGGGCAGAAGAGGACACAGAAGAAAAGCCCAGACCACCAGACCGGCATAAGGGCTGGAGGTTTCATGCCCCCGAAATGAAGCAGGGCATCAGCAGAGCCTCAGCCTCAAAGTCAAAGGCCAAGGGAATGTCTCAATTGCCATCCAGGAAGCCAGAAGAGACAACAATGCCAGGCTCTCCACCCCAGCTCTATGAACTCTGAGGAACATGACATCAAAATCACCGGGACAGGGCACATAGCACCTTGGTCAATCCAAGCCTCCCAAACAACAGAACTCTCCAGGTTCCACCCAAGTCATGTGATTCACCCAGGATGCCACTCAGAGGCACACAGGACAATCACAGAAAAGTTCATGAAAAAGCTTGAAATGAGGAGAATCATAGCGTCTGAGTTTGGGATTTCTGTTTTATTGCATTGATACCGGTGTCTGGTCTTCCAAAGGAGTCATTTTCTTATGGCTGGCATTGGGCCAAAGACTCCATTCCTTTCAGGACTTGAAGAAAGTTCCTGCTTGCTTAAAGTAGAGTCATTGTTTTTATCTCTGGCAAGAGAAACTTGTGGTCCTGCCACTGACATAAGACTATGGTGCCAATTAACTTGTCAGGGTCAATGCCAGCCTGTAGGCACCCTCAGTCCCTGCTCAAAAGCCTAGAACTCATTGGCAAAGGAGACAAATCCCTGAACAAAACACAAACAGCACAGGCTCTAAGATCAACAATCAATAAATGAAACCTCATAAAATTGAAAAAAAAATTGAAAAGCTTCTGTAAAGCAAAGGATACGGTCATCATAACAAGACATACAGATTGGGAAAAGATTTTCACCAACCCTGTATCTGACTGAGGGCTAATATCAAGAATATTTAAAGAACTCAAGAAGTTAAACAGCAACCAATCAAATAATTCAATTATAAAATAGGGTACAGAGCTAAACAAAGAATTCTCAATAGAGGAATATCGAATGCCAGAGTAACACTTAAAGAAAAGCTCAACATCCTTAGTCATCAGGGAATTGCAAATCAAAATGAACCTGAGATTTTTATCTTATGCCCATCAGAATAGTTAAGATGAAAACTCAAGTGAGAACACATGGGGGAGAGGATATGGAGAAAGGGAAACCTTCCTCCATTGCTGGTGGAAATGTAAACTTGTACAACCACTTTGGAAATCAACCTGGTGCTTTCTCAGACAATTGGGAATACTGCTTCCACAAGATACAGCTATACTACTCTTAGGCATATATCCAAAAAAATACTCAAGTATACAACAAGGACATTGAGCTTTATTCATAATAGCCAGAATCTGGAAACAAGCCCGATTCTCCTCAATTGAGGAATGGATACAGTAATTGTGGTACATTTACACAATGGAATCCTACCCAGCAATTAAAAACAAGGAAATCAAGAAATTTGCAGGCCTATGGTGGGAACTATAAAAGATCATCCTGAGTGAGCTATCCCAGTAGCAGAAAGACACACATGGTATATACTCACGTATAAGTGGATAATAGGCATTTAATATAGGATAATCATACTGAAATCTGTACACCTAAAGAAGCTAAGGAAGGAGGACCCTGAGTAAGATGCTCAATCCTTATTTAGAAAGGCAAATGGGATAGACATTGGAAGAAGGTGCAAATAAGAACAAGACAGGAACTTGCCACAGAGGGCCTCTGAAAGACTCTACCCAGCAGGCTATTAAAGAGATGCTGGGACTCATAGCCAAACACTGGGCAGATTACAGAGAATCTTATGAAGGAAGTGGGATATAGAAAGACCTGGAAGGGTCTGGAGCTCACAAGAACAACAGAACCAAAAAATGTGGGCTCAGGGGTCTTTTCTGAGACTTATATTCCAACCAAGAACCATTCATGGGGATAACCTAGAACCCCTACACAGCTGTGGCCCATGGCAGCTCATTCTTTCCAAATGGGTACCCTAGTATGGGAAATAGGGGCTGTCTCTGACATAAACTCAGTGGCTGACTCTGTGATCACCTCTCCCCTAGGGCAGTGTACTGCCTTACCAGGCCACAGAGGAAGACTAGGAAAGACAATCCTGAGGAGACCTGATAGGCTAAAGTCAGATGGAAGGGAAGAATGTCCTCCCTTACAAGTAGACTGGAAAAGGAACATGGGAGGAGATGAGGGAAAGAGAGCAGGCAGGATTGGGAGGGATGATCATGGGGGGTACAGCTGGGATACGAACTGAATAAATTGTAATAAATAAAAAATTATATTAAAAAAAGAAACTAAGCAAGAAGGAGGACCCTGGGAAAGATGATCAATCCTCATTTAGAAAGGCAAATGGGACTGACATAGGAAGAGGGAGGTAAAAGGGAACAGGACAGGAGCCTACCACAGAGGGCTTACCACAGAGGGCCTGTAAAAGACATCTACCCAGCAGGGTATTAAAGAGATGCTGAGACTCATAGCCAAACTTTGGGCAGAGTGAAGGGAACCTTATGAAAGAAGGGGAAGATAGAAAGACCTGGAGGGGACTGGTGCTCCACAAGAAGAACAAGAGAACTAAAAAATCATGGCTCAGGGGTCTTCTGTGAGACTCCAACCACAGACCCTTCATGTAGATAATCTTAGAACCCCTGCGCATATTTAGTCCATGGCATTTCAGTCTTCAAATGGGCTTCCTAGTAAGGGGAACAAGGGCTGTCTCTGACATTAACTCAGTACCTGACTCTGTGACTACCTCCCCCGCAGGGCAGGGGGGCAACTGTACTAGACCACAGAGGAAAAAAAATGCTGGCAGTCCTGATGAAAACTAATAGGCTAGGGTCAGATGGAAGGGGAGGAGGATGTCCCCTATCAGTGGTCTGGAGGGGATGGGCAAGAGAGGAGAAGAGGCAGGGAGGGCAGGATTGTGAGAAGACAACGGGGAGGGAGGGCTACAGCTGGGATACAAAGTGAATCAATTGTAATAAATTAAAAAGTAAAATTGAAAGAGGGGAAATATACTTCCTATCATTCTGAGAAACCATGCATTGTTTCTTGTTTGACTTTCTTCTATAAATTCTTAAGGTTAAATATGGTAATAATTTTGAAGGGCACCCCTGACTCTGAAATAATTACCAACACATCATACGTAAAACCACCTCAGAGTTCACTACCCACAATTCTTTTTCAACTATAAGGTTTAATAAATGTCTGTTGCCAACAACAACATAAAAAGCAAGTTCTAGGTGTTCAAAAAATAATTCAATGGAGAAGAAAACAATTCAGAAATAAATCATTTTATTGATATCTTACTATACAGAAAAAGGGCATATAATGGCTGGGACAAGGGAGATTTTTCTTCTTATATACATCAATACAGAGACCAAAACTGAAGACATAAAATAAAATTCTTCTGTAAATAAAATGTTTTCTGCAGGACAGGGACTTATGTGGCATTGGACACCTTTATGTACACTATGGCTGCTTCACAGAGTTTGGGATTCCACAGGAATACGGCCCTAGAGACATGCGGCATGCGGGATGGATATACTGGTATATGGTGGTAGTCTCACCCAGACAAGGTCAAGAGTCCAAGGTTAGCCCAGAGTCCATAAGCCTTTCAACGAAAAAGAAAACAAGGTTTTAAGACCGGAAGGAAAAGCCTGTTGAAAGTCATTGAAAAGCCTGTTCACTTTTCCCTGTGTTGTCTTCTCCTTCTCTTCAGTCACCTCTCATGGGTCCATGGTGCCTTGTGGCCTGAGTGTACTGGACGTTAATGGTCTAATCCATTAAAGCCCTCTTCATATTCACAGGAGCTGTGTCTACGTTGCTTACTTTAGTGTCAAATTTCAGAGCATGTGAAAGAACAACCACACAAGACAGTTGTAACTATTGCACAGGCAGGAAAAGGACAAGAATGGAAGAAGTGTCACCAAAACTGTCATTTTATGGATGTGAATTTGGCACTGACCTTTGTCTCACTAACTAGACACCAGTGTTTTTCCATTCATTGTGTCATGGAACCCTCCAGACCCCAGCAGTGAGGGTGATAACCAAAAAAGACCCCAGAGGGAGAACATCAAGTTTTACACTTGCAGGAAAAACCACTGGCAACAGTGTCCTGACAGATGGACGCTTAAAGGCAAAACTGTCTTTCTGACTCCACAAGATCCCTGTTCCCACAGTCCCATTGTTCTCCATGTC
This sequence comes from Psammomys obesus, assembly GCF_907164565.1. Classification (NCBI taxonomy): domain Eukaryota; kingdom Metazoa; phylum Chordata; class Mammalia; order Rodentia; family Muridae; genus Psammomys; species Psammomys obesus. Next base: position 119,141 of record NW_026590618.1, on the reverse strand, counting down.
ACCTTCAGAATCCTAGATCCAGCTCTCCAATCATCTGGATACTAAAAATTTGAGCAAAGTCTGAAGCCACAAGCTCTGAGTTCCCAGCATGAGAGATGTGTCCCAAGCCTTCCATTGCTTCAAATGCAGAAGTTAGTTTCTCTATTTATTGCCGCCTCCTCTGGCAAAGACAAGGTCTGAATCTTCGGCCATAGACACAGCGCTCTCCACATCTAGGGCACATATGTGTAGCAAAGGAGATGCACTTGGGCCACCTTATGGTCCTGAGTCTATCTATTTGCTCAGCACAAAGTTGGGTAAATCTCTCTGTGGAGACATAACCAAAGTCGTCATAGCACTCGAGAGGGGCAGGGTACTGTTCCACATTCATCTGGCTCCAGTTGGCTGTGTGCTGCAAAAGGTCCCTCAGGATGGGCATGGAGAAGTCATTGCAATAGAAAATGACCTTGGCCAGCTGGGAGCACTTGCTGAGGGCAGGTATGAGCACAATGAGATGAGAGTCCTTCATCCTACAACACTTCATGTCCAGGGACTGCAAAGTGTCTGCCACATTCTCTAGGAGGACTTGGAGAGGCATAAGATCTAAAGCCTCTAAAACCACACCTTTCATGTCCAGATTTTTCAGCTGAAAGAGCTTTGAACACTCAGAGATGTAATTCAGGTCTGACTGTGAAATGTAGCAGTAAGTGATGGAAAGGGTCTCCAATGGTGTCATCAGGCACCTAGGGATAGACCAGTACGTTACTTTCTGGAAAATAGTGTTGGAGAGTATGGGGTGGCTTTTACATTTACAGAGAAGTAGAAGCAGCCCAGTGACCCAAGGTAGATTCATGGGCATCATTTTAGATGCTTCCTGCAGAAATCTCCTCTCTTAAGACAAACTGACACTTCTTCTCCTGGCCTCAGTCTCCAGCACAAAACCATTTCAGCCTATGAGCCCTAAAAACACACATAAGGAGTTCCAAAACACGAAAGTCCTGGCAGGCTCTAGGGACACGTCCTGTGTGCTCACTGCACTCTGGATCCCATCAATGCCTCTGCAAGTCACACTTGTAGTAATTTAACATCCTCACTATCCCCATTGTCCCAGGCACTCAGCTCTACTTAAGCTCAAAACCTGTCACCCATGGGGAATTTGGGAGAGACTGAGGCTGTTCTCACAAACCTGAGTTCAGAGCTCCCCTCAACACTGTGCTTGTGAGTCCACCGATTCTTCACTGCACTCTCCCCTTCCTCTTCCCTTTCCATTGGATTGGGTGGGCATCATTCCAAGAAGAATTACATCCCATCCTTACCGAATCTGACCTTCAGTTTTCTGATTCATTATAGTGCATTTGACACTATGATTCACTATACACGGAATCAGGACATAAATTCTGTATTCAAGGGGTGCTAAATGTTTGTACCCACTGACTGGCAGGCATCATGAACTACTAACCCTTACAACTAAAGAGAAAGGTCTGCTCTGGTAGCTAACCCAGCTCTCCATCCTTGCTTACCTGAGGACCCGTTTGATGCGGTTTCTGAGAAAGTAGACCCTTCTGAAGGAGAGGTGCTGGAGACAGTTGAATCTGGAGAACTGAGAAATGAACTTGTTGATACACTTGTCTTCCATGTCTGTTGTCCTGTTGCCAATTTTGAAGACATTCTTGGAGACGGGTGCCAGTAAGAGTTTGTGAAGATTTCTCATCTGTCCCAGGCAAGGAGCAAACCGTGCCAGCATAAAGATATCCCACTCTGTGTTCAGTTCAAATTCCCGGATGTGCTCTGGATGAAAAACCTTCAGGACCTCTTTGATAACGTGGACAGGCTGAATCCAGATGGTCATTTTCATACAGCAGAACTGGACAGAGTCCTTTCTCTGTTGGGCCCACTGCAAGAAGCATGTTTGTTCTTCATCTACACTTGGCCTGAGGCAAAGGTCAGCTACCACCTTCAGGCACCGCCTCAGTGCATATCTGGGAAGGACCTTCACTACTTGCTGCTCATCTTGGTTCTCTGCTGAGCAGTCACCATCCTCTACTCCAGCCCATATGTTCCAAAATTCATGGTGCTTTTTCCTCAGGTCAAGAACCTGAAGTTTTCCCCTCCTGTGGGTAAAACATGTGAAGTGTCAGCTACATGGCAAGATGCCACACTGACTCAGCATTTCCTCCACATCTCTAAACTCAGCTCTAACTCCTGGCAAGGTGGGTGTTTTTTCAGCATCCACTTCCCACTGTGCAGAAGCTTTCCCTGAGCTGCACAGGTAGCCCTGGTAACTTTCCTTGCTGTAAGTAACTCAGCTTCCCCTAAGTCCCATTACTAGTGATTGGGGGAGGCCAAGGAAGACTGATTTTCCTGTGTGGCTACATCTGCTCTAAGCTCTGATATAGGCAACAGTCCTTAGCACAAGCAAAGTACAGCTTCCAAAGGCCCTGTATCCCTATCTGATGAACAATCAGGAGCCTCTTATCCTCTCAAGAAGAAGCCATTCTCCCTGACCCCACAATCACTTCCCTCTTACCCATGGGCTCCATTCTACCATATTTGCTTATTGTTTACCTGGGGTGAAACTTTCTTCGCAGCCATGTGTCTACTCCTGCTTGAACTGCCTGGAAGGTTTCCAAGTCAGGGGTCTTCATCAATGCCCCCACAGGGAGACAGGGAAAAGGCCAGGTTGCCACCATTGCCTTCACAGTTGTAGCGTGTCTGCCAGTCAAGGCCTCCTTGAACAGTGCTGGCAAGAGTTCCATGGGCAGTTTCTCAAGAGCTGACATATCCAAGGTCTCATCTCTTAGCAGAGCCTGTCTTGCCAGCTTCAGGAGTGTGGGTGGAGTCTGACCAATCATCCTGGAAGGTCTTCACTCAGAAGGATCTTGGGGAGGTATTTAGGGGAGAATACATTCTCAACATCAAGTATAGAAATTCCCCTCACCATCACAGGAACCACTCAAGGTCAGAGTTACTGCACTGGCAGTGGTGGCGACATCAGTTCAATCCATTGTTCTCAGTGGAGGTCTCAAAACAAACTCCCTCACTCATAGTACCAGGAGCCTCTTACAAGGACATCCAGGGTTACACATTCCCCAGTGTTCCTTCCAACCTTAACCAAAGCCCCAGTCAATCCCATCCCCACTGGGCAGAGGTCCCCAGCAGTCTGAAAGATGGGTACCATCCTTGTGTGCCAACCAGACATAGATCATGTCACAAGTCCCCAAACACAAAGCATGGGAAATTTACACACACAACCTACCTATAATTTTTCTAAAACATGGAACCTGTCTGGGAAAAACCGAGATGATCCTGGAAACTATGGTTAGTACTCCATCCTGTATTACTTAGTTATGTCAAAAACCTGAATTTAAATCCAATCTGTGTCTTCAGTAGGTTCATCTGAAGACAAAGGAATGAACAATCCTGTCACAGAAAGCCATCCAGTGGAACTGTTCAACATTGTGCTAAGGATGCAGAAGGCTAGCCCTTCTCAGGGGATTGCTCCTGGTAGGGGAAGGGGGGCAGGTGGGAAAGGACTCATGTTTCTTTAGGAGACTGGCCACTTGAAGTTTGATCATGTTCCAGTGAGTGTATTATTAGCCACACAAGCTGAATTTTTTTTTTTTTATTATTTTTTTGGTTGAAAGGACTTGGGAAAGTTGACCTCAATGAACTGGGACATGATGTGCTCAGGGTTCAATTAGTTGAAATTGCCCAATAAACAGTAAAAATATTGCAAATTTTGAAATAGTTTTAAATAATATACATCCAGAAAAAAGTCTTTAGAAACTTAAGTAAGTAAGTAAATAAAGAAAGAAATGAATAAATAAATGACTTCCCCATCTTGGGCCTAACCTCTCTATTTCAGGGGCCCTAACCCTTTGGATCAAAGTGACTTACCTGTTCTGAGCACTGATGAGCACAGGGTCTCTGGATCCCAGCAGAGCCAGGCTGTCACCACAGTCTTCACATCCAGAGGGAATGACTCCTCTGCCTCCCCTGAAGCCTTTATATACCACCCTGCTCGGCCCCTCCCTATTGCAGCCACACCTACCGACCACAAGCTGCCATCTGCTTGCATATTTTAATCCAGACACTTAATCCCACCTTGGGTTCTCCCATTCTCTAGATTGAATCAAGCATTCTGGGTCAATGCAAACACAACACAGAATAGGAGAAAAATCATGAGTCCACTTACTGACTAATTCCTGAACCTTGAATTTTATGATTTGCTTGCTTATTCATTTACTCTTCTATTTGCTCTAGTTGTCCTTGCTTTTGAATTGTGTTCTGACAACATTGTTCTGTAGTTTAAGGTTAATTTGGAATTCCAATTCACAGGGATCCTCCTGCCTCAGCCTTCCTGCTGAGAGGATTAATATATGAGCCAACTACCCTGGCTGTGTTTATACATTTGTGACCAGCATGGTTCAGAGTGGAGTCAGCAGGGTCCAGGAAGTATTAACCTGTTCCTGAAAATATACTTATTTGTCTACTCTGCAATCAAGAGCTGAACTTCATGCTTTGCCAATCTTTTGGTTTGGTAGCTACTCAGAGGCTTACATCAATTTATAATGTTATTACTTCAGGAACAGCCACACCGTGACCATTCCAAAACCACACTCAGATTACAGATTACAGCTAAACATAGTCAATTATGTTCTAAGTGTATGGCACTGTATCTAGGAGGCTAGGCAAAGCACTTTGAGCTAATTGGCTAGGATTAGAGTAGAGAATCTCATAGGTGCTTTCCATCTATGTGGAAATAAGGAATATAGCAAGATGTTGTGATCTTTAACACAAGAAGAACATGCATTTGTCATCTATTGTTTGATTCTAAACAGCAAGTATGAACTATTGAATTGTAGTCTGGTGTCAGGCATGGAGGGATTGAGAACTTGCTCTCAATTTCACCTTACAATCAAAATGGTGACTTGAAGAAAAATGGCTTCTGGTATGCTGAGAGACCAAAAGATTAAAAATTAGCAGCTATTATTAATATTTAAGGCCTGAACTATGTGGGTGGAGAGGTCTAGTAATACCTGCCTTACTGCAGTCTTTCCACACTCACTAGAGATACAATTGCTAGGAAACTGGCCCATCCCCCTAGGGAGGGACACCAGATCTTTAATGGTCTGGGGACCTTCCTATACCTAATCAATTCAAAATGCAGCATTTTGACCAATAGGTGATTGCCAGGCAAGAACCACCCCTGCCTAGGGCATTCTGGGATGGACCAGAATCTTTAAATCACCCAACTATCCTAAGCCCAGGCTCTTAGCTCTCACTACTATGGTGGTGGGGGTGTGTGAGCCCAAGCTGCAGCTTGTAATGATTTGTAATTTAAAGGATCCTCATGTGGTATCAATGGACTTGGCTCCTGTTGGTGGTTTTATGGGGTATCGAGATTGGGGCACAATGATGTGAAAGGTGACAGCAAGAGTTAACTGAGGAGCCACAGTCATGCTAAGGACTAAAGTAGGTCTCTGCAGAGGGGTTTTAGAGTGTAAGCAGGTCATAACAATATTTGACAGGGCTTTCTGTGCCAGGAATTCAGGTAGCGCAATCCTTGCTTGGCATTCACAAAACCATAGGTGCCATCTAGACCTGATCTAGACTTGTTGGAACATGCCTATCCTCAGAGAATGTGAGAGTTTAAGTATACAGGGCTCAAAAGTTCTATGTCTTCATTGGCTATAATTGGAAATTGGGGTTGCACTTCACTTTCTCACAACATTTCACAAAGAGTATCAGGGAGGGAGATTTCACTGGTTTTTCTCAGGAAGTTCGGGAGAATTTCAGAAAAGGAGGATCACCTGACATGGAGAGATGCTCAGTGGTTAGGAGAGCACTCTGCCATTGCAGAATGCCCAAGTTCAGTGCCCAGCATGCATGGCGGTGACTTGAAATGTCCTATAACTTGAGTGCAAGGGAATCTGCTGACCTTTCCTGGACTTAGTGGGCACAATTATGTTCATGTGGACATGCACACAAGCACTCACACACACATACAAACACAAATGGAGAGAAAATGGTGAGGCTGGAAAGAGAGAGAGACTTTGACACACTCTGTACTAATTGGAACATCTCTGTCAAATCCTCCCCTCAGGGATCAGGGAACCCTGTGGATGAGGAGGAAGAAAGACTGTGAGAACCAGATGGAATGGAGGACACCAAGGAAACCAGGCCTTCTTAAACCCAGCAGAAGAATGCACATATGAACCCAGAGAGACTGAGGCAGCATGCACAGGGCCTGCATGGGTCTGTACCACATGGGGTGTCAGTGTGGAGAGGAGTGGACAAAAGCTTCCATCCCTAACCCAGAAGCTAGTGATCACCCATTGCAAATGGAAATTGAGTTCACTCAAATGGAGTCTCCTTGAGGATGCAAATCTCACTCTGACCAACAGGCCCAGTGACCAACTATTGATGCCAACACAAAATGAACTCAGTGGAATTTTTGGAGGTTCTTGGTCTCACCATGTTTTATCAGGATTTTTCTTTACTTTTTATATTACTTTTATATTACTTTGCTTGTATCTTATGTCTACCAATTTTGTGGTTTTTCTGTTATTGTCATTTAATTATTTATTGTTTTTGTATAAGGAGAAGAAATGGGAAGAAGATTGAGTGGATAGGAGAAATAGGAGCATGGTGGTGACCCCCCCCCCCAGAGATAAACGACAAAGATAAGGGAAGGGGAAAGAAATTGAGGCAGAAAAAGCCAGTTTTAAGTTTTCACAGGATATGTGTAAGTGCAAAATGTCCTCCATCTGCATCTACATGACTCATGTTTTTTTTTATTATATTATTTTTTACACTTTATTCACTTTGTATCCCCCCATAAGCCCCTTCCTCCTCCCCTCCTGATCCCACCCTCCCTACCACTTCTTCATGCATGCCCCTCCCCAAGTCCACTGATAGGGAAGGTCCTCCTCTCCTTTCTTCTGATCTTAGTCTATCAGATCTCATCAGAAGTGGCTGTATTGTCATCTTCTGTGGCCTGGTAAGACTGTTCTCCCCTCAGGGGGAGGTGATCACAGAGCAGGCCTATCAGATTGTGTCAGAGGCAGTCCCTCTTCCCATTACTATGTAACCCACTTAGATACTAAATTTCCATGGATTACATCTGCACAGGGGTTCTAGGTTATCTCCATGCCTGGCACTTAGTTGGAGTATGGTCTCTGGGAGGCCCCCTGTGTTCAAATCTTCTAGTTCTATTGCTCTCCTTGTAGGATTCCTGTCCTCTCCATAACCTACTATTTCCCACTTCTTACATAAGATTCCATGCACTCTGCCCAACAGTTGGTCATAAAGTCTCAGCCTCTTTGATAGTCTGCAGGGCAGAGCCTTTCAGAGGCCCTCTGTGGCAGGTTCCTAGGTTGTTTCCTGCTTTCTTCTTCTGATGTCCATCCTGTTTGCCTTTAAGGATGGGGATTGAGCATTTTAGTGAGAGTCCTCTCTCTTGATTAGTTTCTTTAGATGGACAGATTTTAGGTTTATCCTATAAGTCTATATGAGTGAGTATATACCATGTGTGTCTTTCTGATTCTGGGACAGCTCACTCAGAATGATCCTTTTCAGGTTCCACCATTTACCTGCAAATTTCATTATTTCCTTATTTTTCATTGCAGAGTAATACTCCATTGTATAGATGTACCACAATTTCTGCATCCACTCTTCAGATGAGTGGAATCTGGGCTGTTTCCAGATTCTGGCTATTACAAATAAGGCTGATACAAACATGGTTGAGCAAATGTCCTTATTGGGTACTTGAGCCTCTTTTGGATATATGCCTAGGAGTGGTATGGCTGGATCTTGAGGAAGCGCTATTCCTAGTTGTCTGAGAAAGCACCAAATTGATTTCCAGAGTGGTTGTACAAGTTTACATTCCCACCAGCAATGGAAGAAGGTTCCCCTTTCTTTACAACCTCTCCAACATGTATTGTCACTTGAATTTTTCATCTTGGCCATTCTTATGGGTTTAGGGTGAAATCTCAGGGTTGTTTTGATTTGCATTTCCTTAATGGCTAATGAGGTTGAGCATTTCTTCAAGTGTTTCTCTGCCATTCGATATTCTTCTACAGAGAATTCTCTGTTTAGCTCTGTTCCCCATTTTTTAATTGGATTACTTGGTTTGCTGCTTTTCACCTTCGTAGTTCTTTATATATGCTGGATATTAGCCCACTGTCAGATAAAGGGATAGTGAAGATTCTTTCCCAATCTGTAGGCAGTCGTTTTGTTTTGATGAAGGTGTCCTTTGATTTACAGAAGCTTTTCAGTTTCATGAGGTCCCATTTATTGATTGTTGATCTTAGAGCCTGTGCTGTTGGTGTTCTGTTCAGGAAGTTTCCCCTGTGCCAATGAGTTCTAGGGTTCTATATGCCACAAAATTTGAAAATCTCAATGAAATTTTCTTGATTGATTTGACTTACCAAAGCTGAATCAGAACCAGGTAAATCAATTAAATAGTCCTATATCCTCCAAGGAAATAGAAGTGGTCATCAAAAGTCTCCCATCCAGAAAAACCCAGGACCAGATGGTTTCAGTGCAGAATTCTACCAGACCTTCAAAGAAGAGCTAACTCCAATTCTCTTCAAACTATTCCACAAAATAGAAACAGAAGGAACATTACCAAACTCATTCTATGAAGCCACAGTCACCTTGGTACCTAAACCTCACAAAGACTCAACAAAGAAAGAGAATTTCAGGCCCATCTCCCTTATGAACATTGATGCAAAAATACTCAACAAAATACTTGCAAACTGAATACAAGAACACATCAAAGATATTATCCACTATGACCAAGTAGGCTTCATCCCAGGTATGCAGGGGTGGTTCAATATATGGAAATCCATCAATGTGATCCACCATATTAACAAACTGAAAGAAAAAAAAACACCTGATAGTCTCCCTAGATGCTGAAAAAGCATTTGACAAAATCCAACATCCATTCATGTTTAAAGTCTTGGAGAGATCAGGGATACAAGGCACATATCTAAACATAGTAAAGGCGATATACAGCAAGCCTATAGCCAACATCAAACTGAATGGAGAGAAACTTAAAGCAATCCCACTGAAATCAGGGACAAGACAAGGTTGCCCACTCTCTCCATATCTCTTCAACATAGTGCTGGAAGTCCTTGCTAGAGCAATAAGACAGTTGACGGAGATCAAGGGGATAAAGATGGGAAAGGAAGAAGTCAAAGTATCACTATTTGCAGATGCTATGATAGTATACATGAGTGACCCCAAAAACTCTATCAGGGAACTCCTACAGCTGATAAACACCTTCAGCAAAGTGGCCAGATACAAAATTAACTCAAAAAAATCAGTAGCACTCATGTATACAAAAGACAAAAGGGCTGAGAAAGAAATTAGGGAAACAACACCCTTCACAATAGCCACAAATGACATAAAGTACCTTGGTGTAACCCTAACCAAGCAAGTCAAAGAGTTGTATGAAAAAAATTTCAAGTCTCTGAAGAAAGAATTAGAAGAAGATATGAGAAGATGAAAATATCTCCCATGCTCATGGTTTGGCAAGATTAACATAGTAAAAATGGCCATCTTACCAAAAGCAATCTACAGATTTAATGCAATTCCCATGAAATTACCAACACAATTCTTTACAGACCTGGAAAGAAAAATTCTCAACTTCATATGGAATAACAAGAAACCCAGAATTGCTAAAACAGTCCTCTACAATAAAAGATCTTCTGGAGGTATCTCCATTCCTGATCTTTAGCTGTACTATAGAGCAACAGTTATAAAAACTGTATGGTACTGGCATAGAAACAGAATGGTGGATCAATAGAACCGAACAGAAGTCCCAGAAATAAACCCACACACTTATGGACACCTGATCTTTGACAAAGATGCCAAAACCATACAATGGAAAAAAGATAGCATCTTCAACAAATGGTGCTGGTACAACTGGATGTCTCCATGTAGAAAAATGAGAATAGATCCACACTTATCACCCTGAACAAAAATGAAATCCAAGTGAATCAAATACATCAACATAACACCAGACACATTAAATCAGCTAGAAAAAGCAGTGGGGATTTTTTTTTTTTTTTAAGACCGGGCTTCTCTATAGTCTTGACTGCCCTGGATCAGACTGGCTTTAAACTCACAGGATCTGAGTGTCTCTGTCTCCCTGAGTGCTGGGATTACAAAAGAGTATCACTGTGCCCACCTCCTCAAGCTCCATCCTGGAATTTTTTTTCCTCTGTTGGTTTGTTTATTTTCTCCTATTCCAATTTGTTTGTTTTTGTTTTATTTTCTTAAAATTCTATTTCTGTTTCTATGTTTTGTGTTGGACTTTCAAAACATGGTTTATCTCTGTAACTCTGGCTGTCCTGGAACTCACTTTGTAGCCCATGCTGGACTCAACTCACAGAGATCTCCTGACTCTGCCTCCTGAGTGCTGGGATTAAAGGTGTGTATCACCACACCTGGCTCCCTCATTCTCTCCATTTTTTTAAGATTTCATTATTTTGTGTATGTGAGTGCATTTCTGCATGGACATCTGCATGATAGAAGAGGACATCAGATCACATTATACATGTGGTTGCTGGGAATTGCACCCAGGACCTCTGGAAGAACAAACAGTGCTCTTAACTACTGAGCCATCTCTCCAACCACCTGGATCCTTCTTATTATTTTTTAGATGTCTGTTTGTCTTCTTAGGAAAAAGAAGAGAGTGGGAATTGGGATGGAAGAGAAGGCAGGGAGGATCACAGAGGAGCTGGTCTACAAGAGGCCATAATCAGAATGCATTGTATTTAAAAAGAACTATTTTCAATAAATGAAGAGCAAAGAAAATACCTGGAGTAATGATTGAGCAGTCAAGAGCACTGGCTGCTCTTAGAAAGAAGACATTTCCATTTCCCAGCATCCACATGGCAGCTCTCAAATATCTGCAAATCCATTTTCTGAAGCCAACTTCTGACCTCCAGAAGACACATATAATACTCCATGGTGTACAGACAAAATTTGTTTGGTTTGCTTTGTTTTCTTTCTTTGTCCTTTTTTTCTTTTCTTTTCTTTTGTTTCTTTTTCTTTTCTTTTTTTGACACAGGGTTTCTCTGTGTATCCTCTGCAGACCAGGCTAGGCTCAAACTCTCAGAGATCTGTCCACCTTTGCCTCCTCCAGTGCTGGGATTAAAGGCATGTGCCATCATGCTCAGCGTAAAGTTGTTAAAAAAGAAATAGTTTAAACATTACATAAATCTGTTTTTGAATTTTTATGTAATTTATTACCTTGTATTTTATGTGGATTGGTGTTTTGCCTGTGTGTATATTTGTGTGAAAGTGTTGGATCCCCTGGAACTGAATCACAGACATTTTTAGGCTGAAAACTGAACCTGGGTCCTCTGGAAGAGGAGCTAGTGCTCTTAAGTGCTGAGCCATGTCTTCAACCTCTAGTATGTAAATATTGTCTACTATGTAAAAATTGTCTAGGGATGATGCCACCAAGAATGGGAGCTAGACAGGGAGAATCTTCATATTATAAAAGCAGGCAAAAGCCTGGAGAGATGGCTGAGCAGTTAAAAGCACTGAATACTCTTGCAGAGAACCAAGTTCTATTCATCGTACCCACATGGCAGCTCACAACTGTCTGTAACTCCTGTTCCAGGGGATCTGACATTCTCACACAGACATGCATGCAGTCAAAACACCAATGTATACAAAATAAAAATAAATAATTTCTTTAAATTAAAAAAAGGTGTCAGAAACTGGATCATCTCATGTTTGAGTCTAGCCTGGGTTATAGATTGAAACTATTTCATGTAGCCAAGTATAAACACTCCGTGCTGAGGTTCAATAACAGAGAATCAATATCCAGCCTTAAGACTTGAGACAGTATAAGTCTAGAAATTTTGAAGGTGGGAACCATAGTACCCTGGAGTGAAAGAGAGCAAGAAACATGGAGAAGGCCAATGACTCATTAACTTCAGCCACAGTTTTTGGGAAAGTTTGTTTCATGTAAAGAATATCTTAGACCCAGGTGTGGTGGTACAGGCTTTTAATCCCAAACTATGAAGGTAAAGTAGTGTGTAGAAGGAAACACCCAAGTTTAAAAGTGAAGTCTAACTAAGTGCCAAAATGAGTTGATGAATCAGAGAAGAATTTGACTCAATAGAATATTTTCAACTCTTATAAGAAGAGAGAGGAAAGAGAATCTCCTCAAGGGAGCAGCACAGAGAATGAGGGAGAGGAAGTGGTTTTACTGGGAAAGATTCACAGAGAAATGTTAAAGAGACAACCACCTGGACACAGGTGATAACAGAAACAGCCAGAGAAGGAGAAGGAGAAGGATTAGAAGAGATTGTAGAGGCCAAGAGAAAAGCCAGAATGAACAAGTCAGATGTGGGAGGATTTTGAGCCAGAAAAGCTGAGTTGAACCAGCTAGGAAGGATGAACTTAGGCAGGAGTAAGTCTCTGAGGCTGAAAACATTCTAAGCCTAGATTAGATTGTACAGAGGCTAGAAGTTTCCAGGTTGAGCCTAGGTGAGCAGATGGAGGCATTAAGCCTCCAACTCTACAATGGCATCTCCTGAATAAAAGTTACATTTACAGTACATAGATATATCATAGGTAGGTAGGTAGATGATAGGTAGGTAGATAGATAGTGTCAGAATCAGGGTTTCTACTACTGTGATGAAACACAATGACCAAAACACCAGTTGGGGAGGAAAGGGTTTATTTGGCTCCTACTTCCAGATCCATAGTCCATCACTGGATGAAGTCAAGACAGAAACTCAAGCAGGGTTGAAACCTAGAGGGAGGAGCTGATGTAGAGGCCATGGAAGAGTGCTGCTTACTGTTCCTCATGGCCTCTTCACCCTACCTTCTCATAGAACACAGGACCATCACCTGGGGATGATACCACTCACAAAGCCTGGGTTCTCACCAGGCAAATGATCACTAATTGAGAAAATACATTACAGCTGGATCTCATGGAATCATTCCCTCAAATGAAGTTCCTTCCTCTCTGAGGACTGTAGTTCCTGCCAACATGCAAAAGCACCCAATATAGATAGATAGATAGATAGATAGATAGATAGATAGATAGATAGATAGACAAATAGATGTGTATATATATATGTATATATATATACAGATTTAAGAGATGAAAGAAAGATTAAATAGGTAGGTAGAATGATAGATACATAGATGATGCATACATATATATGTACATAGATACTTAGATAGATGATACATAGATATAGATAGAACATGCATAGATAAAAAGATTGATACTTATATAGATAATACATAGATAAAAAGGTACAGACAAACATATATAAATGGATAAAAGTAATATAGATTAAATGGAAAAGTAGATAGATTAATAGATACTAAGATAGTACATACTTAGGTACATAGATAGATGATGAATAGAGAGAACATTCATAGATAAATACATACATACATATGTACATACATATATAGATAGAGATGATAGAGGGCAAGAAATAGAGAGAGAATGACATACAGACAGAGACATTAGATAGGTGAAGAGAGATAGATATAGATACATACATAGACAGATGATTCATACATACATAAAGATAGATAGACTGACAGAAAGATAGAGCGATAGATAAAAACATAGATAGATGATTGATAGATAGATGATAGATAGATGATAGATAGATAGATAGATAGATAGATAGATAGATAGATAGATAGACAAATAAATGATAGACATAATTAATGTGAGGGAAAAACATTTCAGATCCAAATTAGGCTGTGATTTTGTCTCTCTGGGTATAAGACTTTTTGTTCAATCTTATTAAGTGAACCTTTTCTTGGGAGACGTGAATAAAATTCCTCCCACACCAGAAAGAGTGCCAACAAAACACTACAGCTATGATTGCAACCTTGAATTAGCAATCAGGCTTGCTAAACCCCTGGGTGTATTGGGCTTATGCTTGCAGTTAGTCCAGTTGGCAGAAAGCCTCAACTCAGCATAATAACTTCATGTCACTCAAATTTCAACTGATGTGACAAAGGTCATGACCAAGAGTAACTATAGAGGAGCCGGTTTGTTTTACCTCACAGCTTTTAAGTCCACTGAAGGAAGTCAAGGTAGGAACTAGGAATAGGGACCTAGAGGCAGATACTGATAGAAAAGCCTTAAAGGAATATTGATTACTCGCTTGCTCCTCAGGATATCCTTAGCCTGCTTTGTGATACAGCATCCATGACCACCATCTCATGGATAGCCCCACCCACAATGGCCTGGGCCTTCCCATATCAACCACCAATTAAGAAAATACACCACAGGCTTCTACACAGGACAGTGGTGTAGGGCATATTCTTAATTGAGTTTCTCTCTCCTCAAATGAGCCTAGCCTGTGTCAAATTGCAATAAAACTACCTAGTACAATTGACCCCGTGTGGAGTCCATAGACACACTTACTGTTTACCATAACATTTCTTTCTTGTTTATTCCCTAGACCTCATATTAATATTAAAAGGAACATCACAATATAAAGCATTGCAGCTTGTAATATTCCCACAGTCTTTACAATTCTAAAAATGTAAACGTTCATTTTTCTTCAATTTTTATTCATTTCTTTCTTGTTTTACAGCCTTTATTCCATCACTGAGCAGGAATAAGATGAAGTCAAAAGAGACTAGAATGAAAGTTCTGAGGGACTCTGGCTCCACATCAAGAGGAGGTTTCTTGAATTCACAAAGTAGGTTTTCAGACTAAGTAACTAGGATGGTATTGAATTTCTGCTCTGTCATCTCTCCCAGCAGATTAGGGGGACATAACATCCATGTATTATACTCTGTTTAATGGGGTTCACAGATTCAAGTAATGAATAGGTAAGCACTCTATCAGGTGAAGTATAGCCAGACCTGTTTGGGAGGGACTCAGGACATTGTTATTGCTTGGTCAAAGCTAAGCAGTCACTATCTGAAAGGAAAAAAATAAAAATAGAACACACACACAAAGCACTTAAAACCTAACACTTTAAAGATGATACCAAATGGGTACAATTTTATGTTAGATAGGCACCAATTTACTTTGATTCTGTATCTACACATGCTTTCTATATTGAAGATCTTGTGTTTGGCTGAAATGACTCAGCCCTTAAGAGTAGTAGATTCATTTCTTTAAGTGCTTCTCTGCCATTCCATATTGCTCTATTGAGAATTCTCTGTTTATCTCTGTTCCCCATTTTTTAAGTGGATTAATTGGTTTGCTGCTTTTCAGCTTCTTTAGTTCTTTATATATACTGGATATGAGTCCTCTGTCAGATAAAGGGTTGGTGAAGATTCTTTCCCAATCTGTAGGCAGTCCCTTTGTTTTGATGACGGTGTCCTTTGCTTTACAGAAGGTTTTCAGTTTCATGAGGTCCCATTTATTGATTGTTGCTCTTAGAGCCTGTGCTGTTGGTGTTCTGTTCAGGAAGTTTTCTCCTGTACCAATGTGTTGTAGGGTATTCCCCACTTTTTTCTAGCCAATTTAATGTGTCTGATTTTATGTTGAGGTCTTTGATCCACTTGGACTTCAGTTTTGTGCAGGGTGATAAGTATGGATCTATTTTCATTTTCTACATGTAGACATCCAGTTGGACCAGCACCATTTGTTGAAGATGCTATGTTTTTTCCATTGTATGGTTTTGGCATCTTTGTCAAAGATCAGGTGTCCATAAGTGTTTGGGGTTATTTCTGGGTCTTCTGTTCGGTTCCATTGATCCACTATTCTGTTTCTATGCCAGTACCATGCAGTTTTTAAAACTGTTGCTCTATAGTACAACTTAAGATCAGGGATGGAGATACCTCCAGAAGATCTTTTATTGTAGAGGACTATTTTTTAGCAATTCTGGGTTTCTTGTTATTCCATATGAAGTTGAGAATTTTTCTTTCCAGGTCTGTAAAGAATTGTGTTGGTAATTTCATGGGAATTGCATTGACTCTGTAGATTCCTTTTGGTAAAATGGCTATTTTTACTATGTTATTCCTGCCAAGCCTTGAGCATGGGAGATCTTTTCATCTTCTCATATCTTCTTCTAATTCTTTCTTCAGAGACTTGAAATTTTTTTCATACAAGTCTTTGACTATACTCAACCTCATTAGCCATTAGGGAAATGCAAATCAAAACAACCCTGAGATTTCACCTTACACCCATCAGAATGGCCAAGATAAAAAAATTAAGTGACAACACATGCTGGAGAGGTTTTGGAGAACGGGGAACCCTTCTCCACTGATGGTGGGAATGTAAACTTGTACAACCACTCTGGAAACCAATCTGGCACTTTCTCAGACAACTAGGAATAGCACTTCCTCAAGATCCAGCCATACCACTCCTAGGCATATATCCAAAAGAGGCTCAAGTACCCAAAAAGGACATTTTGCTCAACCATTTTTGTAGCAGCTTTATTTGTAATAGCCAGAAGCTGGAAACAAACCAGATGCCCCTCAACTGAAGAATGGATGCAGAAATTGTGGTACATCTATACAATGGAATATTACTCAGCAATGAAATATAAGGAAATCATGAAATTTGGAGGTAAATGGTGGGACCTGGAAAGGATCATCCTGAGTGAGTTGTCCCAGAAGCAAAAAGACACACACGGTATATACTCACTCATATAGACATACAACGTAGGACAAACCCACTAAAATATATGCATCTAAAGAAACCAAGCAAGAGAGAGGACCCTAACTAAAATGTTCAATCCCCACCTGAAAGGCAAAGAGGATGGACATCAGAAGAAGAAGAAAACAGAAAACAACCTAGATACCTGCTACAGAGGGCCTCTGAAAGCCAGAAGAAGAAAACAGGAAACAAACTAGGAACCTACCACAGAGGGCCTCTGAAAGCCTCTGCCCTGCAGACTATCAAAGCAGATGCTGAGTCTGATGGCCAACTGTTGGGCAGAGTGAATGGAATTTTATGTAAGCCGTGGGAAATAGTAAGAGCTGCAGAGGACAGGAACTCCGCAAAGAGAGCAACAGAACAAGAAAACTTGAGCACAGGGAACTTCCCAGAGACTCATACTCCAACCAAGGACTATTCATGGAGATAGTGTAGAACCCCTGCACAGATGTAGCCCATGGCAAGTCAGAGTCCAAGTGGGTTAACTAGTAACGGGAAGAGGGACTGCCTCTGACATAATCTGATTGGCCTGCTCTTTGATCACCTTCCCCTGAGGAGGGAGCAACCCTATCAGGCTAAGGAAGAGGACAATGCATCCACTTTTGACAAGAACTGATAGACTAAAATCAGAAAGGAGAGGAGAACCTCCCCTATCAGTGGACTTGGGGAGGGGCATGCATGCAGAAATGGGAGGAAGGGTGGGATCGGGAGGGAGGAGGGAGAGGCTTATTGGGGGATACAAAATGAATAAAGTGTAATTAATAAAAAAAAAAAAGCAGTGGATGCTCTTCCAGAGCATCGTGGATCAGGACCATCATATTGGGAACTGATGCCCTCTTCATTCAGGCAGGCATGCATGCAAATAGAGCACTCACATACATAAAATACATACAAAACTAAATTGTCAACATTGACATGCCGATGATATCCTTTCACATCATCCATGGTGCAGGAGCTCAGGGCCAAGGGCAAAGTAGGCTATTGCTCACCCCACTCACTTGAAAAGTCCACATACTGTCTTCACTCTGCGGTGCCAGAATTAATGTCAGAGACACATACCAGTGAGGTAAGCAACCTGCTCCTGAACAACATCTCTGCCTTAATTAATTAGTTCCTTTTTTATTTCCTTGTGAAACTGGGTTTTTATATCAAGGGGTTTAAAACTTAGGTGTCTATGCAGGTGTATTGTGTAGATTTGTGCATTTGAAAGAAGGGACACAAACAGGCCAGGAGAAGTGGGCCAGTGACATGAAGCCTGAGGCCCATTTGAGAACCACCTGATATGAGTACTGAAAGCAAAGTTTTGTCTTCTGAAAATGCAAGCTGTGCTCTTGAGCTGTCAATCATTGCTCCAGTCTATGGGTTTTGTTTTTCCTTTTTAAGACAATGCCTTACTCTGTACTCTAGGCTGGCCTAGATGTCTCTATATGGCCCACCCTGGTGGAAAAACTTATCCACATTCCCCAGTGTTGGGAAAGTTGGCAATAATGTCATCACTCTGTTCATGTTTACTTCTGTACAGAGAGAACCTGTTTAGGAGTCCTCACCTTTATGGAATTTAGACAACAATTACAGTTATACAAAGAACCTATCTTCTATGAGTACAATAAATATTCCAATGAAGAACAAAACAATAATAAATCATTTTGCTATTTTGCTATACAGAAAAGGGGGCATATACTGGCTAGAACTAGGAAGAATTTCTTTTCTTAAATACGTTCATACAGAGACAACTGACAATGTAAATTACAGTTATTTTGTAAAGTAAATGTTTTCTGGAGAAGAGAGATTTACATATTATTGAAAACCTTTATATGCTATGGCTATTTCAAAGAGTTTGTGAATCCAAAGGAATACAACCCTCTAGACATGTGGCAAGCAAGCTGGATAGAGTGGTTTATGGTGGTAGTCTCATCCAGACAAAAAGACCAAGAGTTCAGTGCTGGGCTACAGTACATTTTTATTTATTGTTTTCAATAAAAACTACTTTTTTCTGAGACAGAGTTTCTCTGGGTAGCTGTGTCTGTTCTGGACTTACTTTATAGACCAGGTTGTCTTCAAACTCAGAGATCCACCTGTCTCTGTCTCTCTGAGTGCTGGGATTGCAAGTGTATACCACCATGCATGTCAAAAAAAACCATGATTTTTAAGAGAAAAAAAATTGTAAACCCTGTTCAATTTCCCCTGTGTTGTCTTCTTCTTCCTTTCAATCACCTCTCATGGGCCCATGGTGTCTAGTGGCCTGAGTGTACTTGATATTGCCTGTGATTCATTAAAACCTTATTCATAATATGTGTACTATGTTGCTCACTTTAGTTTCAAATTTTTGTACACGTAAATGGCTACACAGGAAGGTTGTAAGTAACACACAGTCAAAAGACAGGAATGAAGGACATATCAAAAAACCTTTAGTTTTATTGATGACCTGGACCTTTGCCTCAATCATTAAATAGTGGTGTTATTGCACTGTTTTTCCACTGAGGTCAGGGAGTCACTGACCCCTCCTGACCCTGAACCTGGCAGTGAGGATGATAACTGAAAAAGACCTGAGAGGGAGAGCATCCATGTTTACAACTGCAGAACAAAGCCACTGGTTATCCTGTCCTGACAGAAGCCACTTATAAATGTAAAGTGGTCTTTCTCACTCCATCAGATCCTGTGTTCCCACAATTGCATTGTCTTCCATCTCAACTTCAGTCTCCAAAATCCAACTCAATGTACATCATTTTGTTTCCAAAAATATGAAGAGTGTCTGAAGCTCTGAGTCCCCAGCATGAGAGATTGGTCACAAGCATTTCATTTCTTCCAATCCAGAAGTCCTTATTCCCTATTTACTGTCACCTCGGCTGGCAATGACAGAGTCTCAATCCCTGGTCATAGACACAGAGATCTCCACATCTAGGGCACATATGTGTAGCAAAGAAGATGCTCTTGGGCTGCCTTATGTCCCTGAGTCTGTCTATTTGCTCAGCACAGAGTTGGGTAAATCTCTCTGTGGAGACATAACCCAAGTCATCATAGCACTCGAGAGGGGCAGGGTACTGTTCCACATTCATCTTGCTCCAGTTGGCTGTGTGCTGCAAAAGGTTCCTCAGGATGGGCATGGAGAAGTCATTACAATAGAATCTGACCTTGGCCAGCTTGGAGCACTTGCTGAGGGCAGGTATGAGCACTGTGAAATGAGAGTCTGTCATCCTACAGAGCTTCAGGTCCAGGGAATGCAAAGTGTCTGCCATATTCTCTACGAGGTCTCAGAGAGGCATAAGATCCAAAGCCTTTAAGCCCACATATTTCATGTCTGGATATTTCAGCTGAAAGACCTTTGGGCACCTAGACAAGTAATTCAGGTCTGACTGTGAAGATTACAGTATGTGATTGACAGGGTCTCCATCGGGGTCATCAGGCACCTAGGGATAGACCAGGATATTAGTTCTGGAAAATGGTGTTGGAGAATATGGGTGGTATTTACACAGAGGTAGAACGAACCTGGTGCCCCAAGGTCAGTTTGACCAAATGGCAAGGACATTCGCTAAGATGCTTCCTGTTAGAATCGGCTCAGTCAAGACAAACTCACACTTCATCTCCTGGCCTTACTGTAAAGCAGAAAACCAGTACAGCCCATAAGCCCAAAAATCACACATAAGAAATTCCAAAAGATAAACATGGGAGATCTTTTCATTTTCTGCTATCTTCTTCAATTTCTTTCTTCAGAGACTTGAAGTTTCTTCATACAATCTTCCTCTTACTTGGTTAGTTACACCAAGACAGATTATGATTTTTGGGGCAATTGTGAAGGCTATTTTCCTAATTTCTTTCTCAGCCTCTTTGCCTTATGTATAGAGGGGGCCTATTGATTTTTTTTTTTTAGTTAATTTTATATTGAGCCACTTTGCTGATAGTGTTTGTCAGCTATAGGTTTTGCCTGGAAAATTTTTGGGGTCACTCATGTATACTATCATATCTTCTGTGAATAGAATCAATGCAATTCCTATCAAAACCCCAACACAATACTTTACAGACCTTGAAAGAATAATTTTCAACAAAACAAAAACCCCAGAATAGCTAAAACAATCCTGTACAATAAAAGACCTTCTAGAGGTAGTTCTATCTCTGATTTCAGGCTATACTATAGAGCAACAATAATAAAAACTGCATGGTACAGGCATAGAAACAGACTATGGGGTCAGCAAAATCTAAGAAGATGCATAAAAACCAACACACCTATAGACACTTGAGTTTTGATAATGAAAAAAAAAATCATACAATGGAAAAAAAAGACAACATCTTCAACGAATGGTGCTGGTCCTATTGGATGTCTACATGTAGAAAAATGGAAATAGATCCACATTTATTATCCTGAACAAAACTTAAATCTAAGTAGATCAAAGAACTCAGCATGAAAATAGACACAATGAATCTATTAGAAGAAAAATTGGGGAAGAGCTTTGATCTCAATGACACAGGAGATAACTTCCTGAACAGAATACCAACAGCTCAGGTATAAGATCAACCATCAATAAATGGGACATCTTGAAACTGAAAAGTTCTGTAAAGCAAAGGACATTGTCAACAGAACAAAATGGTAACCTACAGACTGAGAAACAATCTTCACAAACCCTCCATCTCACAGATGGTTAACATCTAGAACATATAAAGAACTTATGAAGTTAAGCACCAAGAAAGCAAACAACAATTAAAAATGGGGTACAGAGCTGAACAGAATTTTCAACAGAGAAATACTGAATGGCAGAGAAACACTTAAAGAAATGTTCCAAATCTTTAGTAATCAGGGAAATGCAAATCAAAATGACTCTGAGATTCAATCTCATAGTCATCAGAATGGCTAAGATCAAAAACTCAAGTAACAGCACATGCTGGAAAGGATGTGGAGAAAGGAGAACTCTCCTCCCCTCCATTACTCATGGGAGTGCAAACATGTATCCCCACTTTTGAAAACAATCTGGTACTTTCTTAGAAAAGTGGAAGTAGCCGTTTCTCAAGATCCAGTTATACCCACTCCTGGGCATATACCTGAAAGATGCTCCACCACACAAGGGCATTTGCTCAACTATGTTTATGTTTATAGCAGCTTTATTTGTAATAGACAGAATCTGCAAACAACCTAGATGTTCGTCAACAAAAGAATGGAAACCGAAATTGTAAAATTTGTAGGAAAGTGGATGCAACTGGAAAAGATAATCTTGACGGAAGTAACCCAGATGAAGAAAGACACTCATGGTATATACTCACTCATAAGCAGATATTAGGTATGTAATACAAGATAAACATACTAAAATCTACAGACCTGAAGAAGCTAAACAAGGAAAAACCTAGTGAGGATGCTTAAATCTCACTCAGAAGGGCAAAAGGATGGAGACTAGAAGAAGCTGAAGAAAGGAAACAGGATGGGAATATACATAGATGTCTTCTGAAAGATTCCACTCACCATGTGTTCAAAGCAGATGCAGAGATAGAGACCCACAATTTCGGCAGACTGCCTTATGGAAGAAGGAGTGAAATGAGGGACTCAGCATGGACAGGAACCCCACAAGGAGAACAACAAAGCCAAAAAATTAGGGCGCAGGGGGGCCTCCATAGATTGATGCACCAGCCAAGGCCAATCCAAGAAGACCTAGACCCCGTGCTGAGATGTAGCCTATAGACAGCTCAGTCTCCAAGTAAGTCCACTAATAAGGAGAGCAGGGGTTGCCACTGAGCAGAACTTGGTTGCCTGTTCTTTGAACTCTTCTCCCAGTCAGGGTGGCTTTTCCAAGCCACAGGGGAAGAGGATCCAGGCATTCATGATGAGACTTGATAGGCTAGGGTCAGATAGTAGTGGTGTAGGAGTCCCCCTTTTCAGGGTGCTAGAGAAAGTGGATGGTAAGGAAGATGGAAGGAGGTTAAGACCGAGGGGAGATGAGAAAGAGAACTGCAATTAGGATACAAAATGAATAAATTGTACATGATAACAATTACAACAATAAAACTGAAAGAAAAAGAAGAGAAGTTCCAACCCATGAAAGTCGTGGCAGGTTCTAGGGACACTTCCTGTGTGCTCACTGGACTCTGGATTCCATCAATGCCTTGCACAGTCACTATTGCTGTCATTTAATACCCACACTACCCCCATTGTCCAATATACTCTACTTGGGCTCAAAACATTTCACCCATAGCAAATTTGGGGCAGACTGAGTCTACTAACAGATCTGAGCACAGATTGTGCTCCAAATTGTGCTGGTGAGTTTTCTGAACCTTCACTGCATTCTACCCTTACATTTCCCTTTCCAATGGATTGGGTGGCCATGATTCCAAGAAGAATTGCAACCCATCCTTCCTAGATCTCACCTTCAGTCCTCTGATCAAAGAGTGGGAATTTGACAATTTGATTCATTACAGATGGAAACAACACATCACATTTGTATTATAATGAGATCTAAATATTGTACTCAGTGACTGGCAGGTCTCATAAACCACTAATCTTTAAAATTAAAGAAATGTCTGCTCTGGCAACTGACCCAGCCCTTACCCTTACTTACTCAAGAACCTGATCCAGGTGGTCTCTAAGAAAGTAGATGGCATTCATGGAGAGATACTGGAGACTGTTGAGTTTGGAGAACTGAGAAATGAACTTCCTGACACACTTCTCCTCTCTGTCTCTTGCCCTGTTGCCAATCATGAAGACATTCTTGATGATGGGTGCCAGAAAGAATTTGTGAAGATTTCTCATCTGGCCTAGGCAGGGAGCAAGTTGTGACAGATTTAACACATCCCAACTGACCATGATCAGTTCCAAATCCTTGATGTGCTCTGGATGGAAAACATGGAAGACCCCTCGGATAACATGCGAAGGCAGAGCCCAGATCTTCATCTACATACAGCAGAAATGGATAGAGCCCTTTCTCAGCTGGGCCTATTTCAATAAGCATTTTGTTCGTCATCTATACACGGACTGAACCAAAAGTCAGCTACCACCTTCAAGCGCTGCCTCAGTGCATATCTGGGAAGGACCTTCACTACTTGCTGTTCATCTGGAGTCTCTGCTGAGCAGTCACCATCCTCTGCACCAGCCCATGTGCTCCAGAATTCATGGTGCTTCTTCCTCAGGTCAAGAACCAGAAGT
This sequence comes from Psammomys obesus, assembly GCF_907164565.1. Taxonomy (NCBI): domain Eukaryota; kingdom Metazoa; phylum Chordata; class Mammalia; order Rodentia; family Muridae; genus Psammomys; species Psammomys obesus. The sequence goes on along the minus strand of NW_026590618.1, from coordinate 95,415 downwards.
TTTCCCCTCCTGTGGGTAAACATGTGAAGTGTCAGCTAAATGGCAAAACCCAACATGATGCAGCATTTCCTCCACATCTCTAATCTCAGCTCTAATTCCTGGTGAGGTGTTTTTTTCAGCATTCCCTGTCCAGCCTGCATTAACTTTCCCTGAACTTCATAGGTATCCTTGATAACTTTTCTTCCTCTAAGTCACTCTCTATTTCTCTTTAGTCCCCTTAAAAATAGCGGTTGTGGGACTGCAGGGAAGGCTCATTTCACAGTGTACATACATCTGTTCCAAGCTCTGACCACAGCCAACCTTCCTTAGGATGAGCAAAAAACAACTTCCAAAGGCCCTGCATTCCTTACTGATGATCCATCGGGAGTCTCATCAAGAAGCCATTTTCCCTGACCCCACAATCACTTCCCTCTTATCCATGGGCTCCATTCCACAGTACTTGCTTATTGCTTACCTGGAGTGAAACTTTCTTTGCAGCTGCATGTCTACTCCTGCTATAAATGGCTGGAAGGTTTCCAAGTCAGGGGTCTTCATCAATGCCCCCACAGGGAGACAGGGGAAAGGCCAGGCTGCCAACATTTCCTTCACAGTTGTAGCGTGTCTGTCAGTCAAGGCCTCCTTGAACAGTGCTGGCAAGAGCTCCATGGGCAGTTTGTCCAGATCTGACATGTCCAAGGTGTCATCTCTCAGCAGAGCCTGCCTTGCCAGCTTCAGGAGTGTGGGTGGAATCAGAGCACTCATCCAGGTAGGTCTTCAGTCAGAAGGATCCTGGGGAGGCAATTAGGGGAGAATACATGCTCACCATCAAGTTTGGAAAACTCCCTCACCATCACAGGAACCACTCAAGGTCAGAGTTACTGCTCAGGCAATGGTAGAGACATCAGCTCAGCCATTGTCCTCTTTGGAGGTCTCAAAGCAAACTCCCTCACTGACAGCACAAGGAGCTTCTTACAAGTACACCCAAGTTTACACATTTCCCAGTGTTCCATCCAACCATTACCAATGCTCCAGTCAATCCCATCCCCACTGGGCAGGGGTCCCAAGCAGTCTGAAAGCTGAGTGCCATCTTTGTGTGCCAACCAGACATAGATCATGTCACAAGTCCTGAAACAACAAAGCATGGGAAGTTTACACACACAACCTACCCATAATTTTTCTAATACTTAGATCCTACCTGTTAAATACTGAGATGATCCTGGAAATGAGGTTGTTACCCCATTCTGTATTACTTAAAGTTATGTCAAAAAAAAAACACCTGAATTTAAATCCAATGCAGTTCTTCATTAGGTTCATCTGAAGGGACAGGAATGAAAAATACTGTCACAAGAAGCCATCAAAGAGAACAATTCAACATTGTGGTAAGGATGCAGAATTTTAACACTCTTCAGTTGTTGGCTCCTGGCTGGGGGCAGGTGGGAAAGGACTCATGTTCCTTTAAGAGGCTATCCATGTGAAGTTTGATCATGTTCCATGGAGTATATTTGCCACACAAACTGAATTTTTTTTTTTTTTGATTGGTGACAAGTGGAAAAGTTGACGTGGGTGGACTGGGAAGTGAGTGTGCTCAGGGTTCAATGATGTGAAGTTCCCCAATAATCAATAAAATCATTACAAATTTAAAAGGTAGTTTTAAATTCTATATATCCAGAAAAATAAAGCCTTTAGAAACATAAGTAAGTAAATAAATAAACAAATGAACAAAAAAATGACTTTCCCATCTTGGGTCTAACCTCTCTATTTCAGGGGTCCTGGTGCTTTGGATCAAAGTTCTGAGCACTGATGAGCACAGGGTCTCTGGATCCCAGCATAGGCAGGCTATCACCACAAGTCTTCAGGTCACTGAAGGAATGACTTCTGTGCCTTGATCTACCACCCTGATCAGCCTGTCCCTTTTGCAGCCCCACCCTCAAACCACAAACTGCCATCTGATTGCATATTTGAGTCCAGACACTTAATCCCACCTTGAATCTAGACTGAATCTTTAGATTGAATCAGGATTTATGTGTCAATGCAAAAATACAACCAAAACAGAATAGAATGAAAATGAGTCCATTTATTGACTAATTCCCTACCTTAAATTTTATGGTTTGCTTACTTATTTATTTATTCTTCTATTTGCCCTTGTTGTCCTTGCTTTTGGATTGTGTTCTGACAACATTGTTCTGTATGTAAGGTTAATTTGGAATTCCAGTTCACAGGGATCCTCTTGCATCAGGGTTCCTGCTGGGAGAATTACTATGTGAGCCAAAGCTTCTGGCTATCCTGGACTCAGGCTGGTCTCAAACTCACAGATCTGCCTGCCTCTGTCTCCCTGAGTGCCACCAAGCCAACTCCTCATGCTTTATCTTTGGATCATTTCCTGTACTGGTTTGTTTATTTTCTCCTATTCTGAATTGTTTCTTTTGTTTTATTATAATTCTATTTCTGGTAATCTTTTTTGTTTGTTTGTTTGTTTGTTTGTGGGTTAGTTTTTTGAGACAGGATTTCTCTATATAACTCTGGCTGTCCTGGAACTCACTTTGTAGACCATAATGGACTCAACTCACAGAGATCTCCTGACTCTGCCTCCTGATTGCTGGGATTAAAGGCCCATACCAACACAGCTGGCTCCCTGTCTCTCTCTTTCCCCTTTGTAAGATTTCATTATTTTATGTATGTGAGTGTTCCTCTGCATGTACATCTGCATGATAGAAGAGGACATTAGATCACATTATAGATAGTTGTGAGCCACCATGTGGTTGCTAGGAATTGAACCCAGGACCTCAGAAAGAACAGTTTTCTTAACCACTGAGAGACATCTCTCCAACCCCCTGGCTCCTTCTTACTATTCTTTTTCTTTTCTTTTCTTTTCTTTTCTTTTCTTTTTGAATTTTATTTTTTTCTTAGCAGTTACATTTTATTAACTCTGTATCCCAGTCGTGTCCCGGTTCCTCATTCCCTCCCAGTCCCTTCCTCCCTCCCTCATCTCCACCATGCCCCTTGCCAAGTCCACTGATAGGGGGGACCTGTTTGTCTTCTTAGGGAAGAGAAAAGAGTATGGATTGGGATGGAAAAGAATGTAGGGAGGTTCACAGAATTGCTGGTGGGCAAAAAGCCATAACCAGACTGTAGTGTATAAAAAATATCTATTTTCACTAAATGAAGCACAGTGAAAAAGGCCTGGAACCATGACTAAGCAGTCAAGAGCACTGACAGTTCTTACAGAGGAGTCAGTTCCATTTCCCAGCATCCACATGGCAGCTCGCAAATGATTACAACTCAATTTTCTGAAGCTAATTTCTCACCTCCAGAAGACACAGGTAATACTCCATGCTGCAGAGACAACTATTATGCTTTACTTTTTTTTTTGACACAGGGTTTCTCTGTGTAGCCTCTGTATACCAGTCTAGGCTTAATATCACAGAGATCTACCTGCCTTTGCCATTCCCAGTGCTGGAAGTAAAGGCATGTGCCATCATGCCTAGCTTAAAATTGTTAAAAAGAAATAGTTTAAGCATTACATAAATGCATTTTTCAATTTTTACATAATCCATTACCTTGTATTTAATGTGCATTGATGTTTTGTCTGCATCTTTGTCTGTGTGAAAGTGTTGGATCCCCTGGAACAGGAGTCATAGACAGTTGGAGGCTGTAAATGTTTGTGAGGAACCCAGATCATTTGTAAGAGCAGCTAGTGCTCTTAAGGGCCATCTCTCCAGCCTCTAGTATGTAAATCTTAAGAAGGAAATCAGGAAGGACCAGCTTGGCACATTATGTAGAGATGATGCCACCAAGAATGAGCTAGACAGGGAGAAGCTTCATACTACTGAAAGGGTTAGATTAACTCTATAACCTGTATGTCTTCTAAAGCCTATAGTTTTGAGTTTTAGGTTCAGGTTAAGCTAAAGCCTCTTAGTACCTTTCCAGAGAATGAAAAAAATGTGACCTATCTGTGAGGACAGATAGAAAAATAACAAGCAAGCAATGACCTTCACTCAGCAAAAAGATGAACCAGACCCTTGTCTTTGAGATAGTGTTTCTTAACAACCAACCCAGACTTCTTCTGAGTAGCTCTTGACCTCCAGCCAAAAGTCCACAGCCCCTAATCTTCAAGGATGAGCTAACCACCCCCACCTTCAATTGCAGCTGCATCCACACTTGGCAGGACTGGCCAAGCTTGAGCACCTAAGACTAAACAATTATCTTACTTTATAGCTTCTACATCCAATCCTAAATTGCCAAAACTGCAACTTCAAATTTTCCACAATTTTTCTTTTAAAAACCTAAAGTCCTTTGTCTCCTGGTGCCACTCTTTGGTGACCAGCAGGGGTGACCCCATCGTGCAATGGTTAATAAACCTCTTGCTTTTGCAACGAGTCCGTGGTCTGTGGGAGTTTCTGGGAAGGACGCGATCTTGAACTCCTGAGCTGTGAGACCCCATGTCTTACACTACAAATGGAGGCAGAGGGCTGGAGAGGTGACTCAGTGGCTGAGAGCACCACATACTTTTACAGAGAACCCAAGTTCTAGTCACTGCACCCACAGGGCAGCTCACAACTACCTGAACTCCTGTTCCAGAATCCAACACCCTCACACAGACATGCATGCAACCAAAACAGCAAAGCGCACAAAATAAAAATAAATAACTTCTTTTAAAACATGAAAACATAGAATAGGATTAACATAGTAAAAATGGACATGTTACCAAAAGCAATCTACAGTTTCAATGCAAATGCCATCAAATTACCACACAATTCTTTACAGACCTGGAAAGAAAAATTATCAACTTCATGTGGTATAATAAGAAACCCAGAATTTCTAGAACAATTCTCTAAGATAAAAGATTTTCTGGAGGTAACTCCATCCCTGATACCAAGCTGTACTATAGAGCAACAGTAACAAAAACTGCATGGTAATGGAAAAGAAACAGACTGGAACAATGGAATTGAATAGAAGACCCTGAAATAAACCCACACACCTACAGTAGTTGATTTTATTATAAAGAAGAAAAAACTATATAATGGAAAAAAAGATAGCATCTTCAACAAATGGTGCTGTTCTAACTGAATGTCTACATGTAGAAAAAGGAAAATAGATCCATATTTATCACCCTGCACAAAACTCAAGTTAAAGTGGATCAAAGATCTCAACATAGAACCACAGACAGTAAACCTGTTAGAAGAAAAATTGGGGAAGAGCCTTAAACTCATAGGCATAGGAGACAAATTCCTGAACAGAAAACCAACAGTACACGCTCTAAGATCAACAATCATAAATGAGACCTCATGAAACTGAAAAGCTTCTCTAAAGCAAAGGATACTGTCATAATAACAAAATGACAGCCTGCAGTCTGGGAAAGTATCTTCACCAACCCAATATCTGAAAGAGGGCTAATATCCACAATATATAAAGAACTCAACAAGTTAAATAGCAACAAATCAAGTAATCTAATTAAAAAATGAGGTGCAGAGCTGAACAGAAAATTCTCTATAAAGGAATATAGAATGGGAGAGACACTTAAAGAAATGCTTAATGTCCTTAGTCATCAAAGAAATCAAAATGACCCTGAGATTTCACTTTACACCCATTAGATTGGTTAAGATAAAAAACTCAAGTGACAGCGCATGTTGGAGAGGATGTGGAGAAAAGGAAACCTTCCTACAATTTCTGGTGGAAATGTAAACTTGTACAACCACTTTGGAAATCTGTGTGGTGCTTTCTCAGACAATTAGGAATAGTCCTACCTCAAGAACCACCTGTACCACTCCTACCTATGCATATATCCAAAAGATGCTCAAGTACAGAAAAATGACATTTGCTCAATCATGTTCATAGCAGCTTTTTTTGTAAAAGCCAAAAGCTGGAAATGACCCAGATGCTCCTCAGTTGAGGAATGAATACAGAAATCATGGTACGTTCACACAATGGAAAAAAACTCAGCAATTAAAAACAAGGCAGTCATGAAATATGCAGGCAAATGGTGGGAACTAGAAAAGATCATCCTGAGTGAGGTATCCCAGAGCAGAAAGACACACAGGGTAATTACTCACTCATAAGTGGATATTAGACATATAATATAGGACAAGCATACTAAAATCTGTACACATAAAGAAGCCAATCAAGAAGGAGGACTCTAGGAGAGATGCTCAATCCTCATTCAAAAAGGCAGAGGGTGGATATCAGAAGAGGAGGAAACAAGGAACAGGACAGGAGCCTACCACAGAGACCTCTGAAAGATTCTCACCTGCACAGTATCAAAGCAGATGCTGAGACACATTGCCAAACTTTGGGCAGAGTGCAGGGAATCTTATGAAAGAAGGGGAAGATAAAGACCTGGAGAGGACAGGAGCTCCACAAGGAGAGCAACAAAACCAAAAAATCTTGGTATTTTTTGAGAATTATACTCCAACCAAGTACCATGCATGGAGATAACCTAGAACTCCTGAACAAATGTAACCCATGACAGCTCAGTATCCAAGTGGGTTCCCTAGTAATGGGATCAGGGACTGTCTCTGACATAAACTGATTCACCTGCTCTTTAATCACCTCACCCTCAGTTGGGGGCGGGAGGTGCAGCCTTGCGAGGCCACAGAGGAAGACAATGCAGCCACTCCTGATGAGACCTGATAGACTAGGATCAGATGGAACGGGAGGAGGACATCCCCTATCAGTGGACTGGGGGAGGGGAATGGATGAAGAAGAGGGAGAGAAGGTGGGATTAGGAGGGGAAGAGTGATGGAGATACATGTGGGAATAAACTGTAATTAATAAAAATAAAATATTGTTTAAAAAGTAGGAGGAGAGTAAGGAGAAGAAAGGGAAGAGGAGGAAGCTAAAGGAGAGGAAGAAAGACAGCCAGTAGATGTGGGCTATGCACTTCCATGGTCAGACTTCTGGAGTTAATAAAAAGGAGAAGGCACTGGGGTCAGTGACACATTCCTGTGATCCCAGCACTCAGGGAGGCTTAGTACTTCGTTTGGGTTTCAAGTCAGAAGGTTCTGGCTCTGCCTATAGGGCAGACTGCCAAGCAAGGAAGAAAGTGGCTACTCCTGGCTAGGGCAGTAATGAGCTATTGCTCTGAGGCTTACAAATTCATACTATGGATGCTCAGAACAGACAACAGAAAGGATAAGTGGGGGTCAGGAAAATTACAGTGGCCAATTATTAAGGATACAACTGGGAAGCTGGTGTCACAGCTGCACAAGCAGTAGAGGGCAGAAGAGGACACAGAAGAAAAGCCTGGACCACCGGACCAGCACAAGATCTGGAGGTTTCATGCCCAGAAACGAAGCAGGGCATCAGCAGAGCCTCAGCCTTGATGTCAAAAACCAAGGTAATGCCTCAATTGCCATCCCGGAAGCCAGAAGAGACACAATGCCAGGCTCTCCACCCCCAGCTCTATGAAGTCTGAGGAACATGACATCGAAGTCACCTGGACAGGGCTCATAGCACCTTGGTCAATCCAAGCCTCCAAAACAACAGAACTTGCCAGGTACCACACAAGTTATGTGATTCACCAAGGTTGCCCCTCCGAGGCACACAGGACAATCACAGAAAAGTTCAAGAAAAAGCTTGAAATGAGGAGAATTACAGGGTTTGATGTTGGGATTTCTGTCTTCTTGCATTGAGCCCAGTGTCTGGTCCTCCAAAAGAGTCATTTTCCTATGGCTGGCATTTGTCCAAAGGCTCCATTCCTTCCACGACTTGAAGATAGTTCCTGCTTGCTAAAATTAGAGTCATTGTCTTTATCTCTGGCAAGAGAAACTTGTGGTCCTGCCACTGACATAAGAATGTGGTGCCAATTAACTTGTCAGGGTCAATGCCAGCCTGTAGGCACCCTCAGACCCTGCTCAAAAGCCATCTTTCCCCAGGTCCCATTTAATACTGAAAATCTTTCCCCTGTAACTTTCCCCTTGGTTTTCCCAGGAGAGAGCCTTAGTAGTTTGGAATAAACTCTTTCCCATTCACCCACTGATTGGCTTTTCTATTTTCTTTACTGCACCCATTTTCATTCATAAAACCCAGGGCAAGCCTCAGAGGTACCTGATTAACACACAGCTCCCATTGTTGGTTCTTGGTTAGGTGAGACAGAATTTCATTACGGAGTCCAGGTTAGACTCAGTTTTGTGGCAACACTTCTTCAACTCCTGAAGCTTGCACCAGCACCTTCACTTTTTCTTTCCATGATTAGCACATTCCTTCATTTGTATATTGGTGTGCTGTCAGGACAGGGTGCATGTTGAGGTGGGAGGTCTGACAGAATGCAGCACCATGCCCATATCTGTTTTAACTTTAAAGCAGCCCCTTACTCCATAAATTTGACTGGTTTGGAATTAGCTACTTAGAAAAGGCTAGCATTGACCTCACTGAGATGGGCCTGCCTCTGCCTCCTAAGTGCAAGAAATAAAGGTGCATGGCACCATTCCTTGCTCAGATCCAAATTTTTTTTCTTTTAATGATTTATTCTAGGTGTTTGGGTAGTTTGTTTGCTATGTGAATGTACACCACATGCATGCCTGGGGCTCAAGGTCAGAAGGGAACTTCAGATCACTGGGAACTGGAGTTACAGATCATTTCCATGTAGGTGCTGGGAATGGAAGATCAGCAGGTGCTCAGTATTGCTGAGCCAACCCTTCAGACCATTTCCCACTCTTGACTTCATTACCTTGAACAAGAATGATGGGCTGATCCTTCCTGCAGCACTCTCTGTTTTTTAGGAGCCAAGGACATTGCCTCCCTCAGGGCCTCCTTTTTCTGTTTTGCTTTTGTCCATTTTGGAGGATAGGTCTTACATGGCTGAGGCTGCCCTTCAGCTCACAGTTTGGCTGAAGAAGACCTTTAATTGATCCTTCTGCTCCCATTTTTTTAAAGACTGTTTCTCTGTGTAGCTCTGACTGTCCTAGGACCCCCTCTCTACACCAAGCTGGCCTTGAACTCACACATAACTGCCTCTGAAATTAGCTGGGCTTAAAGACATTTGCTACCCCTACCCTGCTTGCCTCCAATTCTTAAATTCTGAGATTACAGGCATGTCCCAGATGTCTGGTGCACTAAGTTATGGAGAGAGGACCTGGTGCATGCTGGGTAATTCTCTACTAACTAAGTCCATCCCCAACTTCCTGGTCAGCCACCAGTTTAATGGAATCAGGCCTTCCTCCTGCCTCAATCTTTTGGCTGCTACTGCAGTTTATTGACAGAGCATCCAGTTTAGGCCTTGAGTGCGAGAACACATTCCTGACTGACAAAATGTTTATCCCAAGAACTGTTATGCTGAGATCATGAGACATTCAAAGACCAACATGAGACCACTCGATGTAAAAGGAAGAGAACATTGTTACGAGAGTGATCGAACTCAGGACCCAAGTCTCACTGACACAGCAGTAGAGATGTGGGACCCAGAGCCCTGGGTGAACAGGGGTTTTAAAGGGAAAAACCACAGACAGGGGTTTCCATGACAGCAAGCAGGGGGGTTCATGCCTTGGCATTACAGAATTGGGTAAAAGTCAGAGGGGGGAGGTGACCTTCTAGCTGAAGTCTAAGAAGAAGACTATTCTTCTAAACTACATCTGGAATGTTGGGGAGAATTTTCCCAAACGATTCTCATTGATTGTTGTCAGAGAGATTGCCTCTATTTTCTATTTATTCTGTGATATTTCCTGGAGGCTGTTGCTAGGAGAGTTAACTTTGTTTTCTGCCAAGTGCACATTCTGTGATATTTCCTGGTACCTGAGTTCAGCTCCCAGTCAAGAGGGCTCCTCATTTCAAAATGGAGTCACCCAGGCCAACTTAAACTCTTCATTCCCCCCTTTCCTTGTTAATAAAGAGGCCAGTCTTGGGGTCTTACAATCCATGGTCAGATTTAAACTGGCGGTACTGGGTTCTCATTACCATCAACTTCATAATTCCTAGTCTTTGCCTAATACATCCTTGTTAAGGATGTTAAGCAAGAATGATCTAAAAATGACCAGAAGCAAAAGAATCTGCCTTTGAGCTGTCATAATTTTGGCTTTGTACATCCAGTGTTGCAATACTAGTTGCTACTCCAGCTAATCAGGTCTTGAAGAAAATAGCTAATGCCAGGGAGACCTTTGACTTAGAATTTCAGCCTAATAGGTGGGATTTTGGACCGAAGCCATCTTCTTCTTCTATTCTGCTTAAGTGCTGACACTAGGACTGTTGGCATCGAGAGGTTAGGAAGGCTGAAATGCCAGCTATAGGCTGGGCAATAGAGCAGTCCTCAGAAGTATCTGGTTAGTTGATCCACCTGAGGAGGCAGTAAGTAATCATGTCAGCTTCCAGCAAGTGCAGATCTCAGTTTGCAGTGTCAACTAGGTGAAAATCTGGGGAGGCAAATTCACACTAGAAACAGAAGTTAAACTTTGTCTAATAAATGGGGAAATTGAGAAATCCCAAAACTAAGGAAATAACTCATCTGGGGTCCATAAGGGAAGAGCTGTAGAATCTGCCTCTTGTTCCCCAGAAGGGGAGGCTGCCCAGCTCTGGGTCCTTGGCACCAGGTCAGATGGTGGTTCCAACCTGGATAAAGGGGCCAGGTGTGGTGGAGCCAACAGGAGAGTGGGAAGAGGTCTGTATGGGAAGGGTAGAAAAACTACTTTCATGAGAGTCTCTGTTTTTCCTGAAAAACAGAGTACAAGAAGGGTGGCAAGGGAGCCAGGGCAGTGGCCTCTGGTTTCAGAGAGCCTGTGGAATGACTATTGTTAGCAGGGGGTCAGAAGGGGCCTGATCCATGGAGGTGGATGAATCACTAGATCTTTCCAAACTATAATATAGGGCACTTGGTCTGGGTGCCCACATGCTTTCTGAGACTCTACCTTCGACTGCAAGGATGGTGGAAAGATGGAAAGTTCCTTCTGGAGGCCATCCCACAATGAAGGTGGGCCATTCCAAGCTGCAAAAGTCATCATTTTTCCTTTCCTCACACCAAGTGAAAGACTGTGAGCTCTAGTCTTAAAATCCCTAAAATGAGTCAGAACCAAGTCAAGGGGTTTGGAAGTAGTCTGTCCCATATCATCAGTCAGTCTATCCCATATGGTCAGTCAATCTATCCACCAGGAGAACTCAAAGAAGTGAAACATACAATTTCAACAAACAGTAAATCACATAAAGATGGATCTGGTCATCTCAGACAAAAGCAAAACTAAATACAATAAAACACAGCTTGTACCAGGGCTTATTTCCTGGGACCAAAACTGAAATCAAAGAAGTGAAAAGAGCTACAGCTTTGGAAAACAGTAGAATCAAGCAATCTTGGGCAAACTTGAAACCATAAACAATTTATCATGCACACAGAAATGAAGTAGTAACTTCTGGCACAAAACCAAGCAGTAGACAATTACACACAGAGACGAAGTGAAACAAAAAACCTGGCTGTGAAAACAGACACAGTGGCCATGTAGTCATACTCATAGACCTTCAGATTCTTGCTCCAGTTTCCTTCCCACAGAAACTCCAGAGCAGTGGGTGGTCCTGAATCACAGACCTTCAGATTCTTGCTTCAGTTTCCCAGCCACAGAAGTGCCACAGCAAACCTGATGAGGTCAAAAATGTCTTTTTTCCCCTGGAGATGTGGCCCCAAAGTACATCTACCTTAGCCACATCTTGTCACTTCTGCAGACACCTCGAGGCCTTTCAGAACAAAGAACAAAAAGTAAAGGCAAACAAACACTTAAAGCAGACTGACTACACAAAGACGTTTACCCACAGAATTAAGCTCTCTAGGTCGGGAGTCCAAGAGGTCCTAAGGGTTCCTGGTGAGGGAACCAAATGTTATGCCAGGACCATGAGACCCTCAGAGATCAGCAGGAGACCACTCGATGCAAAAGCAAGAGAACTTTATTACGAGTGTGATTGAACTCAGGACCCAAGTCTCACTAACACAGTAGTAGAGATGTGGGACCACGAGCCCTGGGTGAACAGGAGTTTTAAAGGGAAAAACCACAGGCAGGGGGTTTCCATGACAGCAAGCAGGGGGGCTCATGCCTTGGCATTACAGAATTGGGAACAGTCAGAGAGGCGAGGTGACCTTCTAGGTGATGTCTAACTTCCAAAGGTTAGTCTTCTAAACTACATCTGGAATGTTGCAGAGAATTTACCCAACCGATTCTCATTGATTGTTTCCAGAGAGATTGTCTCTATTTTCTATCAAGTATTTATTCTGTGATATTTTCTGGAGGCTGTTGCTAGGAGAGTTAACTTTGTTTTCTGCCAAGTGCACATTCTGTGATATTTCCTGGTACCCGAGTTCAGCTCCCAGTTAAGAGGGCTCCTCATTTCAAAATGGAGTCACCCAGGCTAACTTAAACCCTTCAGGACCAGTGACAGTATCTCTAAATTATTTTATGTCTATTATCATCAACAGATTAAACCCTAAGCTGAGTCAAACTCAGACTGACTTTGGTCCCATGACTAAAATTCAACCAGATATGGTGGCTCACAATAGTAATCTTAGCAGGAAAATGGATGCTGAGGTAGGAGGATTGCTATAAGCTAGAGTTCTAAAACAACTTTAGCCTCAGTACAAGACCCAGTCCCTATAACTAATGGAGTAACAAGTAAGCCAATGAAAGAACAAATCATCAATTTCAGGTTAGCATAGTTAATTAACAAGTGGATGTTTATATTTACTAAAGAGTTTCTGGGAAGGTGGAGATGGGATGTTCTCCTGAGTTGTTTCAATCACTGAAATGATTGAATGTTTCACATCGGATTAAAAGGGTGGAGATTGAACTATCCAAAAAAATTCCAGTTTGTGGTTGGAAGGTGTGGCTGCAGTAGGGAGCATGAGCAGAGAGGTATTTGGAAGCTTCATGGAAGCCCTGGAGTAATGTCCGGGCTCATTTTGGTCCAGTTTGGGTCCAGACACTGTCAGTAGTGCTCAGAACTAGTGAGTAATTGTCTTCCTTTGGATCCTGCAGTTGGATGTAGAGACCTTTGTTGTTTGCTTGGTTGGTTTGGTTTTTTGTTTTTTGTTTGTTTGTTTGTTTGTTTTCAAGATAGGCTTTCTGTGTAGCCTTGGCTCTTTTGGACCCTTTTTATAGACCAAGCTGACCTTGAATTCAATCTGCCTCCCTGAGTGCTAGGAAAGCTCTACCCAGTGAAAAGAACTTTCAGCCTCAAGATGAGACAGGAGATACTGATTTATCTCTCTTCAGATGAACACACAAAGACATTGGGTTTAATTCCAAATGAGGTTTTGCCTTCATCTCAAATGTCTGGTTGATTTCATTATGATTGTTGATTGTTTTGAGACATAAGTTACTATGCTGTTCATGGTCTCCTACAACTGGCTATGTGGCTCTGGTTCCTCAGTAAATCAAGATGCTCCTGACTCAGAAGCCTTGAGAGTGCTGGGATTACTATCATGTTCCCTTATATTGTGCTTCATTCATTTATTCATTCATTGTTTTTATGGATTTTTGAGACAAGGGCTCACACTGGAGACCTGTAGATGATACATCTTTCCTCTTCTAGCAGCTCCTTTGCTCTGACTCTCAATAGGTGGATTTACAACTGTGAGTGACTCAAATACCTTGACTTAGGCTTTGGTTTGCATATTTTTAAAATAGCTTTGGTTTTTGGATATGGTCTGCTTTTGTAACCCAGAAAGGTCTGTAGAAACCAACTACTGTCTTTGCCGTCCTTAGCAGGAATTAAACACTGAACCACAATGAATGGCTCTTTTCTTTCTTTCTTTTTTTTTTTAAAGACTGTTTCTTTGTGTAGCCATGGCTGTCCTGGAATCACTTTGTAGACCAGACTGGCCTCCAAATCACAGAGATTGCCACCTACCTCTGCCTCTGGAGTTCAGGGATTAAAGGCTTGTGTCACTATGCCATGCTGGCCTTTTTTATTTTTTAAGGGTCATACATAAGTTATTTGACCTGGAAATCATGTGCCCATTTGTCTAATAGAGGGGCTCCCATGATGCCAATGAGAAAGTTTAACTTTGAAGTCACCAGTGAGGACAATGGCTTAAGCTGATGTCTCCACCAAGGACAGAGCAATAACTCTGAACTTGATCGGTTCCTGTGATGGTGAGGGGTTTTTCTAAACTTGATGTTGATAATGCATTCTCCCCTAAATGCCTCCCCAGGATCCTTCTGAATGAAGACCTTCCAAGATGAGTGCTCAGATTCCACCCACACACCTGAAGCTGGCAAGGCAGGCTCTGCTGAGAGATGAGACCTTGGGCATGTCAACTCTGGACAAACTGTCCATGGAACTCTTGCCAGCACTATTCAAGGAGGCCTTCACTTGTAGACACACTACGAGTGTGAAGGCAATGGTGGCAACCTGGCCTTACCTTTGTCTCTGAAAGACCCCAGCCTCACCCTAAGTTAAACATGGCTAATGCCATTTTGTGAGACACCACTGTTTTGTAAAACTCTGAAGGCCAGATGAGAAACTGGAAAATTACTGAAAACACTCAGCTGTGTCACCCACTTGGGATATCTGTGGTCAGGCTGCCCCAATCATACTAAAAACAGTTTGTGTTAATCACTCTCATAGATATCTGTGAGACTGTTTCAGCTAAGATAGGGAAAAACAAAATAACAGGTGGCGGGCCAGGTCAAGGGGTCATCCTACCCCCCTTGACCACCCAGTTCCTGAAATCTTGGTGCCCCTGCCAAACTTTGACGCAAATTGTGGTCTCGTGTAAACGTACCAATCAGCCCCCTGTAACCATGCCCTCTCGTTTCTGTACCAGTGCCTCTGCCTCTAAAACCCTATAAAAACCCCAGCTTTCTACCTAGGGGGCGCGGAAGTCTTCCGAAAGACTTTTTGCCCCGGGTACCTGTGTATCAAAATAAAAGCCTCTTGCTGTTTGCATCCGAATGGCCTCGTTGATCCTTGGGAGGGGGTCTCTCTGACGGAAGATACCCTCCGGGGATCTTTCAGTCTCCTAATAGGGGCATTAATGAAGACCCATGACTTGGAAACCTTCAAGGCTGTGCTATCCAGAATAGACATGTGGCTGCAAGGAAAGTTTCACTCCAGGCAAGCAATAAGCATGTACTGTAGAAGGGAAGCCATGGATAAAAGGGAAGAGATTGTGCATTAGGCAGAATGGCTTCTTCATAAGAGGATCAGAGGCTTTGATAGATCATAGGGCAGAGATACAGGTTTTTGGAAGCTGTTCTTTGCTTGTCCTAAGGACAGTTGGCTAAGGTCAGAGCTTTGAGTAAATGTAGCCACACAGTGAAATGAGCCTTCCCTGGCATTCCCACAATCACTCGTAATGGGACTAAGGAGTAATAGAGAGTCACTTAGAGGAAGGAAAGTAGTCAGGGATACCTGTGAAGCTCAGAGAAAACTTCTGTAGCATGAATGAGAACACAGTGGACACTCAGCATTGGAAAACACACACCTGGCAGGGGAAGACCTGTGTTTAGAGATGTGCAGTAAAGTGTGACTTAGGGTCTCTTCATGTCCATGGACACTTCAGGTGTTTTCCCCACAGGAGGGGTAAACTTCAGGTTCTTGACCTAAAAAAGGAGCGCCATGGATTCTGCAGCTTATGGGCTGGAGGAGGGTGGTGGCTGCTCAGCAGAGACCCCAGATGAGCAGCAATTAGTGAAGGTTCCTCAGAGATGTGAGTTACGACTGCATCTGAAGGTGGTAGCTAATGGCCTCTGCATCATGGCTTACGTGGGTACAGAGCAAGCACACTTCTTGAGGTGCAGAGAAAGGGCTCCATCCAGTTCTGCTGTAGAAAGATACAAGTTTGGGTTCTCTCTCTCTGCACTATCAGGCAGATCCTGCAGGTTTTCCAAAGAGAGGATGTTGAGGAGTTGTAAGTGAAGACAGAGTGGAATGTGTTCAAGCTGGCCCATTTTCCTCCCCTTTTCTGCCAAATGAGAAATCTTTGCAACCTCCTCCTGTCAAACATCTACAAGAATTGCAACAGAACAGGAGACAGAGAAGTGGAGTGTGTTCGGGAATTTCATGTCTCAGTTCTCCTATCTTAACTCTCTCCAGCATCTCTCCATGAATGGCATCTTGTTTCTCAGAGACCGAATGAATCTGGTCCCTGGGTAAGAAAGGATGGAGAGACAGGCCAGTTACCAGAGCAAGCCTTTCTCCTTAATTTTAAGGAGTAATGGGTGCTTGATGCAAGGCCATCATTGGGAAGCAAACAATGAGTAAGTGTGCATCAAACTAATTCACAGTTATGGTGAACGTTGTGTGTGAGACTTGACCATGCAGATTACAGCAGACAGTACCCTGGGTACTCACATCCCCTGTACAGTCACAATGACCTTGAGACATGTGTACCCATCTCCCCCCTTGTAAACTTTAGTATATACACGCTTGTCTGAACTAACACATTCGACTGTTCCTAAGTGCCTGAAGATGCCCTTGGAGACCCTCTCTGTCACTCAATATCAAGTTTCACAGTCTGACTTGAATTACTTCTCAGGGTGTCCAAATCTCTTTGAGCTGAAACATCTGGACATGAGAGTTGTGGTCTTATTAGATTCGGATCTTACGCCTCTCCATGTCCTCCTAGAGAATGTGGCAGACACTTTGCAGTCCCTGGACTTGAACGCTTGCAGGATGAAAAACTCTCATCTCATTGTCCTCACACCTGCCCTCAGCAAGTGCTTCCAGATGGCCAAGGTCAGGTTCGATGACAATGACTTTTCTATGCTCATTCTGAGGGACCTTTGGCAGCACACAGCCAACTTGAGAAAGATGAATGAGGAGCAGTACCTCTCCTCTGTCTAGTGCTATGATATGTTTCACCTCTCCATAGAGAGATTTGCCTGACATTGTGCTGAGCTCATGGATACAGTCAGGGCTGTAAGGCGGCCCAAGAGAATCTCCTTTGCTACAGAGATCTGCCACAAATGTCTTGCTCGCTGTTTCTACCCCCAGCATTTCAGACATTGCTGTTGCTGGCAGAAATAGGGAAACATGGCTTCTGGATTTGCAGAAATGGAAAGCTTGGGACACATCTCTCATCCTGCGGGCCCAGAACTTGTGGCTTCACACTCTGCTCAGATTGTTGGAAACAAAATTATTGCAGTGAGTTGGATCTTGGAAGCTGAAGCTGACATGGAGAACAATAACAATAGGTGAACATGGGTCTTGTGGAGTCAGAAAGACAGTGTCTGTATTTTTAATTTTGGCTTTGCTCAGGATGGAATAACCAATGGCTTCTCTTTTTTTTCTGCACAAGGCTTTGAAAATTATGGTCAGTCGGTGAGATCCTGGGTTCTCTCTCATTTTTCTCAAGTTTTAGGCTCCCTGGTAGGTTCAGAGTGTGAAAGATCTGATGTCTGTAGATATGATTTCTGCCTGATGAGGCTAAGGTCTAAGATCTTGGGATCAATTAATAAAAAGGTTTTATAACTTTTCTTCTAATATTTTTGTGTTGTTTGGTTGGTTGTTTTTATGGCAGGGGTTGTTTTCTTTTTTGTTTTTTATTTTATTTTTTTTTTGTTTTTTTTCAATACAGGATTTCTCTGTAGAGTAGCTCTGGCTGTCCTGGAATTGTTCTGTAGACCAGCTTGTCCTCAAACTCGCAGAGATCCATCTACATGCACCACCACGCCCACCTGTTTGTTCAGTTTTAAGAAAGATCTGGAGGGGACAGGAACTCCACAAGGAGACCAAGAGAGCCAAAAACCTGGGTCCAGGGGGCCTGTAGAGACAGATAATCCAACCAAGGACCATGTATGAAGAGGACTTAGACTCCCTGTTCAGAGGAAGCCCTTAGGCTGCTCAGGTTCCAAATCGGTCATTAGTAAGGGGATCAGGGACTATCTCTGACATGAACTCAGTGGCCAGCTCTTTGATCACCTCCCCCTGGGGGTGGAGTGCAGCCTTACCAAGACACTGGGCAAGACAATGCAGCCAGCCCTGATGAGACCTAATAGACTAGGGTCAGATAGAAGGGAAGGAGGTCCTCCCCTATCAGGACTCTAGGCAATGGGCAGAGGGGGAGAAGCGAGATGGTTGGTGGAACTAGGAGGAGACAAGGGAGGAGTCTATAGTGGGGATACAAAGTGAATAAATTGTAACAATTGATTAATTAATTAATTTTTAAAAATAAAGAAACCAGAATGACAAAGAGAAAAAAGAAGAAGAAAAGTGGGCAGGGGGCATGTAACCCTAGGTCCCTTGAAACTCACTTTGTAGACCAGGGTAGCCTGGAATTCAAAGATCTGCCACCCTCTGCCTCCCAACTGCTGGGATTAAATGCCTGTGCCACCATATGCCAATGTTTCTCTCCTGGACCCTTCTCTGGTCACTCGTTACTTCCCTCCTATGTGCTTGTTCAGGTAGAGAATAGGTGGGGTTTAAGCTACATTTGATTTTCTCTTACTCTTTTTTGTGATTATTTTACTGTATCATATACTCCAGGCTGGCCTGAGCTTCAATACCCTTGTCTTGCCTGCACTCTCTGAGTGGTGAGATTACCAATGAACAACCATGTCCAATCTGCATGCCATATGTCTATAGGGCCACAGTGTTCTGGACTCCCAAACTCACACTGTGTAGCCACTGATATCCAAAGGTCTCCCATACATAGACATAAATCTCTAGGCTGGTCCCAAGTATCTGCTGCACCAAGGAACTACAATTAAAGTCTTCAGTTGTGATTTCTTTATTAATTCTGTTTTCTAAATATTTCTAAGCCTACTGATTACAATCTTGTTTTACTGTATAATGAGGTTGCAAAAAAAACAGTTCAGCATCCTAGGATATTATAGAGCGCTTGCACAGCTTACAGTTGGCTCCTGGGTTTGATCTCCAGCAGCATGGAAAAATTAAAGATTTTTGTTTAATTACTACAGTTTGTTGGCAGATTCTGATAGCCTAAAACCAGCATTAGCACAGGACTGTGACTGACAACTGCTGGGGAGACTGAGGGAGGAGGGTCTCAAACTCAATGCCAGCCCTAGGAATTTACTGAGACCATGATTTAAAGCCAAGGATAATGCTGAGCACAGTGGGAGATGCCTTTAATCCCAGGACTCAGGAGGCCATGACAGGTGGATCTCTGTGTGTTTGAGGCCAGCCTGGTTTACAGAGTGAGTTTCAGGACAGACAGGGCTACACAGAGAAACGCTGTCTAGAAAAACAAAACAAAACAAAACAAAAATAAGAGCAGGAGAAAGAAAGAAAAATGAGAGAGAAAAAAATGGATGTGTATTTTGCGGTCTAATATTTGTTGTGCCTATGTGTGGTCCTGGGTTCCTATCACCAGTGTAAAAAACAAATAAAGAAACCAGAGAAATATGCATCTGTTGACTGGCTTTCCCCCTGTTCTTCTGCAGTCCATGGGAGTTAACCTACAACCTTCCACATGCTAAATGATTACTCTACTGCCCTATCCCTTTTATGCACTTTTTTGATTTTCCCTGTTGTTTTTAGAAAGCAGAATGCATTTTATATCCATGTAATGAGAAGTTCATGACTCTACATCTCTCTTTCTGTTCTGTGTACATGTGTCTCTCTCCTGTTTGAAATTGCCCTGGTCCCTCACAGGGTCCAGTAAGACCACTGCACTGCTGCATGAGTTCTGCACTACCCTCCATGTAATCCTTTCCAGGTTCCTTTGGAAGGAGCCTTGGCATGAGTCTACAAAAGCAACTTGCACATGCATGCCACAAATCTTTCCCTTTTCTTGAACTCTGCCATAATAATGCTCCTGCCCCACTCCACCCCACACACAAAGTTCCACCAGTTCTGCCTATTAAAATTAATGACTTAAGAATAAGCCTCAATTTACCAAAGATTCATCCCCCAGGACTAGAAATTCTCCAGCATCAATTTGCTGCCTCAAGCCTGTGAGTACCTGTGACCTCAAGACCTCCCTGTAAAATGTTCCTATTAGTCTTTGTGTCTAGAGCAGCTTCCTGAATAAATTGGCTCACATTCTGTTCCCAACTTATGTCTACCTTATCAGGAGTTCCTGGAGGAGATTCCTAAAGAGACATATTACTCTTATTTTAAGAACATCCTTCCTCCTGGGTAAGCCAATTGTTGTGTGTTATCTCTGTCCTTCAGGTAAGAATGAGAACCAAGTTTTTGTTCTTGAATGGCACTTCTTTCCTAGCTTCCCTATGACCTCAATTACTGTGACCCTGTTTAGTCCTAGAACCTGGTGTTTCTCCTGCTCTTGACACTTACCAGAGTTCTGATGCCGTCCCCTGGACTGACACTCTCTTCATCTGTCTGCCCTCGGCTCTCAAAACTGGAAGTTTCTTCTCTGTGACTATCCCTACAAGATGAAGATCATCAACAGCAGTGATTCTCAACCTTCCTAATGCTATGATCCTTTAGTAAAGTTGCTTGTGTTGGGGTGACACCCAACCATAAGATTACTTCATTGCTACTTCATAATGCAATTTTGCTACTGTTATCGATCATAATGTAAACATCTCACATTCAGAATATTTGATATGAGACCCCAAAGGCATCTCAATACACAGGTTGAGAACAGCTGATCTAGAGACATACTCTCTTTTAGTTATCAGAGGTTTGAAACAATGGGTTCCATTTAATTGGCATTTCTCCAGGAATTTTAAGCTGAGAGAGGCCAAAGATTGACTTTTGGCCACAGGAAGAACACTTTACTCTGGCAAAGAGAATTCAGGTTTCTGATAAACCGTCAGGTCAACTTGAAGGACAAACTGGAAGTACAGGCAGTGATGGGTCACACATTGACCAGCACACCTTTGATGTGCATACTGTCTGTCTCCCATCCTGGGGTGGGAATGCTGAACCAGTCTCTTTTCTCTCTGACACTGTTTGTCTCTTTAATTAGCCATTGAGATTCAGGGCAACATCCATTTGTTAGTGTCAGAGCCTGAGTCCTAGTAGCCTTAAAAAGCCTGGGTGACATCTTAGAAAAATTATGTCTGCATGGGGAACCAGCCCAGATCTTCCTAACTGCAAGCCAGTGGAATCAGTTCACCTTGAAAAATAATTGTATGAGCAGTGCTCAAGGATTACCCATGTGAAACAGAAATTCACTCTTTAGGTTCCCATGTCAAATACCACTATCTCAAAACCAGTCAGTCACCTAAGGACTACATGCATTTACTTTTCTCAGTGTGACAAAATTCCTGACAAATGTCACTTAAGGGTCTATTTGTCTTATACTCTAAGTGGAGGAATGGCAGAGGGACAGTGAAGCCACTGGACACATTTCATCCACTGTGAGGAGGCAGAGCAAAGAAGCTCTTGTTCAGATAGCTTCGTCCTTTTTATGCAGTTCAGGGAAGGCACATGGAATGGCATTTCCCACATTAGGGTGAACCTTATTCACCTCTGTCTAATCTAGAAAGTCCCTCAGATATGTGCAGACCTTTGTCTCTACAGCAATTCTAGATCCTGCCAGTATAAACCACCACAAGGCCAATTATAGCTTCTAAGCTAACAACAAGACTGAAAGTGTCTTCCCAGATAAATTTATGAAGTATAACCGAACAGCAAGATGTACTGCTTAGGTATTTGATCACAGCAAGGAGAGGCCAGAGAGGGTTGTAGGCATTAATTTTTAAAATCTCTTTATTTACAATTTTAAAGTTCTACATATGGAGCCAAATGTTATTAGAAGGAAATCTCAACCGCTATATTTCACCAATAAAGAGTCAGAAGCCAGATGCTGGGGAGAAAATCCTGCTAGCTCAGAGAGGCAGAGAAAATAAACAGCTAACCTTCCTTCTCAGTTCAGGTCTGATGGAAAAAACCCAAAAGGCTCAGCTGACAGCCCAGGAGCAAAAGGTAAACAAAACAAAACAAACAAACAAAACACCCAAGGCCAATGGCTTGAGCTCAAAGCCCCAAAGCCAGGGAGCTGAGGAGCTAACTAAGCTAAATCCAGAGCTTGAGGTAATTGCCTTTCTTCTCTATGTTGTCTCAACTCAAAGTCCCTCCTACTCTTTAATCTCTGTCAGCTGGTTTCTAGCTCTGCCTCTTGACCTAGTATTAACTTTATTAGATCCAGTATATTGAGAGCTCTTGGATTAAAGTCTTGGTGAACCACACCAAAATCACCTGTTTACAATAAACAGACAGTTCTTGGATTAAAGGTGTGTGCTAGGGCTCAACCACACCAAAGAAAGAGGGTTTCACAGTTCACAATTTTGGGAATCACAATGGGATCAAATATCCTGCAACAGAGGATGACAGATTCGCCTGGAGCTAGAGCTGCCTCAAGTGGATCCTAGGAACTCAAGTATGGTACCCTGAAAGAGCAGCCAAAGCTCTTAATTGCTGAGCCATCTCTCTCTCTATCTCTCATTTTCTGTTTTTGTTTGTTTGTTTTAGACAGGCTTTCTCTGTGTAGCCTTGGCTGACCTGGACAAGGAACCAGGCAGCTGCTTAGCCACTTTTTAAACCCTTTTTTTTGTTATTTTAAAAAATATTTTTAATTAAATATAATCATAGCATTTTCCTTTTCTCAGTCAAGCCCTTTCTATGTATGTACCCTCACTCCAACTTGAATTCATTGCTTTTTTATTTCTTTGTTACAAATATATAAATAGCCAGGTCAGTGGTGTATGCCTGTTATCCCAGCGATCAGGGAGGCAGAGATAGGCAGATCTCTGTGAGTTCAAGGCCAGCCTGGTCTACAAAGTGAGTCCAGGACAGCAAAAGCCTTAACAGAAAAATCCTGTGTTGAAAAGACATATGTGTGTGTGTGTGTACATACATATATATATATATTTACGCATACACATGTGAGTGTGAAAGACCCCTGCCTCACCCTAAGTTAAACATAGCTAACGCCATTTTGTGGGACACCACTGTTTTGTAAAACTCTAAAGGCTAAATAAAAAACTAAAAAATTACTAAAAAACCCAGCTGTGTCACCCACTTGGGATATCTGCGGTCAGGCTACCCCAGTTGAGCTAAAAACAGTTTGTGTTAATCACCCTCATGGATATCTGTGAGACTGTTCCAGTTAAGATAAGGGTCCTAAGGAAAACAACAGGTGGCGGGCCACGTCAAGGAGTCATCATGACCATTTTGACCACCCAGTTCCTGGAATCTTGGTGTCTCTGCCAAACTTTGACGCAAACCGTGGTCTCATGTAAACGTACCAATCAGCCCCCTGTAACCATGCCTCTCGCTTCTGTACCAGCGCTTCTGCTCTAAAACCCTATAAAAACCCCAGTTTTCCACCCAGGGGGCGCGCAAAGTCCTCCGAGTGACTCTGCTGCTCCGGGTACCCGTGTATCAAAATAAAAGCCTCTTGCTGTTTACATCCCAATGGCCTCGTTGTTCCTTGGGAGGGGGTCTCTCAGATGAAAGATACCCTCCGGGGATCTTTCATTTGGAGGCCCCAGCGAGATATGAGACCCCCCACCCAGGGACCACCGACCCACCCTCGGGAGGTGAGCTGGCCAGCCGTCTTTTCTGTTGTATGTAACTGTCTTTTCTGTTGTGTGCTTCTTTGTCTGTTCTGCTTGCAATCTGAGACTTGATCAGGTCATCCGTATCAGGCGGAAAGTAAGAAGGAGCTGACGGGCTCGGACTTCTGTTCCGCGATCTCTGGGAGACATCCCAGGGTGTCTGAGTGAGTCTGAGTGGGTTCGAGTCCCACTGCTGACTCCCACCTGAGAGGGTCTGAGTGGGTTCGAGTCCCACCGGCTCTCACCTGAGAGGATCTACTGTCGTGGGTTCGAGTCCCACTAGTCGTGGGTTCGAGTCCCACCGACTCTCATCTGGAGGGTCTGAGTGGGTTCGAGTCCCACCGACCCTCATCTGGAGGGTCTGAGGGGGTTCGAGTCCCACCGACTCTCATCTGAGTGGGGGCCAATTTGTTGGCTCCCCGTCTGGGAGACACGGATCCGTGGCACCGGGTCAGGGCCTTGCCCCTCTCGGAGGGTTACGTTTTTCATCTGGGAGACGGAGGAACCGGACCTCCAACACAGTCTCCATCTGAATTTTTGCTTTCAGTTTTGCGTCGATCTCGTGCCGCGCGGCTTGTGTCGTGTTCTGTCTGTTTAAATCCTGTGTTTCTCATGTATGTATGTATTTTTCTGTGTCTGTTTCTTTGTAGACTTGAACTGATGAAAATTTGGACAGAGGACAGTTAAAATTAGAACTAGTTCTCGGCCCGGGAGTGCACACGGCTGCATGACAAGACACCAAGCAGTGTGCTCTCCCTCCCGAGGGAGCCGAGGAGGGAATGCTTTCGGGTGGCTGGGGAGACATGTGGGGCTGGGGCTGGAGCTTGGGCAGGCGGTGCTTTGCTTAGGCACTTAAAGGTCTGTGAAATAACAGCTAAAAAGCATGGGGGAAGGGAGAGGCTCAGCCAGGAAGCAGGTTCATGACCTGCGGGGGAGGTAAGCTAGAGTGAAGCTCACAGGGAGCCAAGGGAGCAGGCAAGGCTCGTGGGCTTGCTAGGTGGAAGTCCTTATACAAGGCTAGGTGGGGATTGGCACCTAAGCTGCTCCTGGCGGCCGAGAGTAAAGAAAAACTCCTCCCTCTTGCCTTCATGCCAGCTCAGCAAGAGCTCACCACGCCCTCTTGCTCCTCTCTTCCCTCCTCCCACCTAGGGGGCTTGCAACTTACAGATTAAACAGTAATTTAGGATGATTGTTTTCAATTGGTCTTAAATGGTTGTTATGATCAAAAATAATTGGGTATGTTTTAAGGTTAAATTCAAATCCTTGTTTAAAACACGTATATGTGCCTATGTGTTTATAGGGTCTGTAAATGCATATGTTTAAATAACAACAATGTAAATTGCCACATAATGTGGCTCAGGAAAAGAACAAAGGTTACAAAATCTCTGAGTCAAAATGATTTTATTTCCTTTTAAGATAAAAAAAGAGTCTTGTTCTAAGTTGATATTGGTTCTAAAGATTGGGTTGTTTTCACTGATAAATTTTGGTCTTAAAATCTGGTTTTGACTTTAAAATTATGGTTATGCTTTATAAATTCACTCCTAAGAAAATACTTTGCTTTGATATTGCAGGGACGAGTTTTAAAAAAAATTGTTTACATGTTTAGGGCTATAAAATATTTAAAGTTTATCAGGCATTTGGATATGACAATGATCTTGGGTAATCTGACAAAATTTAAAAGTTTCTCAATCCTTTAAAAAAGAATAAAAATACTTTGATATTTATTTTATCAATTTTATTAAATAAAACCCAGCCGTTTGGTTTGTGCTAGATAAAAAAAAAAAAAAATACAGTTTTTAAAATGTATCTTATGGAGAGCTGTTTGTTTGTTAAGCTGCTTTGTTTATAAAAAAAAAAAACATGTTCCAACAGGATCATGTTAGGATAAAAAGGATTTTGATGAGAGTTTATATGTTGTCTAAAAAGCAAGAGAGAAAAAAACAAAAAAAGTAAGAATGTCTGGTTAAGCCAAAAAAAGAAAGCTAAAAACCTAAAGGTATATAGGATGTTGCAAAAGGTTAGTGGATGTATTATAAAAAGCCAGAGAGTTAATATGATTTAAAAAAAAAACAAACTGTATTTTAAATATGTTATAGTTCATTTAAAAGGCTGGTGATTCCTCATTACAAAATGTTTTCTTATGCTCTTTGAGGGGAAAAAAAATTCTGGCTGATAGGTTTGATATGGTTAAAATAATTTATACAGTTTAAAATTGTTCTGTACTGTAATGTTATACAGTTGGTTCTAAAACTTATTTAATCACTAAGTTAAAAATGTTGGTTATGGGGGATTGTAAATGCTCCACAATGTTTGCTGTATCATCAGCTTCCAGCTGAGTTCAGTTATACGTGGTCAGCCGCCATGCTAGTCCAGAGAAAAAGAGAGTGGAGCCATGAGTTTGTGATCATTTTTGTTCAGGTATCTCAGTTATGTTCAGTCATCTGATTAGTGCTAAATACAAAGCTTTTTACTGTTTAATTTTAATACAAGTGGTAGGAACAGCAAGATTTGCTAGGCTCTCTATGAACTGTGTCTGATTAAAAGATTTGCTTTGATTTTAGTTCAAAAAGAGCAGATTTAAAGTTATACTAACAACTGCAGTTGGCTATACCTAATGTCTTTGTTTAGTTTTTCTTTTACACAGTTTAGAACAGATAATAAAGATAGACAAAAAGTAACTCAGATATGCTGGCCCTCAGACTTGTCAGAGATCTGATAAATATGGCATTTTAACTGTGCAAGCTTATTGTGACAGAAAGTCCTAAAATCCTGGCAGTAGTTCCCCCAAGGTCTCCGAGAAGATTTGGGCACAACGACAGATGACTGCGACTCTGGATTGTGGTATGCTAACCACTGGGCAATATTGCCTCAACTGGCCCACTGCTAGGGCCCAGCCTAAGCTGTGGACAAAGCCGGGGACATCTGAAGAGCCATTGTCTCACATTGTGAGAGGCAAGGTGAGGTCAATCTCTTCTGTTCCTCTTTCCACAGAAGCAGTAAAAGCAGTCTCTCACCTTCTGTGCCTGGCTGGACAGCCTCTGTTCAGGATGCTGTGAGAGACAGGAGCGAAGGACACTGCCTAGGTGATGGACTAAGTAGTCATCTCTGTCATTTTGATTGACACATAGATTGGTATATTTATTTAGCTTATAATTTATCCTTCTCAGGTCTCTGAACACCTTGATGGCTATGCTAAGCTTACGGTAGCTTTACAGCTAGAGAGAAGACAATTAGATCCACTGTTAGTTCATTGATCAGTTCATTAGCTAAAACTACTAGGTACTAGATCTCTCATTTAAAAAAAAAACAGGTTTGCCTTGCTCACAGAATTCATATTAGTTATCTGTGTCTTAAGATATATAGCTAGATAAAAAAAAATACGGAGCCTATATAGAGTCTAAAGATATAAAAGTTTAAGTTATAAAAATCTAAAAAGTTGTTATTGAATCTAAAAAAATATTTCAGGGTTAATAAATACAAAAGATTAGAGTATCTAAGTTAATAAAAATAGTTTAAAACATGTTAAAAATGAGAGATACTTTAGATCCCTCCCCCCTCTTTGCTACTATTGTGCTTATGTTATGAGATTTCAAAAGTTCAGAGTTTTGACATTAATCAATAGAGTTCTGATAAGTTGATGAAACACTGACTGCTTATTATTCAGTCACCAGGTTGAGATTTTAATTTCCTTTGATTGGCTTCTGGAGATAGACTTAAAGGTACTTCTCATCATGTTAAAAACATCTGTTTAATGTGTATATCTGACACAAAAGTCATAGCTTTTAGTATGGTATTCTTAATATCTGTCATTTCTGAGATAAATTTTGACACAAAAATATCTTAAACCTATTCCTTCTAATTGCTTTATTAAAAAAAAAATCAAACATCCAGGGTTTAGCACTAAAGCCAGTAATATATTTCTGCCTAACTTTCCAGTATAAACATAGAGATGGAGACTAAAAGATGCTGAGTGTATAAAAAAATGGCCAAGCTTCATTCCTGGCTAATTACCAACAGCTATGCCCACAAAAAAAATGTTACCGTGGACACACTTAAGTTATGTATAAAGGTTATAAAACAAACAGCTGATACTTATTCAGTGGGATGCAGTTTTACCTGTTACTCTCAAAATGTTCAATTTGCTGATATGTTACTTTTCTGAGTATTTAAAATTATATATTTCCTTTTGTGTACTAAAAAATTTTCATATAAGTTTCAGGATTTGACCTAGATCTGGCATAGCTCAAAAGGATCACAGATGAGGTTTTCCCTAATCTTTCCAATTTAATAGATAAATTTTAACTTCTGTCTCCAGTCTAAATTTGTCTCAGCAGATTTTCACCTGTTCAACTCTGTTCTGGGATCAGCT
>NW_026590618.1:0-47671 GCF_907164565.1 Psammomys obesus | reverse complement strand
CATCTGTAGTTTGAGTCTAGCCTTGGTTATAGATTGAACCTATTTCATCTAGCCAAGTATAAACAATCTGTGCCGAGGTTCAATAACAGAGAATCAATATCCAGCCTTGAGACTTGAGATAGTACAAGTCTAGAAATTTTGAGGGTGGGAGCTGTAGTACCCTGGAGTGAAAGAGAGCAAGAAACATGGAGAAGGCCAGTGACTCATTAACTTCAGCCACAGTCTTTTGGAAAGTTTGTTTCAGGTAAAGAATATTGTAGGCCAGGTGTTGTGGTACAGGCTTTTAATCCCAAACTATGAAGGTAAAGTAGTGTGTAGAAGGAAACACCCACATTTAAAAGTTCAGTCTAGGAGGAGCAGCATAGCAGGATTGGCACATTGACCAGCAATCAGAACTCTCGGCCATAAAACACAATTGATTGTGTTTCACAGGTGAGAGGATACCCCACGCTGTTGGGGGGGGGATTCAATCAGCTAAACTGCGGAAGAGATCCCGGTTCTGCCAGGTGCTTGGTCGCCAGACCAGAGCTACACCCCAGCGTGATCTGGTCATGGTCCCAGACTGAAGTGTGAACCCACAACACCATAGATTGGATTTCCCAGTCGAGAGATAACCCCACAGAGCAGGAAACGATTGGGACTGACCTCAGGTTACCCAGACATCCCCTGGAAAAGACTCGGGTTCCGCGGGCGCCCCAAGAGCCAGCCCGGACCCAGAGCCGGGACCCAGGCGCCTGCACGGAGCCCTGCCTGCGTGCCTGATTTGACGCCTCAGATAGAACTGTGGGCACCAGGGCACCAGGCACCCGAGACTGCATTTCACTGGCAGGTGCAAACCCACAGGGAGGGAAACGACTGGTCTGATCTCAGAGCACCCAGCCGACACCCCAACCCTGAAAGGGACTAGGGAAAATTACCCAGTTTAGGCAGCAGCCAAGGCTCTGAACAGCCAGAAAGGCGGAGCCACAAGCGGGCATCTGTGCCTGTGGGTTCTACTCGCCACCACAGACAGAACAGCGGTCCCCAAAGCAAAAACTGCGTGTCTCTGGCAGGAGGAAACCCCCAGCGGAGGGGATCATCAGCTCTAACGCTTAGAACACCCAGCACCAAAACACTTCCTGGAATCACGCAGACTCTAGGCTCTAATGCGGCAGGAACACTGTGCTCTCCTGCCATTATTGAGTTCCCCTACGGCACTGGGACACACAGCTGCATCCTCAGATCTACAAAAGCCAGAGAGCCATTACAGCAGCCCTCAGATACTGTGCCAAGGATCAACCAGTTATCCCCAGCTAGACTGTCAAAACCGTGGAAATCCCTGGTCCTTCAAGAGGGCTGTACCAACAGCGTATGGACCAGAGAAGTGCCTGCAGCCGCCATCCAAGACAGGGAAACACAGCTACTGGTCCAGAGTGAGGCACCCAGCCTCCAGACCAGAGCAGTACACCCAGGCGCCAACTCAACCTAGGTGCACATTCTCCAGGTCCAGAGCGGAGCAATCAGCCTCTGGCCCAGAGACTTGCTGAGTGCACCTCTCACTTTCCCGGACAGAACTGTGCGCCCCAGGATAACAGACTGAGGTTCCCTCTTCGGAGAAAACCCCACAGCTAGGGAATCAGCAGGTTCTTCTTCAAGAGGATTGTACCTGGAAATTTACTGAGCAGCAGCACACTAAATTTATAACAAGAAACCCAGCAGTGGGGCAGCTCTCTTGAGAACTTCTATGGGTAAGAGGAGATCCTACCCTGCCTAACATAGACCACAGCTACTACTCAGGGCTATAAACCTGAGGTGAGCAGTGGCAACTCCTGAGAAACACTGGCCATACAGTGACCATAACCAAAAAGCAGAGAAGGACTCCTTCAGGAAAAATCATCTTCTGGCCAAGGGGATTCTCCCTACCTCAGGACTCCAGGAAGCACAGAAACTAACAGCCAACACCTAAATCAGCCCAATGGGTAGAGGTCAGCGTAAAAGCTCAACCAACAGAAGACAGAGCAATATGGCATCTCCAGAACCCAGCCACACAGGGGTGAACAGCCCTGGACAATGCAGCATAATAGAAAATCAAGAAGATGACCTTACATCTATGTTGATAAAGAGGATAATAGAGGAAACAAATAAAATACGTAAAGAATTAGAGGAAGATAAAACCAAACAGATCATGGCTATCCGTAAAGAAATGGAGGAAGATGAAAATTTCTTTAAAATTAAAGAAATGTCTGCTCTGGCACCTGACCCAGCCCTTACCCTTACTTACCCAAGAACCAGATTCAGGTGGTCTCTAAGAAAGTAGATGCCATTCATGGAGAGATACTGGAGACAGTTGAGTTTGTAAAACTGAGAAATGAACTTCCTGACAAACTTCTCTTCTTTGTCTGTTGTCCTGTTGCCAATCATGAAGACATTCTTGAATATGTGTGCCAGGAAGAATTTGCGAAGATTTCTCATCCGGCCCAGGCAAGGAGCAAGTTGTGACAGCTTTAACACATCCCAACTGATCATGATCAGTTCCAAATCCTCGATGTGCTCTGCACGGAAAACATTGAAGACTCCTCCGGTAACATACAAAGACAGAGCCCAGATCTTCATCTCCATACAGCAGAACTGGATAGAGCTCTTTCTCAGCTGGGCCCAATTCAATAAGCATGATTGTTCTTCATCTATACATGGCCCGAGCCAAAGGTCAGCTACCACCTTAAGGCACCACCTCAGTGCATATCTTGGAAGGACCTTCACTACTTGCTGCTCATCTGGGGCCTCTGCTGAGCAGTCACCATCCTCTGCACCAGCCCATATGCTCCAGAATTCATGGTGCTTCTTCCTCAGGTCAAGAACCTGAAGTTTTCTCCTCCTGTGAGGAACACATATGAAGTGTCAGCTATATGGCAAAACCCAACACCAACCCAGCATTTCCTCCACATCTCTAATCTCAACTCTAACTCCTGATGAAGTGTTATTTTTTTTCCAGCATCCAGTATGCAGCCTGCAGAAGTCTTCCATGTGTTGCACATATAGTCCTGATAACTTTCCTTCCTCCCAGTGACTCTATTACTCCTTAGTCCCATCACTAGTGATTGTGGGACTACAGGGAAGACTCATATCAATGTGTGGGTATATCTACTCCCAGCTCTGACCACAGCTAACCTTTTGTAAGGCAAGCAAAAAAAGCTTTCAAGGCCCTTGCATCCCTATCTGATGATCCATCAAAAGCCTCATGAAGAAGTCATTTTCCATAACCCCACAAATGCTTCCTTTTTATCCATGGGCTCCATTCCAAACTACTGGCTTATTACTTACCTGGAGTGAATCTTTCTTTGCAGCTGCATGTCTACTCCTGCTAGAACTGCCTGGAAGGTTTCAAAGTCAGCAGTCTTCATCAATGCCCCCACAGGGAGATAGGGAAAAGACCAGGCTGCCACCATTGCCTTCACAGTCATAGTATGTCTGCCAGTCAAGGCCTCCTTGAACCGTGCTGGCAAGAGCTCCATGGGCACTTTGTTCAGAGCTGACATGTCCAAGGTCTCATCTCTCAGCAGAGCCTGCCTTGCCAGCTTCAGGAGTGTGGGTGGAGTCTGAGCACTCATCCTGGAAGGTCTTCAGTCAGAAGGGTCCTGGGGAGGCATTTAGGGAAAAATACATTGTCAGCATCAAGTTTAAAAAGAACCCTCACCATCACAGGAACCACTCAAGATCAGGCAAGGTTACTGCTCTGTCCTTGGTGGAAATATCAACTTAATCCATTATCCTCACTGTAAGTCTCAAACAAAACTCTCTCACTGACAGGAATACGAGGAGCCTCTTACAAGTACACCCAGGGTTACACATTCCTCAGTCTTCCTTCCAACCCTAACCAATGCCCCACTCAATCCCATCACCACTGGGTAGGGCCCCTAGCAGTCTGAATGCTGAATACCATCTTTGTGTGCCAACCAGACACAGATCATGTGACAAGTCCCCAAGCACAGAGCATGGGAAGTTTACACACCCATCCTAAAATTTTTTTTCCAAAATATAGAATCTGCCTGTGAAAAACTTTCATAATCCTGGAAATGGGGTTGACACTCCATCCTGCATTATTTAAAGTTGTGTCAAAACCTGAACTTAAATCCAATCTTCTTCAGTAGGTTCATCTGAAGACACAGGAAAGAACAATCCTGTCCCAAAGACAGCTACTCAACATTGTGGAAAGGATGAAGAAAGATAGCTGCCCTCAGGGGATGGCACCTGGCTGGTGGCAGGTGGGAAAGGATTCATGTTTCCCTAAGAGGCTGGCCACCTGAAGTTTGCTCACATTCCAGTGAATATATTGGCCTCACAAACTGAGTTTCCTTCTTTTTCTTTCTTTCTTTTTTTTTTTTTTTTTTTTGGTTGGTGGCAAGTGGGGAGGTTGACCAGGGTGGACTGGGAAGTGAGTGTGCTCAGGGTTCAATGATGTGACATTCCCCAATAATCAATAAAATCATTACAAATTTTAAAGGTAGTTTTAAATTCTACACATCCAGAAAAATAAAGCCTTTGGAAACATAAATAAGGAAATAAATGAACAAATGAATAAATAAATGACTTTCCTACTTTGGGCCAAACCTCTCTATTTTGAGGGACCCTGGCCTTTTGGATCAAAGTGACTTACCAGTCCTGAACACTGATGAGCACAGGGTCTCTGGATCTCAGCAGAGCCAGGCTAAGACCACAATCTTCAGGTCACTGAGGGAATGACTCCTCTGTCTCCCTGAAGCCTTTATATACCACCCTGCTCAGCCCAGCCCTATTGCAGCCTCACCTCCCAACCACAAGCTGCCATCTGCTTGCATATTTGAGTCCAGACACTTAATCCCACCTTGGGTTTTCTCATTCTCTAGATTGAATCAAGCATTCAGTGTCAATGCAAACACAATAAAAACAGAATAGGATGAAAATCATGTGTCCACTTACTGATTCCCTAACCTTACATTTATGGTTTGGTGCTTATTTACTCTTCTATTTCCTCTTGTTGTCCTTGCTTTTGGATTGTGTTCTGACAACATTGTTCTGTATGTAAGGTTAACTTGGATTCCAATTCACAGGGATCTTCTTGCCTAAGGGTTCTTGCTGGGAGAATTACTATGTGAGCCAAAGCTTCTAGCTGTCCTGGCCTCAGGCTGGCCTCAAACTCACAGATCTGCTTGCCTCTGTCCTCCTGAGTGCTGGTGTTACAGAAGAGTGCCACCAGACCAACTCCTTATGCTTTATCTTTGTATTATTTCCTATATTGGTTTATCTATTTTCTCTTATTCTGAATTGTTTGTTTTTGTTTTATTTTCTTAGAATTCTATTTCTGGTATTGTGTTTTTTGTTTGTTCGTTTGTATGTTTGTTTGTGGGTTAGTTTTTTGAGACAAGGTTTCTCTGTATAACTCTGCCTGTTCTGAAACTCACTTTGTAGACCATGATGGACTCAATTCATAGAGATCTCCTGACTCTGTCTCCTGAGTGCTGGGATTAAAGGCATGTACCACCACAGCTGGCTCCCTCTCTCTTGTTGTGATCAGTAAGCAGGCACTTCTACAGGCAGCCCCAGTTAGACCAGTTATCAGGCATTTGTGAAGCCACCCTGACCACCTGGAATTACCTGCGCATGCCCTTGATCACCCTATGAGAGAACTGGAACCCTCTCCTTTCTCTCTCTCTTCCTCCTCTTCCACTCCCTGATTCTCTCTCTCTTCCTCTCTCTTCTCCTCTCTCTTCTCCTCTCTCTCCCTCTCTCTCTTCTTTTCTCTGTCTCTGCTCCCCTATCCCCCTTTCCCTTAATAAACCTCCCACGTGGAACCGATCTCGGGGTGTGATTTGTGAACCTGAGTGTAACCTTCACATTCACATGTTTTCTAACATCTCTCTTTTCCCTTTTTAAGATTTAATTATTTTATGTTTGTGAGTGCTCCTCTGCATGTACACCTGCATGATAGAAGAGGGCATCAGATCACATTATGGTTGTGAGCTTCCTGTGGATGCTGAGAATTGAACCCAGGACCTCTGGAAGAACAAACAGTGCTCTTAACAACTGAGCCATCTCTCCAACCCCCTGGATCCTTCTTATTATTCTTTAGGTGCCTGTTTGTCTTCTAAGGGAAGAGAAGAGAGTGTGGATTGGGATGGAAGAGAATGTAGGTAGGGAGGATCACAGAGAAGCTGGTAGAGAAGAAGCCATTATCAGAATGTACTGTATGAAAAAAATATCTATTTTCAATAAACAAAGTGCAACGAGAAAGGGCTGGAGAGATGACTGATGCGGCAGCTCTCAGATATCTGCAACCCCATTTTCTGAAGCTAACTTCTGACCTCGAGAAGACACTCATAATACTCAATGGTACACACTGTTTGTTTGGCTCTGTTTTGTTTTGTTTTGTTTTGTTGTGTTTTGTTTGAGACACACTTTCTCTGTAGACCAGGCTATGCTCAATCTCACAGAGATCTATCTGAACTTGCCTCACCCAGTATTGGGATTGAAGGCATGTGTCATTATGCCCAGGTTAAAGTTCTTAAAAAGAAATAGTTTAAACATTACATAGATCTGTTTTTGAATTTTTGTATAATTTATTACCTTGTATTTTATGTGCATTGGTGTTTTGTCTACATATATATTTCTGTGAAAGTGTTGGATTCCGCTGGAACTGGAGTTACAGATAGTTGTGGGCTGTCATATTTATGCCGGGAAATGAACCTGTGTCCTCTGAAAGAGCAGCTAGTGCTCTTATGTGCTGAGCCATCTCTCCAACCTCTATTATGTAAATCTTAAGAAGGAAACCAGGAAAGACTAGCTTGGCACATTGTGTGGAGATGATGCCACCAAGAATGGGAGGTTGACAGGGAGAAGCTTCATACTACAAATGGAGGCAGAGGGCTGGAGATGTGGTGCAGCAGTTAAGAGCACTGAATGCTCTTGCAGAGGGCCCAAATTCTAGTCACTGCACCCACAGGGCAGCTCACAACTGTTTGTAACTCCTGTTCCAGAATCCAACACCCTCACACAGACATACATGCAGTCAAAACAACAATGCATACAAAATAAAAAAATAAATAACTTCTTTAAAAAAAACATGTTCTGAAATACAAAGTTAAAAACTGTTACTAATATTAAAAAATAAAAATAGAAATACATGTTCTGAAGCAATATATAGATTTAATACATTCCTATCAAGTTACCCACACAGTTCTTTACAGAACATGAAAGAAAAATTCTCAACTTCATATGGAATAACAAGAAACCCAGAATTACTAAAACAATCCTATACAATAATAGATCTTCTAGAGGTATCTCTATTCCTGATTTCAAGCTGTACTATAGAGCAACAGTAATAAAAATGGCATGGTACTGGCATAGAAACAGATTGGTAGATCAATGGAAATGAATAGAAGAACCAGAAACAAACCCATACACTTGTAGACACCTGATTTTTGACTAAGATGTCAAAACCATACAATGGAAAATAAGACAGCATCTTCAACAAATGGTGCTGGTTTAACTGGATGTCTACATATAGAAAATGCAGCTAGATCCATACTTATCACCATACACAAAAATCAAGGCCAAGTCGATCAAAGACCTCAACATAAAACAAGACACACTAAATCAGTAGAAGAAAAAGTGGGGAAGAGCCTTGACCTTATTGGCACAGGAGACAAATTCCTGAACAGAACACCAACAGCAAAGGCTCTAAGATCCACAATCAATAAATGGGACCTCATGAAACTGAAAAGCTGCTGTAAAGCAAAAGACACTGTCATCATAACAAAATGGCAGCCTACAGATTGGGAAAAGTATTTCAGCAACCCTATATTTGACTGAGGGCTCATATCCAGAATATATAAAGAACTCAAGAAGTTAAACAGCAACCAATCAAGTAATCCAATTATAAAATGGGGATCAGAGCTAAACAGAAAATTCTCCATAGAGGAATATCAAATGGCAGAGGAACACTTAAAGAAGTGCTTAACATCCTTAGTCATCAGGGAGATGAAAATAAAAAAGACCCTGAGATTTTTACCTTACACCCATCATAATGGTTAAGATCAAAAACTCAAGTGTCAACACATGCTGGAGAGAATGTGGAGAGAGGGGAACCCTCCTCCATTGCTGTTGAAAATGAAAATTCTACAAACACTTTGGAAAACAATCTGGTGCTTTCACAGACATTGGGAATGTTGCTTCCTCAAGATCCAGCTATACCATTCCTAGGCATATATCCAAAATATGCTCAAGTATACAATAAGCTCAGTTGCTCAGCCATGTTTGTAAGAGGCTTCTTTGTAATAGCCAGAATCTGGAAACAACCCCGATGTCCCTCAATTGAGGAATGGATACAGAAATTGTAGTACATTTACACAATGGAATACTACTCAGCAATTAAAAACAAGGAAATCATAAAACTTGCAGGCAACTGTTGGGAACTAGAAAAGATCATCCTGAGTGAGCTATCCCAGAAGCAGAAAGACATATATTTTATATACTCACTTATAAGTGGATACTAGACATACAATATAGGATAATCATACTAAAATCTGTGCACCTAAAGAAGCAAAGCAAGAAGGAGGTCCCTGGTTAAGATGTTCAATTCTTCTTCAGAAAGGCAAATGGGATAGACATCAGAAGAAGGTGAAAACAAGGAAGAAGACAGGTACCTACCACAGACTGCCTTTGAAAGACTACCCAGAAGGGTATGAAAGCAAATGCTTAGACACATAGCCAAACTTTTGGCAGAGTGCAGGGAATCTTATGAAAGAAGGAGGAGGTGGAAAGACTTGGATGGTCTGGAGCTCCTCAAATGGAACAATGGAACCAAAAAATCTGGACCCAGGGTTATTTTCTGAGACTGATACTCCAACCAAAGACCATTCATTGAGATTACCTAGAACCCCTGCACAGTTGTAGCCCATGGCAGCTCAGTCTTCAAATAGGTACCCTGGTCAGGGGAACAGGGGATATCTCTGACATAAACTCTTTAGCTGGCTCTGTGATCGCCTCCCCATGAGGGTAGTGCACCCCCTTACCAGGGCACAGAGGAAGATTATGAAAGACACTCCTGAGGAGACTTGACAGGCTAAGGTCAGATGAAAGGGGAGGATGTCCTCCCCAATCGGTGGACTGGGGATTGGGCATGGGTGGAGATGAGGGAAAGAGGGCAGGCAGGATTGAGAGGGATGAGGGTATGGGCTAAACCTGAGATACAAAGTGAATAAATTGTACTAATAAAAAAAAATTCTATTTAAAAAAAAAAAGATAGCAAGAAGGAGGACCCTGGGTAAGATGCTCAATCTGAATTCTGAAAATGGCATAGATATTGGAAGAGGGAGAAAACAGAAAAGAGGAAAGGAGCCTACCACAGGGGCCTCTGAAGGATTCTAACCAGCATGGTATTAAAGCAGATGCTTAGACTCATAGCCAAATTTTGCACACAGTGCAGGAAATCTTATGAAAGAAGGTGGAGCTATAAAGACCTGGAGGGAACTGGAGCTCCATTAGGAGAGCATCAGAACAAAAAAAAATCTGGGCCCAGAGGTCTTTTTTGTGTCTGATACTCCAACCAAGAACCATTCATGGAGATAACCTAGAACCCCTGCACACCTGTAGCTCGTGGCAGCTCAGTCTCCAAATGGGTACCCTAGTAAGGGAAACAGGTGCTGTCTCTGACATGAACTCAGTGGCTGGCTCTGTGATCACCTCCCCCTGAAGGTGGGAGCAGCTTACCAGGCCAGAGAGGAAGATTATGCTGGTAATGCTGATGAGAGCTAATAGGCCATGGTCATATGAAAGGGAAGGAGGACCACCACTATAAGTGGACTGGGAAAGGAGGAGAAGAGAGTGGGAGGACTGGATTGGGAGAGGATGGGGGAGGAGGTTATAGCTGGGATACAAACTGAATAAATTGTAATAAATAAAAAAATTAAAAGAAGGGGAAACATGATTCCTATCATTCTGAGAAACCATCCACTATATTTTGTTTGAATTTCTTCTTTAAATTGTTTTTACAAGCTATGGCAATAAGTTTGAAAGAAACCCCCGAGGCTGAAATAATTACAGACCATCATACTTTAAATTACCCAAGTGTTCATTAACTGCAATTCATTTTCAGCTATAAGGTTTTAATAAATGTCTACAGCCAACACCAACAAAGAAAAAAAAAACAAAAAAATGTGTTCTAGGTGTTCAATAAATATTTCAATGAAGAAAAAAACAATTGAGAAATAAATCATTTTATTGATATCTTATTATACAGAAAAAAAGGGCATATAATGGCTGGGACTAGGGAGATTTTTCTTCTTACATACATTATTATGGAGACCACAACTGAAGACATAAAATAAAGTTCTTTTAATTTTTTTATTTTTAATGTTTATGTTAATTACAGTTTTTCACTTTGTATCCCGGCTCTAGCCTCTTCCCTCCATCTCTCCGTCCTTCCCTCTCTCCCAATTCCACCCTTGCTCCCCTATCTCCTCCTATACCCCTCTAAATTAAATGTTTTCTGCAGCACAGGGATTTATGTAGTTTTGGACAACTTTATTTACACTATGGTTGCTTCATAGAGTTTGGGGGTCCACAGCAATATGGGCCTATACACATGTGGCTTGCCGGCTGGATATACTGGTTCATGTGGTATTCTCACCCAGACACAAAGATCAAGATTCCAAGGCTAGCTCAGAGTACATGAGACTTTCAACTAAAAAGAAAGCAAGGTTTTAAAACTGGAAGGCTTGAGTGTACTGGATGTTAATTATCTGTGATCCATTAAAACCTCATTCATATTCACAGGAGCTGTTTCTATGTTGCTCACTTTAGTTTCAACATTTTGTACCTATAACAGAACAGCCACCAACTATTGCACAGGCAGGAAAAGGATAAGAATGGAATAAGTGTCACCAAAATCGTCATTTTATGGATGCCAATTTGGCCTGGACTTTTGCCTTACTCATAAGACACAGATGTTTTTCCATTCATTGTGTCATGAAACCCTCCAGACCCTAGCAATGAGGGTTATAACCAAAAAATAGCCCAGAGGGAGAACATCCAGGTTTACAGCTAGAAGACAAAGCCACTAGCTATCCTGTTCTGACAGCAGGACACTAAAAGGCAAAACTGTCTTTCTGACTCCACAAGACCCCTGTTCCCACAGTCCCATTGTTCTCCATGTCACCTTCAGAATCCTAGATCCAGCTCACCAATCATTTTGAATTCTAAAAATTTGAGCAGAGTCTGAAGCCACAAGCTTTGTGTGCTCTGAGCACTCAAAAGGAGAAATTTGTCCTAAGCCATCCATTTCTTCAAATCAGAAGTCATGTTTCTCTATTTACCGCCGACTCCTCTGGCAACGACACAGTCTAAATCTTTGGCCATAGACACAGCACTCTCCACATTTAGGGCACATATGTGTAGCAAAGAAGATGCACTTGGGCTGTCCTGAGTCTATTTCCTCAGCACAGAATTGGGCAAATCTCTCTGTGGAAACATAACCAAACACATCATAGCACTCAAGAGGGGCAGGGTACTGTTCCACATTTATCTAGCTCAAGTTGGCTGTGTGCTGCAAAAGGTCCCTCAAAATGGGCATGGAGAATTCATTGCGATAGAAACTGACTTTGGTCAGCTGGGAGCACTTGCTGAGGGCAGGTATGAGCACAGTGAGATGAGAGTCTTTCATCCTACAACACTTCAAGTCCAGGGACTTTCAGGTGTCTGCCACATTCTCTAGGAGGACTTGGAGAGGCACAAGATCCAAAGCCTTTAAGCCCACACCTTTCATGTCCAGATATTTCAGCTGAAAGAGATTCGGACACCCAGAGAAGTAATTCAAGTCTGACTGTGAAATGTAGCAGTAAGTGATGGACAGGGTCTCCAATGGGGTCATCAAGCGCCTAGGGATAGACCAGGTGGTTAGTTCTGGAAAATGGTGTTGGAGACTTTACACAGAGATAGAAGAAACCCAGTTACCCAAGGTCAGTTTGACCAAATATCAAGGACGTTTTCTAAACTGCCTTCTGTTGAAATCTGCTCAGTCAGGAAAAACTGACACTTCTTCTCCTGGCCTCATTCTCAAGCGCCAGCTGGGATTTATGTGGATGTTGTCTTCAGAAACTGCTTCAGTGTTAACAATAGGACGTTGGCATCAGGGGCTAGGAAGGCTGAAATGCCAGCCAAAGGCTGGGCAATGGGGAAGTCCTCAGAGGCATCTGGTTAGTTGATCCACCTGAAGAGGCAGGGAGCAATCATGTCAGCTTCCAGCAAGTTCAGATCTCAGATTGCATTCTCAACCAGGTGAAAATCTGCTGAGACAAATTTAAACTAGAAACACAAATTAAATTTTGTCTAGTAAGTGGGAAAAATGAGGAATCCCAAGACCAGAGAAAAACTCATCTGGGGTCTGTTTGAGCTATGTCAGATTCAGGTCTCGTGAATTTTTGGCTCCTGAAACTGATATAAATTTTTAGTTTGCAAAAGGAAATACATAAAAAGACTCAGAAAAATAATATATTAACAACATTTTGTGAATAACAGGTAAAACTGCATCCAATGGAGTGAGCAACAATTTAAGTGTGTCCATGATATGAAACTCTAACATTTTAACTGTGGGTACAGCAGTTGGTAATCAGCCATCATGCCATTTCTTGTACATTCAGCATTTACTTTTAGTTTCCATCTTCATGTCACATTGGAAAGTTATGCAGAAACACATTAGTGGCTTTAGTATTAAACTCTGAATGCTTAGACTTTCCTTAATAAAGCAACTAGAGAAATAGATTTAAAATGTTTTAAAATCCTATATCAAAGTCTATCTCAGATATGGCAGATATTAAAAATATCATAGTAAGAGCTCTGGCTTTTGGGTCAGATATACACCTTGTATAGATGTGTTTATCATAATGAAATGCATTTCTAAATCTATCTCTAGAAGACAAACAAAAGGCAATTAAAATTTCAAGCTTCTGACTGGGTAATAAGCAATCAGTGTTTCATCAACTCATCAGAACTCTATTGGTCAATGTCAACACTCTGGACTTCTGAAATCTTACAACAACATAAGCACAACAATAGCAGAGAGAGGAGAGAAATCTGAAATATCTCCCAGTTTTAATATGCCTCAAATCACTTTGCTGTATCATTACAATTCATATTCATATACCTTAAAACATCTAGTTATACCCTCAAATCTTTCTTACATTTATAAACTCTGAAATATTTTTCCAGACCAAACAACATTCTCTAGGTTCTCATAAGCTAAACTCCTAAATCCTCAGACCCTATAGAAACTCCATTATCTTTCTATCCAGCCATTCTTCATAAGACATAGATAATTAACATGAAGCCTGTAGGCAAGGCAAACTTGCCTGCCTTTTTCAAATAGAAGACCTGGTACCTGATAATTTTAACTAATTAATGAATTAACCAATAAACTAACAATGGATCTAACTATCTGCTCTTTAGCTGCAAGCCTATCATTAGCTTAGCTTAGCCATCAGTGTAATC
Organism: Psammomys obesus; assembly: GCF_907164565.1. NCBI lineage: Eukaryota > Metazoa > Chordata > Mammalia > Rodentia > Muridae > Psammomys > Psammomys obesus. The sequence continues at coordinate 34,174 of NW_026590618.1, read as the reverse complement.
ATCAGAGACCTGCGAAGGATAAGTATGTACCAATCCATGACCAATCCAAATGACAGTGACAACTAGTCAGTACATCACTCTAGGCAGCTGTCCCTGGCGCCTGTGGTCTCATGGCATCATGAACAGGATGGTCCAGTGACCAGGAACAGAAGATGAGAGACTGTTTCTGTGGAGAAAGAAATGAGAGAATGACCTCACCTCACCCTTAGCAACGTGAAACATGACTCTCCAGGTGTTCAGTTTTGTCCACAGTTTAGGCTGCACCCTAGCAATGGGCCAGTTGAGGCAGTCTTGCCCAGTGGTTAGCATACCATAATCCAGAATTGCATTGTGCCCAAATCTTCTTGGAGACCTTGGGGAGCTACTGCCAGGATTTTGGGACTCTCTGTCATAATAAGCTTACACCTGTTAAAATGCCATATCCATCAGATCTCTGACAAGCTTGAGAGCCAACATATCTGAATTATTTTTCATCTCTTTTTAATTTTTTTTATTTTAAATTACATCCTATGAAATAGAATGTCATAATCTAACTCTGGCATATTCCTTAAATAAATATTTTAAACCCATATTTATCTTAAGTAGATCTACATAGGACAACTTTATAATTACCCATCCTAGGCTTAACTTTAAAAACATAAACAAAAGACCAGGTAAAATCCATTCTTATAACTAACATTCACTAGTATAACTTCAAATATATTTCTGAACTAAAATCAAAGCAAAACTTTCAATGAAATACAATACATAGAAGGGCCAGAAAATCTTGCTCATCCTATCATATTGCATTAAAACTGAGCAGCAAAAAACATAAAGGAAAAAAGTTTCATTTAGCACTAAACGGAGAACTAAACACAACTGGCAACCTTAGAGATGGACAATTATGACCATTTCAAACCCATCGGCCAGAAATAAACAGCATTAAATCATTTATATAGGAACTAGCAACCAGGTATATAATTTTATAATAATTAACAATAACATAAATATAACCCTATATAAACCTGGGCTAAAGAGCATAAAAAAACATTTCACATTGAAGAAACGTCAGCCTTTAAATGAAGAACAACATATCTTATACCCTTCATAACAGTTTATATACCTTCAGTAAAGGCTTTTCCCACCTTCATTTTTTTTTATTTAACCAGACATTTTCTTGATTTTTTAGACCATATAAAAGTTTTCGGGGGGGAGCCAAGATGGTGGCGCTGGGAGAGCACCGTGTCTGAGAAGCGGGAAAGCACTCTCCGTGCAGCAACCAGGAGACTGAACTTTGGGCCCTAAAACTACAGCGATTGTGTTTCCCAGGTGAGGGAGGCTCCCATGGCGTGGGAATCGGTCAGGTCTACTCTCTGCTGCCCAGCCATTACCCGGAAGAAATCCCGGGTAACACAGGCACTGGCTCCCGGGGCTGGAGCCGCAAGCCTGCGTGTCCCAATCACTTCCCCAGGCTGATCGGTGGGCACAAGGGTGCCTGAGAGTGGGAGTCCCAGTTGCAAGAAAACCCCACAGGAAAGGAAAGTTGCGAGTCTGATCACGGGTTACCCAGTCTTTCCCTGAAAGGTCTCGCAGACCCGGTACCTGCCGCCAACACAACTGAGCTCCTGCCCCGCGCAGAGAGCAGCTGCGCGCCCAGCTCACCGGTACAGACTAGCTGTGCGCCCCCATGCAAAAGAGACTAGGAACCCCTGTCCAGAGAGGGCCCCACAGGGAAGGAAGAAACCAGGCTGCTTGGGTCATCTGAGCGGCTGCACACCCAGCTCACGGGTACAGACGAGCTGCACGCCCCAGTGCAACAGAGACTGGGAACCCCTGTCCAGAGAGGGCCCCACAGGGAAGGAAGAAACCGTGCTGCTGGGGTCACCTAGGCTTTGCCTGGGGAAAGTCTAGCAGACTGCAGATTGCAAACAGGCGAGTACACCCAGCCATCACAGATCCAGGCCCAAACAGAGAGCACAGAGTCATTGGGAACACAGCTCCCACAGACTAGCAGGCGGGCACACGCTCCGCCAGCCCAGAGGCCTTCTTTGTACCAACTACTCCTTACAGACAGAACTGTGTGCCCCAAGACACCAGAGTCTTAGAGTCACTGTCTGGAGAAACCCTCACAAGGAGCAAGGAACGAAGCAAAGGGGACAGACTTAGGCAACCCAGTATATCGCCAGAAAAGGTCCCACAGACTGGCCCAACCCAAGGAACTTCTGTGCCCCAGATAGCCTGCTGTTACCAGGAGAGCAGTACTCACCCGCCACAGATTACCTCTTGGGTTCTGGGGCACAGAGCCCCAACCTCAGACCCACAAAAGACCGGGAACCCTGAGATCAACCCCCAGATATTGCTCCAAGGGGCAACCAGTTATCCCTAACAAAACCGACCAAACCATGGGACACACAGGTTATAGCAGCTGTTCACTAAATTTACAGCAAGAAACCCAGAAGAAGGGCAGCTGTCTCCAGGACTTCTCCCGATGAGGAGAGCCCTCTTGACTAATCAGGACCACAGTTACCACCCAGATCTCTATGCCTGAGGTGAGCTGTAGCAACTCCTGAAAAACACCGGCCATCCAGTGACTATACCCAAAAAGCTGAGAAGGCTTCCTTCAGAAAAAAACATCTTCCTGCCAAAGGGATTCTCTCCACTACAAGAGTCCAGGAACAACCAGAAACTAACTTCAAACAACTAAGATAGCCGAATGGGTAGAGGAAAGCGTAAAGCTCAACCAACAAAAGCCAGAGCAATATGGCATCCCCAGAACCCAGTTATCCAGGAGCAAATAGCCCTAGACACCCCAGCATAATTGAAATTCAAGGAGATGACCTAACATCTATGCTCATGAAGAAGATAACAGAGGAAACAAATAAAATACAAAAAGAAATAGAGAAAGCTGCAGCCAAACAGTCTGTGGCCTTTAGAGAAGAAATGCTTAAATCACTGAATGAAATAAAAAAAACATTGGATTGTTCAAACAAACAGCTGAAGGAATTGATGAAAAAACATGAAAATACAGTCAGACAGGTGAAGGAAACCAACAAAATAGCTCAAGACCTGAAGATAGAATTGGAAAAATTAAAAAAAAAAAAACACAAATGGAAGAAATTGTGGAGAGAAAGAACTTAGGGAAGAAAGCAGGAACTACAGAGGTTAGCATAACAAATAGGCTACAAGAAATGGAAGAAAGAATCTCAGGTGTGGAAGATACAATGGAAGAAATAGATGTATCTATCAAAGAAAATGTTAAATCTAAAAAAATCCTGACACAGACCGTCCAAGAAATTCAAGACAACATAAAAAGACAAAACCTAAGAATAATAAGAATAGAGGAAAAAGAAGATTCCCTACACCAAGGCCCAGAAAATATTTTCAACAAAATCATTGAAGAAAATTTCCCCAACTTAAAGGAGAGGCCAATAAGAATACAAGAGGCCTATAGAACACCCAATAAATTAGACCACAAAAGAAAATCCTCCCACCACATAATAATCAAAACACTAAGTATACAGGACAAAGAAAAAATACTAAAAGTTGCAAGGGAAAAAGGCCAAGTAACATATAATGGCAAACCCATTTGAATCACACCTGACTTTTCAACAGAGACTATGAAAGTCAGGAGGGCCTGGATAGATATCATGCAGACCCTAAGAGAACACAGATGTCAGCCCAGGCTGCTATACCCAGAAAAACTCTCAGTCCTCATAGACAGAGAAAACAAGATATTCAATGACAAAAACAAATTTCAGCAATACCTACAAATAAATCCAGCATTACAGAAGACACTAGAAGGGAAAATACAACCCAAGAAAACTAGCTACATTCAAGAAAACACAGGAAATAAATAACCCCACTAGAGTAAAACAAAAAGCAACCAAGCACACAACCATATGACCACAGCCAACATCAAATTCAAAGGATCTAACATCCACTGGTCATTAATCTCTTTCAATATCAATGGCCTTAATTCTCCAATAAAAAGACACAGACTAACAGAATGGATACGTAAACAAAACCCAGCAATCTGTTGCATACAAGAAACACACCTAAGTCAAAAAGATAGACATTACCTGAGGGTAAAGGGATGGAAGACAGCTTTCCAAGCAAATGGATGCAAGAAGCAAGCAGGAGTAGCCATTCTAATATCTGATAAAATAGACTTTCAACCAAAATAAATCAAAGGAGTTGGGGAATGACACTTCATACTCATCAAGGGAAAATTCCACCAAGAAGACATCACAATCTTGAACATCTATGCCCCAAATACAAGGGCACCCACATTTGTGAAAGAAACATTGATAAAACTTAAAACCACACATAAATCCCTACACACTAATAGTGGGAGACTTCAACATCCCACTCTCAACAAAGGACAGGTCAACTAAACAGAAATTAAACAAAGAAACAATATCTCTAACAGAGGTCATGAATCAAATGGACCTAACAGATATTTACAGAACCTTATACCCAAACACAAAAGAATTTACCTTCTTCTCAGCACCTCATGGAACCTTCTCCAAAATAGATCACATAGTTGGTCACAAAGCAAGCCTCAACAGATACAAGAAGATTGAAATAATCCTTTGTATCCTGTCTGATCACCATGGAATAAAGCTGGACCTCAATAACAACAGAAATAGCAAAAAGCCTACACATACATGGAAACTGAACAACTTGCTGCTAAAAGACAGCTGGGTCAGGGAAGAAATAAAGAAAGAAATTAAAATCTTCCTAGAACTCAATGAAAATGAAGACACAACATACCCAAACTTGTGGGACACAATGAAGGAAGTGCTAAGAGGAAAGTACATAGCACTAAGTGCCTTCAAGAAGAAATTTGAGACAGCGCATTCAAGCAACTTAATGGCTCACTTTAGAACCCTAGAAAAAGAAGAAGCAGACACACCAAAAAGGAGTAGATGACTGGAAATAATCAAACTCAGGTCTGAAATCAATCAATTAGAAACAAATAAAACAATTCAAAGAATCAATGAAACCAAGAGCTGGTTCTTTGAGAAAATCAACAAGATAGAAAAACCCTTAGCCAAGCTAACTAAAAGGCAGAAAAACACCATCCAAATAAACAAAATCAGAAATGAAAAGGGGGATATAACTACAGACACTGAGGAAATTCAAACAAAAATTAGGACTTACTTCAAAAGTCTATACTCAACAAAATTTGAAAATTTAAATGAAATGGACAATTTTCTTGATCAATTCCACTTACCAAAGCTAAATCAGGACCAGGTAAATCAATTAAATAGTCCTATATCCCCCAAGGAAATAGAAGTGGTCATCAAAAGTCTCCCATCCAAAAGAAGCCCAGGACCTGATGGTTTCAGTGCAGAATTCTACCAGACATTCAAAAAAGAGCTAACTCCAGTTCTCTTCAAACTATTCCACAAAATCGAAACAGAAGGAACATTACCAAACTCATTCTATGAAGCCACAGTCACCTTGGTACCTAAACCTCACAATGACCCAACAAAAAAAAAAAAGAGAACTTCAGGCCAATCTCCCTTATGAACATTGATGAAAAAATACTCGCAAACGGAATACAAGAATACATCAAAGATATCATCCACCATGACCAAGTAGACTTCATCCCAGGTATGCAGGGGTGGTTCAATATATGGAAATCCATCAATGAGATCCACCATATTAACAAACTGAAGGAAAAAAAAACACATGATAATCTCCCTAGATGCTGAAAAAGCATTTGACAAAATCCAACATCTATTCATGTTTAAAGTACTGGAGAGATCAGGGATACAAGGCACATATCTAAACATAGTAAAGGCGATATACAGCAAGCCTATAGCCACCATCAAACTGAACGGAGAGAAACTTAAAGCAATCCCACTGAAATCAGGGACAAGACAAGGCTGCCCAATCTCTCCATATCTCTTCAACATAGTTCTGGAAGTCCTTGCTAGAGCAATAAGACAGTTGAAGGAGATCAAGGGGATACAAATTGGAAAGGAAGAAGTCAAATTATCACTATTTGCAGATGATATGATAGTATACATGAGTGACCCCAAAGACTCCACCAGGGAACTCCTACAGCTGATAAACACCTTCATCAAAGTGGCCAGATACAAAATTAACTCAAAAAACTCAGTAGCACTCCTGTATACAAAAGACAAAGGGGCTGAGAAAGAAATTAGGGAAACAACACCCTTCACAATAGTCACAAATGACATAAGGTACCTCGGAGTAACCCTAACCAAGGAAGTCAAAGACTTGTATGAAAAAAATTTCAAGTCTCTGAAGAAAGAATTAGAAGAAGATATGAGAAGATGGAAAGATCTCCCATGCTCATGGCTTGGCAGGATTAACATTGTAAAAATGGCCATCTTACCAAAAGCAATCTACAGATTCAATGCAATTCCTATCAAATTGCCAACACAATTCTTTACAGACCTGGAAAGAAAAATTCTCAACTTCATATGGAATAACAAGAAACCCAGAATTGCTAAATCAATCCTCTACAATAAAAGATCTTCTGGAAGTATCTCCATCCCTGATTTTAAGTTGTACTATAGAGCAACAGCTATAAAAACTGCATGGTACTGGCATAGAAACAGAATGGTGGATCAATGGAACTGAACAGAGGACCCAGAAATAAACCCACACACTTATGGACACCTGATCTTTGACAAAGATGCCAAAACCATACAATGGAAAAAAGATAGCATCTTCAACAAATGGTGCTGGTCCAACTGGATGTCTACATGTAGAAAAATGAAAATAGATCTATACTTATCACCCTGCACAAAACTGAAGTCCAAGTGGATCAAAGACCTCAACATGAAACCAGACACATTAAATTGGCTAGAAAAAAAAGTGGGGAATACCCTACAACTCATTGGTACAGGAGAAAACTTCCTGAACAGAACACCAACAGCACAGGCTCTAAGAGCAACAATCAATAAATGGGACCTCATGAAACTGAAAAGCTTCTGCAAAGCAAAGAACACTGTCATCAAAATAAAGCGACTGCCTACAGATTGGGAAAGAATCTTCACCAATCCTTTATCTGACAGAGGACTCATATCCAGTATATATAAAGAACTAAAGAAGCTGAAAAGCAGCAAACCAAGTAATCCACTTAAAAAATGGAGAACAAAGCTAAACAGAGAATTCTCTGTAGAGGAATATCGAATGACAGAGAAGCACTTAAAGAAATGCTCAACCTCATTAGCCATTAGGGAAATGCAAATCAAAACAACCCTGAGATTTCACCTATCACCCATCAGAATGGCCAAGATCAAAAACTTAAGTGACAACACATGCTGAAGAGGTTGTGGAGAAAGGGGAACCCTTCTCCACTGCTGGTGGGAACTTGTACAACCACTCTGGAAATCAATCTGGTGCTTTCTCAGACAACTAGAAATAGCGCTTCCTCAAGATTCAGCCATACCACTCCTAGGCATATATCCAAAAGAGGCTCAAGTACAAAAAAAGGACATTTGCTCAACCATGTTTGTAGCAGCTTTATTTGTAATAGCCAGAAGCTGGAAACAACCCAGATGCCCCTCAACTGAAGAATGGATGCAGAAACTGTGGTACATCTATACAATGGAATATTACTCAGCAATGAAAAATAAGGAAATACTGAAATTTGCTGGTAAATGGTGGGACCTGGAAAGGATCATCCTGAGTGAGTTGCCCCAGAAGCAAAAAGACACACACGGTATATACTCCTCATATAGACATACAACATAGGACAAACCCACTAAAATCTCTGCATCTAAAGAAACTAAGCAAGAGAGAGGACCCTAACTAAAACGGTCAATCCCCATCTTGAAAGGCAAAGAGGATGGACATCAGAAGAAGAAGAAAACAGGAAACAACCTAGGAACCTTCTACAGAGGCCCTCTGAAAGCCTCTGCCCTGCAGACTATCAAAGCAGATGCTGAGCCTGATGGCCAACTGTTGGGCAGAGTGAATGGAATTTTATGTAAGAAGTGGGAAATAGTAAGAGCTGGAGAGGACAGGATCTCCACAAGGAGAGCAACAGAACAAGATAATTTGAACACAGGGAACTTCCCAGAGACTCATACTCCAACCAAGGACTATTCATAGAGATAACCTAGAACCCCTGCAAAGATGTAGCCCATGGCAGGTCAGTGTCCAAGTGGGTTGCATAGTAATGGGAAGAGGGACTGCCTCTGACATAATCTGATTGGCCTGCTCTTTGATCACCTCCCCCTGAGGGGGGAGCAGCCTTACCAGGCCACAGTAGAGGACAATGCAGCCACTTTTGATGAGAACTGATAGACTAAGATCAGAAAGGAGAGGAGAACCTCCCCTATCAGTGGACTTGGGGAGTGGCATGCATGCAGAAAGGGGAGGGAGTGTGGAATCAGGAGGAGAGGAGGGAAGGGCTTATGGGGGGATACAAAATGAATAAAGTGTAATTAATAAAAAAATTAAAAAATAAAAGAAAAAAAATGAAGACGATATCAGAATATGAAAATACCTCCCATTTTCATGGATTGGTAAGAGTAACATAATAAATCTGGCCATCTTATCAAAGGCAATCTACAAATTCAATGTGATCCCCATTAAAATACCAGCACAGTTGTTTACAGACCTTGAAAGAATAATTCTAAACTTCATATGGAAAAACAGAAAACCCAGAGTAGCTGAAACAATCCTATATAATAAAAAAACAACTGGAGATATCTCTATTCTAACTTAAGCTACACTACAGAGTAATAGTAATAAAAATTACATTGTACTGGAATAAAAACAGACTTGTGGATCAATAGATTCAAAGAGATGACCCAGAGATAAACCCACACAGCTATGGTTAGTTGAATTTTGACAAAGTAGCCAAAACCATACAATGGAAGAAATACAGCCTCTTCAACAAATGGTTCTGGTCTAACTGGATATCTACTTGTAGAAAAATGCAAATGGATGCATAATTATTTCCCTGCACAAAACTCAAATTCAAGTGTACCAGAGACCTCAATATAACACCAGATGCACTAAGTCTAATAGAAGAGAAAGTGGGGAAAACCCACACACTTATTGGCAGAGGAGACAACTTCCTGAACAGAACACCAACAGCTCAGGATTGAAGAGCCTGGAGGCAAGAAGAACTCCACAAGAAGACCAACAAAGCCATCTCACCAGGGCCCAGAGGAGACTGCAGAGACTGAAGCATCGACCAAGGGCCATGCATGGACTGTACCTAAGTCCCCTACAAAGATATAGCAGATGGCAGTTTAGGCTTCATGTTGGGCTTCTAGTAAGGGAATTGTGGAGTGTATAGTATACAGACTCATTTGCCAGCTTTTTGATCACTTGCCCCTGGTGGGATTTCATTGCCAGGCCACACGGGAAGAGGGCATGCTCAGTCCTGTTGCAACTAGATGATCTGGGGTGGATGGAAAAAGGAGTTCCCCTTTTCTGAGGAATAGGAGAGGTGGGAGGGGAGGGGAGGAGGGAAGGGCTAGTACTAGGATTTGAAGTGAAAAAAATAATTAATAAAAATATAAAAGAATTGTGAAGAATGTTCTAGGTATTTTGACTGGGATTGAACTAGTTTTGTAAATTGTTTTTGGTATAATGGTTATTTCCACAATATTAATTATACTGATCCATGAACATGCAGTGTCTTTCCATTTCTAGTCTTCTTCAATCTCTTTCTTCAGAGATATGAAGTTTTATTATAGAAGGTTATTTTTCTTAATCTCCTTAGTTAAATTATTCCATGGTATTTATTGTCTTCCATGATGTATAAATCGGAGTGTGTCCATAATCTTTTCTCAGTGTGATAATTTTTGTGCTGAACAGAATGGCTAATAGAATGGCTAATAATATTTGTAAGTTGATTTTGTACCCTGACACTGTGCTGAAATTGTGAACAGTTTTCTTGTGGGGTTTCTGGAATCTCTAGTATTTAGTATATCTTTTGTCAGAATACTTCCAAGTCTGTTGTGAAACTGTCTTTCATAGAAATGGCTGCAAAAATTAAACAAAAACAGTGGCAATGTCACTGGGCCTGTTAACATGGAAGGGGAAATTTGTTGGAAGCTCCCAACCCTAGAAAAAAATTACAGGCATCTAATGAATACTTGGAAGAAAGAGAATTAGCTTCTTCCATGGATGAGGTCCCTTACCGGTTCTGTAAAGCATTATTATGATCCTTGAAAGTCATATACACACCACTAACAAAAATTGACTCAACAGTTTGTAGTTACATATAACTGTGCATGAAAATACATCCACATCCATACACAGATATATATGAATGTAACTATAATAATAAACAAATGGCTATCAACTTGAGAGTGTGTGTTGGGGGGATGTGAGGTGAAAAGGAAGGAGAAAGTCATGTACTTGTACTTCAATTAAACACAGTAATATGAAAACTAAAAAAAAAAAAAAAACTGAGCAGCAAAAAAGCATAAAGGAAAAAAATTTCATTTAGCACTAAACGGAGAACTAAACACAACTGGCAACCTTAGAGATGGACAATTATGACCATTTCAAACCCATCGGCCAGAAATAAACAGCATTAAATCATTTATATAGGAACTAGCAACCAGGTATATAATTTTATAATAATTAACAATAACATAAATATAACCCTATATAAACCTGGGCTAAAGAGCATAAAAAAACATTTCACATTGAAGAAACGTCAGCCTTTAAATGAAGAGCAACATATCTTATACCCTTTATAACAGTTTATATACCTTCAGTAGAGGCTTTTCCCAGCTCCATTTTTTTTTTATTTAACCAGACATTTTCTTGATTTTTAAACCATATAAAAGTTTTCATCAGAACCCTTTTTATTATTTTATCATTTTGACATAATATATTGAAAAACTGCAATTTTCTTAATTGGCTCAAATAATATGGCTTGGTTTCATTTTGTAAAATTAAGAAAATAAATACCAAAGTCTTTTCTCTTCCCCAAAGGATTGAGAAACTGTTCCAAATTCCCTGTTAGAATGCCCCAGGTCATTTTCTAAAATGCCTGATAAACTTTAAATGTTTTATTGTCTTAAACATTTTTTCCCATTGGATGGTTATTTATTTATTTATTTACTTACTTATTTATTTACTATTTATCTTTTTTTTATTAATTTTTTAAATTTTTTTACACTTTATTCACTTTGTATCCCCCATAAGCCCCTCCCTCCTCCACTCCCAATCCCACCCTCCCTCCCCTTCTTCACAAATGCCCCTCACCAAGTTCACTGATAGGGGAGGTCCTCCTCTCCTTCTGATCTTGGTCTATCAGATCACATCAGGAGTGGCTACATTGTCATGTTCTATGGCCTGGTAAGACTGTTCTCCCCTCAGGGGGAGGGTATCAAAAAGCAGGCCAAACTGTGTCAGAGACAGTCCCTCTTCCCATTACTATGTAACCCACTTAGACACTAAACTGCCATGGATTACACCTGCACAGGGGTTCTAGGTTATCTCCATGCCTGGTACTTGGTTGGAGTATGGGTCTCTGGGAAGACCCCTGTGTTCAAATTTTCTGGTTCTGTTGCTCTCCTTGTGGAGCTCCTGTCCTCTCCAGGTCCCACTTCTCTACTGCTGCGTCAGAGAGACTTGGGACCCGAGTTCAATTGCTCTCACAATAAAGCTCTCTTTCAATTGCATTAAGTAGCTTCATTGTGGTCTCTGGAGTCCTGTGAACTGGGCATTACACTTTAGTTATGCCTTACTTTTTTTTTTTTTGAGAAAGGGTGTCTATGTAGCCTCTGCAGACCAGGCTAGGCTCAAACTCACAGAGATCTGTCCACCTTTGCCTCCCACAGAGCTGGGATTAAAGGCATGTGCCATCATGCCCAGCTTAAAGTTGTTAAAAAGAAACAGTATAAACATTACATAAATCTTTTTTTTAATTTTTACGTTATTTATTACTTTGTATTTTATATGCATTGGTGTTTTGCCTGTGTGTATGTTTGTGTGAAAGTGTTGGATCCCCTGGAAGTGGATCACAAACATTTTTAGGCTGTCATGTTTGTGCTGGAAACTGAACCTGGGCCCTCTAGAAGAGCAGCTAGTGCTCTTAAGTGCTGTGCCATCTCTCCAATCTCTAGTATGTAAATATTGTCTCCTATGTAAAAATTGTCTAGGGATGATGCCACCAAGAATGGAAGCTAGACAGGGAGAAGCTTCATACTACAAGAGGAGGAAAAGAGCTGGAGAGATGGCTCTGCAGTTAAAAGCACTGAATGCTCTTGCAGAGAACCCGAGTTCTATTCACTGTGCCCACATGGCAGCTCACAACTGTCTGTAACTACTGTTCCAGGATATCTGACTCTCTCACACAGACATACATGCAGTCAAAACACCAATGTATACAAAATAAAAACAAATAAATTTTTTTAAATAAAAAAAGAGGCAGAAACTGGATCATCTGTAGTTTGAGTCTAGCCTGGGTTATAGATTGAAACTATTTCACCTAGCCAAGAATAAACACTCAGCACTGAGGTTCAGTAACAGAGAGTGTTATGCCAGGATCATGAGACCCTCAAAGTCCACCAGGAGATGACTCAATGCAAAAGCAAGAAAACTTTATTATGAGAGTTATTTAACTTGGGACCCAATTCTCACTGACCCAGCAGTAAAGAAGTAGGACTCTGAGCACTGGGTGAGCAGGGTTTTTAAAGGGAAAAACTGTAAGCAGGAGGTTTCCATTGGCAGGAAGCAGGGGGGTTCATGACTTAGAGTTACAGGATTGGGTAAGAGTCAGAGGGACGAGATTACCGTCTAGCTGAAATCTAATTTACAATAATTATTCTTCTAAACTACATCTGGAACATTGGGGAGAATTTTCCCAACCGATTTTCATTGATGGATGCCATGGTGAGTCTCTTATTTTCTATCAAGTATTTATTCTGTGATATTTCCTGGAGGCTGTGGCTAGGAGAATTAACCTTGTTTTTTACCAAGAGCACATTTTGTGATATTTCCTGGTGCCCAAGTTCAGCTCCCACTCAAGATTACTCCTCATTTCAACATGGAGTCACCTAGGCTAACTTAAACTCTTCATGCCCCACTTTCCTTGTTCATAAAGAAGCCAATCTTGGGCTCTAACAGCCCATGGACAGCTTTAAACTGCCAGGACTTGGTTCTCATTGCCATCAACTGTATAGTCCCTAGTCTTTGCCTAATGTATCCTAAGAGCTTCTTAAGCAAGCATGGTCCAAAAAATGGCCAAAAGCAAAATATATTGCCTTTGAGCTGTTATAATTCTGGCTTTATATATCCAGTGTTGCAATAGTAGTTCCTACTCCAGCTAAGCATGTCTTGAAGAAAATAGCTAATGTCAGAGAGCCCCTTTTAACTTAGAATTTCAGCCTAATAGGTGGGATTTTGGACTGAATGTTTCTTCTTCTGAATCTGATTCAAAGTTGACAAAAGGACTCTTGGAATCATGGGCTAGATAAGCTGAAATGCCAGGTCAAGGGTGGGCAATGCAGCACTCCTCAGAAGAGTCCGGTTAGTTGATCCACCTGAGGAGTCAGTGAACAATCATGTCAGCTTCCAGCAAGTTCAGATCTCAGCTTGCAGATTCAAACAGGTTAAAATCTGCTGAGACAAATTCAGACTAGAAACCAAAATTTCTAAACGGGAAAAGTGAACAATCCCAAAATCAAGAAAATAACTTATCTGAGCTATACCATATCTGTTGTAATACCAGGTATTACAACTTTTTGATTTCCTAAAAGTCATATGAATTTTTAGTTTGCAAAATGAAATCTATAAAAAGACTCAGAAAAATAATATATCAACATTTTGTGAATAACAGCTTAAACTGCATCCAACAGAATTCTTCTTAGACCCTTGTTTTATAACCTTTATAAACAATTTAAATGTGTCCATGGTCTGAAAGTTTAACACTTTAACTGTGGGTATAGTTGTTGGTAATCAGCCATCATGCCATTTCTTCTACACTGGAATGTTAGGCAGAAGTGTATTAAAGGCTTTAGTATTAAACTCTAGATGCTTGGACTTTCCACAAGAAAGCAACTAGAAGGAATAGGCTTAAAATATTCCTAAATCCTATATCAAAGTCTACCTCAAAAATGGCAGCTATTCAAATACACATTTTGAACAGATGTTCTTAGCATGATGAGAAGCATCTCTAGATCTATTTCCAAAAGACACGCAAGAGAAAATAAAAATCTCAAGCTTGTGAGTGGATAATAAGCAGTCAGTGTTCCATCAGCCTATCCCAATTTTATTAATCAATATTGTATTGATGAACTTCTGAGATTTTATAACAATATAAGCATATCAATAACAGAGAAGGGGGAGAAATCTGAAATATTATATTAAAGTATTTATTTTGACCCTTTAATTTTTATTAACTCTGAACCATTTTTCCAGATCTTTAAATAATAATTTTTAAATTTTCGTAAATTAAATTTTCATATCCTTAAATTTTGTATAAATTCTATATCTTTTTATCTAGCTATTTATCATAAAACATAGACAATTAACATGAAGCCTGTAGGAAAGGCAAATAAAAGACCTAGTACCTGGTAGTCCTAACTAGCTAATAAACTAACCAATGAACTAACAATGGATTTTATTATCTGCTTTTTAGCTGCAAAGCTACCATTAGTTTAGCTTAGCCATTGATGTGATAAGAGACCTGAGAAGGATAAATATGGACCAATCAAAATGACAGTGACAACTAGTCAGTTCATTACTCTAGGTAGCTGTCCCTGGCTCCTGTGGTCTCATGGCATCATGAGCAGAAGTGCTTCAGCATCCGGCCTCAGAAAATGAGAGTCTGTTTTTGTGGAAAAAGAGACAAGAGAATGATCTTACCCCACCCTTAGCAACATGAAACATTGACTCTCCAGGTGTCCACAGTTTTGTCTACAGTTTAGGCTGGGTGCTAGCAGTAGGCAATTGAGGCAATCTTGCCTGGTGGTTAGTATACCATAATCCAGAGTCAAAGTCATCTGTCATTGTGCTCAAATCTTCGAAGGGACATTGTGGGAGCTACTGCCAGGATTTGGGGACTCTATCATAACTAGTTTACACATGTTAAAATGCCATATTCATCAGATCTCTGACAAGCTTGAGGGCCAGCATATCTGAATTATTTTTTATTTATCTTTAGTTATTTTTTTGCCATTAAAAATCAGTTTTATTTATCATCGTTCTGGACATTGCAGGCAATCAAGGGAGATGTAAAACAAAATGAAATACAAACATTGGAAAGAATGTATATACAGTCTGTGGAAACAAAAGAGCTGAGAAATTGAATGGGTCATTTACAAAGGAAGCAATATAGGTTACCAAAAAGTCACCCCCCCAAACACACCATCTTATTGCCAACTAAAACCATAACAGAATAATAGATTTTATTTGTGAAGCTAGTGAAAGCGGCAACGATGTTGGCTGCTCTTGTTGAAAAGTGTCTGGTACCTGGAAAGACTCTCAGATATAGTTATGGGATATGGCATGGATTAGTTGTAGCTAAAGGGCAATTAAATATACATATCAAAAATCTTAAGCATTTTCATGTTCATTTCTGGAGCAACATTGCCCCTAGGAGTTTGCCATAGGCTGAGTGTTGCTTTGTGTCACTAAACGCTTTCCTTAGGACACAGTTTTACTTGTGGGATCTACTGAATATGGAATTACCCAGATTTTTGGCTGTATGGATCTCTTGCAGTTGTCAAAGTAAGAGTACTTGGGGTGCTAGAAACAATGAAAAGTAACGCATGTCCTATGAAGAATTATCGTTTTGCTGGAGTTTGTCAATCACCTCACAGCATGAGAAATTAAATTCGGAGTTGGTTGCATAAGTGCTTGAATTTTTCAAAGAGAGGATTAATCAGTTTGATTAGAATCTCAAAGTGTTTAGTTATTTATTTTAAACTGCATCCTATAAAACAGAATGCCATAATCTTTAATTCTGGCATATTCCTTAGATAGATGGTTTAAAACCATGTCTATCCCAAGTAGATTTACATAGGCAAACTTCATAGTTATCCATCCCAGGTTTAACCTTAAAAACAAAACAAAAGACTAGCTAAAGCTCACTCTTACAACCTTCTGGAGTCATTAGCATATCTTTAAATATCTTTCTGAACTAAAATCAAAGCAAAACTTTCAGTCAGCTACAATACATAGAAGGTCTAGCAAATCTTGCTCATCCTATCATATTTCTTTGAGACTAAGCAGAAAAAGCTTAAAAGACAAAAGTTTTGTTTGGCACTAAATGGAGAACTAAACACAGCTGGCAACCTTAGCAGGAATGGACAATTGTACCCATATCAAACCTATCAGCCAGAAAGAAACAGCATTAAATTATTTATATAGAAACTGGCAACCAGTCATATATTTTATATAATAGATAACAATGATTTGAATGTAACCCTTAATTTCCCTTTAAAGAGCATAAGAAGACATATTGCATTAAAGAAACAGCAGCCTTTTAAATAAAGAGCAACATATTTTACAACTCTTTTTCAAATCATATTTGAACATATAAAAAAATCAAAGCAAATACAGCTCATGAACCCTCTGGTTTTCCATTCATATTTTGACCTTTTATATCATTCTGTATGTCCTCAGGTTAAGCGTTTTCCAGCTCCGTTCTTCTGGTTTAACTAGGCTTTTCTCTTGCTTTTCAGACAACATAAAAATTTTATTATATATATTTATTATCATTATATTATTCCATGGATTTTTATTATCCTGACATGATACACTGTAAAAACTGCAATTTTTTTCATTGGCTCAACCAGTATGGCTTGATTTTATTTGGTAAAATTAACAAAATAAATACCAAAGTCTTTAGTCCTTCCCCAAAGGATTGAGAAACTATTCCAAATTCCCTGTTAAGCTGCCCAAGGTCGTTGTTTAAAATGCCTGGTGAACTTTAAAACATTTCATAGTCTAAAACATATTTTTTTAAAACCTGTTTTTGCAATTTTGAAATAAACACATTTTTTCAGAAGAAATCTGGTTTTGCAGTATCAAAATGAAGTACTCTATTTAGGAATGAAATTATAAAGCATGATCGTAATTCTAAGTGTCAAAACCAAATTTTATCAATGCAAACAATTCAATATTTTTAAAATTAATACCAAGTATATTACTTTGATGTTATAAACTTTTGCTGCCAGCAAAAAAAAGTTCTTATATATAAACAATTGTAGGTACAATATTAAATTATATATAAACAGAGTTTCAAAACTTATTATTTTTATTTTTATTTTTTTACACTTTATTCATTTTGTATTCCCCCATAAGCCCCTCCCTCTTCCCCTCCTGATCCCACTCTCCCTCCCCTTTCTGCATGCATGCCACTCCCCAAGTCCACTGATAGGGGAGGTTCTCCTCTTCTTTCTGATGTTAGTCTATCAGTTCTCATCAAAAGTGGCTGCATTGTCCTCTACTGTGGCCTGGTAAGGCTGCTCCCCCCCTCAGGGGGAAGTGATCAACGAGCAGGCCAATCAGATTATGTCAGAGGCAGTCCCTCTTCCCATTACTATGTAACCCACTTGGACACTGAACTGCCATGGGCTACACCTGTGCAGGGGTTCCAGGTTATCTCCAGGAATAGTCCTTGGTTGGAGTATGATTTTCTGGCAAGTTCCCTGTGTTCAAAACTTATTATTTTTATAAACATGGTTTTTAAGAAATGACAGATATTATGTAAAGTTTTCATATACTTAATAACTAATAATCAGACATCAAGATCTATAGAACATAGTAAAATTACATATTCAAACAGAAAAAAACTACAAAACTCATTTTTACTTCTAGCTGTAATTTCTACGAAGGAACATCTTGCTACCTGTTGAATACAATTTTTATGACCATAGAGGCTTGCAGCTTTCTTACCTGAGAAGCTGCTGTTGCCCCTTTAAGAGCTGTCTGCTTGCACAGAAGTCTTAAACATTTCTCAAAACTTGTTTTATCCATTTCATCAAAAGTACCAGTCTTAAGGTTGGGTACTATAAGGGCTGGCATCCCATACATAAATCTCAAAGTGGAATTAACCTTAGTTGGTAAGGGGAATTCCTAGCCCTATAAAGGGCAAAGGGGAGGAGCACCACCCAGTCAGTGCCAGTCTCCAAGGTCAATTTAGTTAAGGTCTCTTTACATGTTTTATTTATTTTCTCCATGTGTCATGAAATTTGGGACCTATATGCACATTGCAATCTCCAATTTGCCCCAATCATATTTATGGCCTCTGGAACCACAGGACCTTAGTCTGGGATCTGGGTCCCCTCCTGGGCCATTCTCTAAACCAGTGACCTTACTCCTTACAATATGCACATTGGTTTTTACCCAGTGGTGGTCTGCGTTGTCCTTTGGGCCTTGTGACATTGGCTGTGTGCTGGAGTTGGTGTTTTCTTTCTCCAGGGTCCAAACATTGTTGGCCAATAGGACCTTTGCCAGATCCTGGTTAAAGGCCCTTCCTGTCTTTAACTGCTTTTCCTCAGAACTGTCCCTGTTATTGTACACTCTCTCAGCTATCTCAACTCAATCTTGCAGCATCATTTGTCCTATTCTCTCCCTTCTCTGTAATTCCTTTTTTATGTCGGGAGCAGACTGATTTATTAAAGCCAAAGCAACCATATCTGTACGTTCAGGCTTCTCTGGATCTACATGAGTATACCTGCGGAAGACTTCATTAATCCTTTCAAGAAAGGTGGCTGGAGATTCATCTGTTCACTGTCTGACATCATACACCTTAGCCAAATTAATGGGCCATCTTGCAACATCCTCGAGCCCTGCCAACAGAGGCTGGCAGTAGACTAGGAGATGTTCCTTACCTGCAGCCATGTTGTAATCCCAATTGGGCCTCTTGTAGAAAAAGGAATCATCAATGTGGGCTTGATCTATGGTTGGGACTCCTGTAGTATTTGGGACATTTTTGCATGCTTCTGAAATAATATGTCTCTGCTCCTCTATGGCAGAAAAAACTTTGAAAAGCTGCTGACAATCATTCCAAGATGGGCTGGTGGGTAAAAAGAACAGTTTCAAAGATATCAATCAAATCCTAAGAATTGTCAGAGAATTTAGCATTATGAGTTCTCAAGTTATAAAGATCTGATGTGGCAAAAGGCCACTAATGATGAGATTGATTGCCATTAGAATCTGGCAGTCCTGTGGCCTGTAAGGGAAGGACTGTAGAATCTGCCTCTAGTTCCCCAGAGGGAGAGGCTAGCCAGCACCTCCAGGTCTTTGGCACTGGGCCAGATGGTTGTACCAACCTGGAAAAAGGGGCCAGAGCTGACTGAGGAATGGGAAGAGCTCTGTATGGAGGGCTAGAAAATCATTTCCTTGGAAGTCCCATCCTATAAAACGGAGGACGGAGGAGGGAGGGACGAGGGAGCCAGTGCCTCTGGTTTCAGAGAGCCTGTGGAAGGATTGTTAGTGGGGGTCAGAAAGAACTTGATCCATGGAGGTGGATGAATCACTAGATCCTTCCAAACTACAATATAGGGCACTTTGTCTGGGTGCCCCCATGCTTTCTGAAAGACCCTATTTTCTACCGCAAGTACAGTGAGAAGGTGGAAAGTTCCTTCTGTCGGCCAGCCCACATTGAAGAAGGGCCATTCTGAGTTACTAAATGTCATCATTTTTCCTTTCCTCACATCAACTAAAGACTGTGAGCAAATCATCTTAACTTCCCTAAAATGAACCAGAACAAAGTCAAGGGGTTTAGAAGTAACCTGTCCCGTATAGTCAGTCAGTCTATCTATCTGTCAGGAGAACTCAAAGAAGTAAAGAGGACAGTCTCAGTAAAAAGTAAATTACACAGAGATGAAGCCAGCCATTTCAGGCAAAAGTGAAACTAAAGACAATGAATCACAGCTTGTTCCTGGGCTAATTTCCCAGGACCAAAACTGAAATCACAGAACTGAGAAGAGATACAACTTCAAACAAAATTAGAACCAAGCACTTTTGGACAAACATGAAAACACAAACAATTAATCACAGAAATGAAGCAGTAGCTTCTGGCACAAAACCAACAATACACAATTAATCACACACAGAGATGATGAAGTGAAACCAAAAACCTGGCTTTTCCCAGGCTTCCCTGCCACAGAAGTTCCAAAGAGGCAAAAACTGATCCCATCTCAAGCTATCCAGTCACAGATATTCTGGAGTGGAAAATTGATTACTGATGAGAAAGCAAGACATCTCTGATGCTCACTCCAGCAGAATGCTGTCTGGAGGCATCTCACCTAAGCCGTGACTCTGTGGACTGACTGAAAACCAAAACCAAACAACAAAAGCCTTAAGTCAGACAGACAACACCAAACAGTTACCCATGGGAGTAAGCTCTCCAGGTCGGGAGTCCTAGAGGGCCTGAGAGTTTCCTGTCAGGGAACCAAATGTTATGCCAAGTTCATGAGACCCTCAGAGACCACCAGGAGATGACTGCATGTAAGAGCAAGAGAGCTATATTACAAGAGCAATCAAACTCGGGACCCAAGTCTCACTGATACAGCAGTAGAGAAGTGGGACCCCGAACCCTGGGAGAGCAGGATTTTTAAAGGGAAAAACCACAGAAGGGGGTTTGCATGACAACATGGTGGGGTTCATGCTTGACCTTACAGGATTGGGAAAACCATAGGGGTGAGGTGACCTTCTACATAATCACAATTGCCATTCTTCTAAACTACACCTGGAACGTTGGGGAGAATTTTCCCAACTGATTCTCATTGTTTATTGCCAGGGAGATTATCTCTATTTTTTATCAAGTATTTATACTGTGTTATTTCTTGGAGGTTGTTGCTAGGAGAGTTAACTTTGTTTTCTGCCAAGTGCACATGCTGTGATATATCCTGGTACCTGAGTTCGGCCCCTGGTCAAGATGTCTCCCCATTTCAAAATGGCGTCACCCAGACTAACTTAAACTCTTCAAAAACATTACAGAAGGATCCCATGGATGCATTTCCTCAAATGGAGCTCCTTCCTCTCTCAGGATTCTAGTTTCTGTCAACTTAACACACAAAACCAGCCAGTAGAGATAGTTAGTTAGATAGACAGACAGACAGATAGATGCATATATACATACATATATACATACACTTACATACATACAAAATGATAGAAAGATAGATTGAATAGGTAGGTAGATTAATCTATACATAGATACATATATGATTTAAAGGTAGATAGGTACATGGATAGATACATAGACAGATAGATAGATGGTAGATATAATAAATATGAGGAAAAAATATTTCAGATCCAAATATTAGGTTGGGATTGTGCCTCTCTGGCTGCAAGATTTTTTTTCAATCTTATAAAGTAAACTTTATCTTGGGAGACATTAATAAAATTCCTACCACCCCAGAGAGTGCCAACAAAACACTACAGCTATGATTCCAACCTTGAATTAGCAATCAGGCTTGCTAAATCCCTGGGTGTATTGGGCTTAAGCTTGCAGATAGTCCAGTTGGCAGAAAGCCTCAACTCAGCAAATAACTTCATGTCACTCAAATTTCAACTGATGTGACAAAGACCATGACCAAGAGTAAGTAGAGAGGAGCCGGTTTGTTTTACCTCACAGCTTTTAAGTCCACTGAAGGAAGTCAAGGTAGGAACTAGGGATAGGGACCTAGAGACAAATACTGATAGAAAAGCCTTAAAGGAATGTTGATTGCTGGCTTGCTCCTCAAGACATTCTCAGCCTGCTTTCTGACAACATCCAGGACCTCCAGCTCACGGGTACCCCACCCACAATGGCCTGGGCCTTCCCATATCAACCACCAATTAAGAAAATACACCACAGGCTTGCACACAGTATAGTGAAGTAGGGCATATTCTTACTTGAGTCCCCCCCCCCACCAAATGATTCTAGTCTGTGTCAAATTGAAATAAAACTACCTATAAAATTGACTCCTGTCAGGTCCATAAACACATTTAATGTTAAACCATAACTTTTCTGTCTTGTTTATCCCTTAGACCTAATATTAATATTTTTTTAAAAAAGAGCATCACAATATAAAGCATTGCAGCTTTTAAAACTTCCACAGTCTTTACAATTCTAAAAATGTAAATGTTCATTTTTTTCTATTTTCATTCATTTATTTCTTGTTTTACAGCTTTTACTCCATCACTAAGCAGGAATAAGATGAAGTCAAGAAAGACCAGAATGAAATTGTTGAGGGACTCTGGCTCCACATCAGGAGGAAGTTTCTTGAATTTTCAAAGTAGGTTTTCAGACTAAGTAGCTAGGATGAAAACTTAATTTCTGCTCTGTCATCTCTACTGGCAGCCTGGGGGGGGGGGCATAGCATCCATGTATTCTTATACCCTATTTAATGGGGTTCACAGACTCAAGTAATGGATAGGTAAGCAATCTGTCAGGTGCAATAAATCCAGACCTGTTTGGGTGGGACTCAGGATATGATTATTACTTTGCCAAATCTATGCAGTGACTATCTGAAAGGGAAAAAAAAAGAAAACAGAATACACACAATACACTTGAAACCTAAAGCTTTAAAAATGATACCAAATGTGTAAGGTTTTATGTTAGGTAGACACCTAAATACTTGTGATTCTCTATCCACATGTGATTTCTACATTGAGGATCTTGTGGCTGGAGAAATGACTCATCCCTTAAGAGCAGTGGATATACTTCCAGAGCATCCTGGCTCAGAACCATCATAATGGGGTCTGATGCCCTCTTCTGACAAGCAGGCATGAATGCAAATAGAGCACAAAATACATAAAAAATTAAATTGTCTACATTGACTTGCCAATGATATCCTTTCACTTCATCCATGGTGCAGGAGTCAGACCCTGGAGCCAAAGGCAAAGTAGGCTATTGCTCACCCCAAACACTAGAAAAGTCCACATACTCTCTTAACTGTGCGAGGCCAGAATTAATGTCAGGGAAACATATGAATGAGGCAAGAAACCTGCTCCTGAACAACATCTCTGCTTTTATTAATTAGTTCCTTTTTTATTTCCTTGTGAAACTGTTTTTTTTTCATTTTTTAAAAATTCTTTATTAACTACACTTTATTCATTTTGTATCCCCCCTGTGGTTTTCTCCCTTCCTCCACCCTCTGCATGCATGCTCCTCCCCAAGTCCACTGATAGGGGAGGTCTTCTTTTCTTTCCTTCTGGTCCTAGTCAATTCGGTCTCATAGGAGTGGCTGCATTGTCTTCTTCTGTGGCCTGGTAATGCTGCTTCCCCCTCATGGGGAGGTAATTAAAGAGCAGGCCAATCAGTTCATGTCAGAGACAGTCCCTGTTCCTATTACAATGGAACCCATTTGGATACTGAATTGCGATGGGCTACATCTGTGCAGGGGTCTTAAGTATCTCCATGCATGGTCCTTGGTTGGAGTATCAGTCTCAGAAAACATTCCTGGGCCCAGATTGTTTGGTTCTGTTGCTTTCTTTGTGGAGCTCCTATCCCTTCCAGGTCTTTCTATCTCTCCCTTCTTTCATAAGATTCCCTGCACTCTGCCCAAATTCTGGCTATGAATCTTAGCATCTGCTTTAATCCCTCACTGGGTAGAGCCTTTCAGAGATCCTCTGAATCAAGCTCTTGACTTGTTCCCTCTTTTCTCCTTCTTCTGGTATCCATTCTCTTTTCCATTGAGCATTTTAGCAAGAGTCGTCCCTCTTGATTAGTTTCTTTAAGTGTACAGATTTTAGTGGGTTTATCCTATATTTATGTCAAATTCAGTGTCTATGTATGTGTGTTGTGTGGATTTGTGCATGTGAAGGGAGGGACACATACAGGCCAGGATAAGGGGGCCTATGACATGAAGCCTGAGTCCCAGTTGAAAACCACCTGATAAGAGTACTGAAAGCAAAGTTTTGTCCTCTGAAAAATCAGCCTGAGCTCCTGAGCAGTGAAACATTGCTCTCAGTCTATGGGTTGTGTTTGTTTGTTTGTTTGTTTGTTTTTCTTTTTTAAGACAGTGACTTTCTCTGTACTCTTGACTGGGCTAGATGTCTTTATGTGGCCCACCTGGTTGGAGAAATTTATCCACCTACAACACTGTTTGGAAAGTTGGCAATACTATCATCAATTTGTTCATTTTTATTCTGTCCAGAGAGCATCTGTGAGGAGTCCTCAAATTTACATACTTTATAGAATTTAGACAACAGCAATGAGTATTAAACAAACAAACAAACAAAAACCCATGTTCTATGTGTTATATGAATATTCCAATAAAGAATGAAACAATAATACATCATTTTGCTATCTTACTATACAAAAAAGGCAGCATATAACTGCTAGGCCCAGGGAATTTTTTCCTTAAATATATTCGTACAGACAACTGAAGATGTAAAATACAGTTATTTTGGAAAATAAATGTTTTCTGCAGCAGAGAGAATTACATATTATTGGAAAACTTTATATACTGTGGCTATTTTAGTGAGTTTTTGACTCATAAGTAAAACGGCCCTAAAGACATGTGGCACGCTGGCTGGATAGAGTGGTTTATGGTGGTAGTCTCACCCAGACAAAAAGATCAAGAGTTCAATGCCAGGCTACATATATTTGTATTTATTCTAGTAAATACAAATAAAAACAATTTTTTTCTGAGACAGAGTTTTTCTGGGTAGCCGTGACTGCCCTGGACTTACTTTATAGACAAGGTTGTCTTCAAACTCACATCTGCCTGTCTCTGTCTCCCCGAGTGCTAGGATGGCAAGTGTGCACCACATTGCATGCCAGGAAACACAATTTTTAAGAGAAAAAAAATTGTACACCCTGTTCAATTTCCCTTGTGTTGTCTTCTCCTTTGCTTCAGTCATCTCTCTTGGGCCCATGGTGCTTAATGGCCTGAGTGTACTGGATGTTAATTGTCTGTGATTCATTAAAACTTTATTCATAAGATATTTGCTGTGTTGCTCACTTTACTTCAAAATTTTTGTACACGAAAATGAACAGCTACACAAGAAGGTTGTAACTAAAACACAGGCAAAAGACAGGAATGAAGGACATATCACCAAAACTTTAGTTTTATGGATGACCTGGACCTTTGCCTCACTCATTAAATAGTGGTGTTTTTCCACTGGGGTTGTGGAGTCACTCATCCGTCCTAACCCTGAACCTGGCAGTGAGGATGATAACTGAAAAAGTCTCCAGAGGGAGAGCATCCAGGTTTACAGCTGCAGGACAAAGCCACTGGTCATTCTGTCCTGACAGAAGCAACTTAGAAATATAAAGTGGTCTTTCTCACTCCACAAGATCCTCTGTTCCCACAATTGCATTGATCTCCATGTCAATTCAGCCTCCTAAATCCAACTCACTAAACATCATTTTGTTTCCTAAAATATGAAGAGTGTCTGAAGTCTGACTGCCCAGCATGAGAGATGGGTCCCAAGACTTTCATTTCTTCCAATCCAGAAATCCTGTTTACCTATTTACTGTCACCTCTGCTGGCAACGACAGAGTCTGAATTCCTGGCCATAGACACAACGCTCTTCACATCTAGGGCACATATTTGTAGCAAAGAAGATGTACTTGGGCTGTCTTATGGCCCTGAGTCTATCTACTTGCTCAGCACAGAGTTGGGTAAATAAATCTCTCTGTGGAGATATAACCCAACTCATCATAGCACTCGAGAGGGGCAGGGTACTGTTCCACATTCATCTTGCTCCAGTTGGCTGTGTGCTGCAAAAGGTTCCTCAGGTTGTGCATGGAGAAGTCATTGTCATAGAAACTGACATTGGCCAGCTGGGAGCACTTGCTGAGGGCAGGTATGAGCACAGTGAGATGAGAGTCCTTCATCCTACAACCCTTCAAGTCCAGGGACTGCAAAGTGTCTGCCGCATTCTCTAGGAGGACTCAGAGAGGCATAAGATCCAAAGCCTTTAAGGGCACACCTTTCATGTCCAGATGTTTCAGTTGAAAGAGCTTCGGACACCCAGAGAAGTAATTCAGGTCTGACTGTGAAATGCTGCAGTAGGTGATGGACAGGGTCTCCAATGGAGTCATAAGGCACCTAGGGATATAGACCAGGAAGTTAATTCTGGAAAATCATGTTGTGGAATATGGGGTAGCATTTACACAGAGGTAGAAGGAATCCAGTGTCCCAAGGTCAGTTTGAACAAATACCAAGGATATTCTCTAAGATGCTTCCTGTTGGAATCTGCTCACTCAAGACAAACTGACACTTCATCTCCTGGCCTCACTCTCAAGCAGAAAACCAGATCAGCCCATAAGCCCAGAAAGCACTCATAAGAAATTCCAAACCACGAGTATGAGAGATCTTTCCATTTTTTGATATCTTCTTCAATTTCTTTCTTCAGAGACTTAAAGTTTTTCATACAAGTCTTCAACTTGCTTGGTTAGAGTTACACCAAGACACTTTATATTCTTTTTTTGTGGCTATTGTGAAGGGTGTTGTTTCATTAATTTCTGTCTCATTCTGTTTGTCTTTATTACATGGAAAGGCTACTGATTTTTTTTTAGTCAATTTTGTATCCAGCCACTTTGCTGATGATGTTATCAGCTACAGGATTATGGAAGATTTTTGGGGTCACTCATGTATACTATCATATCATCTGTGAGTAGATTCAATGAAATTCCTATCAAAATACCAACACAATTCTTCAGACCTTGAAAGAATAAGTCTCAACAAAACAAAAACCCAGAATAGCTAAAACAATCCTGCACAATAAAAGATCATCTAGAGGTAACTCTATCCCTGATCTCAAGCTGTATTATAGAGCAACATTAATAAAACCTGCACGGAACAGGCATAGAAACAGACTGGTGGATCAATGGAATTGAATAGAAGACTCAGAAATAAACCCACACAACAATAGATGCTTGATTTTTGACAAAGGAAAAAAAACCTACAATGGAAAAAAGACAGCATCTTCCACAGATGGTACTGGTCCAACTGGATATCTACATGTAGAAAAATGCAAATAGATCCATAAAGTCCAAGTGGATCAAAGACCTCAACATAAATCCAGACACACAAAAATTTACTAGAAGAAAAATTGGGGAAGAGCTTTGAACTAATTGACAGAAAAGATAATTTTCTGAACAGAATACCAACAGCTCAGGCTATAAGATCCACAATCAATAAATAGGACCTCATGAAACTGAAAAGTTCTGTAAGGCAAAGGACACTGTCAACAGAACAAACAGCAGACAACAGACTGGGAAATAATCTTTACCAACCATACATCTGACAGAGGGCTAATATCTAGAATATATAAAGAACTTAAGAAGTTAAGCACCAAGAAATCAAATAAGAATTTAAAATGGAGTACAGAGCTAAAAAGAGAATTCTCAACAGAGAAATACTGAATGGCGGAGAAACACTTAAAGAAATGCTTCACATCTTTAGTAATCAGGAAAATGCAAATCAAAATGACTCTAAGATTCCATCTCATACTTGTCAGATATGGCTAAGATCAAAAACTCAATTAACAGCATTTACTGGAGAGGATGTGGAGAATGGAGAACTCCCCTCCCCTCAATTGCTCCTGGGAGCGCAAACATGTACAAACACTTTGGAAATCAATCTGGCACTTTCATAGAAAAGTGAAAGTAGCCCTTTTTCAAAAACCAGTTATACCACTCCTGGGCATATACCTAAAAGATGCTCCACCACACAAAGACCTTTGCTCAACTATGTTTATGTTTATAGCAGCTTTATTTGTAATAGACAGAATCTGCAAACAACCTAGAGGTCTCCCAACCAAAGAATGGATAGAGAAATTATAAAATTTGCAAGCAAGTGGATGGAACTGGAAAAGGTCATCCTGACTAGGGTAACCCAGAAGAAGAAAGACACTCATGGTATATACTCACTTATAAGCAGATATTAGCTATGTAATACAAATAAACATACTAAAATCTACAGACCTGAAGAAGCTAAACAAGGAGGAACCTAGTGAGGATGCTTAAATCTCATCCAGAAGGGCAAAAAATAGAGACTGGAAGCAGTTGAAGAAAGGAAAGAGGAAGGGAGGCTACCATAGATGTCCTCTGAAAGACTCCACTCACCATGGGATCAAAGCAGATGTAGAAACACACAGCCACTATTTGGGTAGACAGCAGGGAATCTTTTGCAAGAAGGTGGGATAGACTCAGATGGGACAGGAGCCCCGGGAGAAAAACAACAAAGCCCAAAACTCTTGGCCCAGGGGAGCCTACAGAGATTGATGCACTACCCAAGGACCATTCCTGGAGAAGACCTAGACCTCCTGCTCAGATGTAGCCCAAGGCAGATCAGTCTCCAAGTGAGTCCACTAATAAGAAGAGCAGGAGCTGCCAGTGACATGAACTTGGTTGCCTGTTGTTTGGTCATTTTGCCATGGCAGGGTGGCTTTACCAGGCCACAGAGGAAGAGGATCCAGGCATTCCTGATGAGACTTGATAGACTAGGGTCTTATAGGAGGGGAGGAGTCTCTTTTTCAAGGTACTAGAAGAAGGGGATTGTAAGAAAGAAAGATGGAGGGTGAGATTGAGGAGATTGAGGAGAGATGAGAAAGGATACTGCAAACAGGATACAAACTGAATGAATAAACTGTAAATGATGATGATGATGATGATGATGATGATGATGATGATAATAATAATAATAATAATAATAATAATAATAATAATAATAATAGAAGATAAACAGAGGAAGTTCCAACCCATGAAAGTCCTGGCAGGCTCTAGGGATACTTTAGGTGAGCTCACTGCACTCTGCATTCCATCAATGCCTCTGCACAGTCACTCTTAATAGCGTTTAAATCCCACACTAGCCACATTGTCCCATGTACTCAGCTCTACTTGGGCTCAAAGTATTTAAACCATGTGAAATTCGGACAGACTGAGGCTGCTCTCACAGATCTGAGCACAGAGCTCACTTAAACACTCTGCTGGTGAGTCCCCTGAATCCTGACTACATTCTCCCCGTCCTGTTTCCTCTCCATTGGATTGGTGGGCATGAATCCAAGAAGAATTACAACCCATCCTTACTAGATCTGACCTTCAGGTCTTTGATTCATGACTGGGCATTTGACAACATGATTCATTATACATGGAAATAATACATGACCTTCATATTCTAATGAGGCCTAATGAGACAACTCCCTGAACAGAACACAAACAGCACAGGCTCTAAGAACAACAATCAATAAATGGGATATCATGATATTGAAAAGCTGCTGAAAAGCAAAGGATACTGTCATCATAACAAAATGACAGCCTACAGATTGGGAAAAGATCTTCACCAACCTTATATCTGACAGAGGGCTAATATCCAGAATATATAAAAAACTCAAGAAGTTAAACAGCAACCAATCAAGTAATCCAATTATGAAATGGGTACAGAGCTAAACAGAGAATTCTCAATAGAGGAATATCGAATGGCAGAGAAACACTTAAAGAAATGCTCGACATCCTTAGTCTTCAAGGAAATGCAAATCAAAACAAGCCTGAGATTTCACCTTACACCCATCAGAATAGTTAAGATAAAAAATTCAATTAAAAACACATGTTGGAGAGGATATGGAGAAAGGGAAACCTTCCTCCATTGCTGGTGGAAATGTAAACTTGTACAACCACTTTGGAAATCAACCTGGTGCTTTCTCAAACAATTGGGAATAGTGCTTCCTCAAGATACAGCTATACTACTCTTAGGCATATATCCGAAAAAAAATGCTCAAGTATACAACAAGGACATTGAGCTTTATTCATAATAGCCAGAATCTGGAAACAACCCCGATGCCCCTCAATTGAGGAATGCATACAGTAATTGTGGTACATTTGTACAATGTAATACTACCCAGAAATTAAAAACAAGGAAATCAAGAAATTTGCAGGCATATGGTGGGAACTAGAAAAGATCATCCTGAGTGAGCTATTCCAGTAGCAGAAAGACACACATGGTATATACTCACTTATAACTGGATAATAGGCATATAATATAGGATAATCATACTGAAATCTGTACAGCTAAAGAAGCTAAGGAAGGAGGACCCTGCATAAGATGCTCAATCCTTATTCAGAAAGGCAAATGGGATAGACATTGGAAGAAGGTGCAAATAAGGAACGAGACAGGAACTTACCACAGAGGGCCTCTGAAAGACTCTATCCAGCAGGGTATTAAAGAGATGCTTGGACTCATAGCCAAACACTGGGCAGAGTACAGAGAATTTTATGAAGGAACTGGGATATAGAAAAACATAAAAGGGTCTGGAGCTCACAAGAATAACAGAACCAAAAAAATCTGGGTTCAGGGATCTTTTCTGAGACTTATATTCCAACCAATGACCATTCATAGGGATAAACTAGAACCCCAGCACAATTGTAGCCCATGGCAGCTCATTCTCCAAATGGGTACCCTAGTAAGGAAAATAGGGGCTGTCTCTGACATAAACTCAGTGGCTGACTCTGTGATCACCTCTCCCCTAGGGCAGTGTACCAACTTACCAGGCCACAGAGGAAGACTAGGAAAGACAATCCTGAGGAGACCTGATAGGCTAAGGTCAGATGGAAGGGGAGAATGTCCTCCCTTATCAGTGGACTGGAAAAGGAACATGGGAGGAGATAAGGGAAAGAGAGCAGGAAGGATTGGGAGAGATGATGATAGGGGATACAGCTGGGATACGAACTGAATAAACTGTAATAAATAAAAAAAATATATTAAAAAAAAGAAACTAAGCAAGAAGGAGGACCCTGGGAAAGATGATCAATCCTCATTTAGAAAGGCTAATGGGACTGACATAGGAAGAGAGAGAAAAAAGGCAACAGGACAGGAGCCTACCACAAAAGGCCTACCACAGAGGGCCTGTAAAAGACATCTACCCAGCAGGGTATTAAAGAGATGCTGAGACTCATAGCCAAACTTTGGGCAGAGTGAAGGGAACCTTATGGAAGAAGCGGGAGATAGAAAGACCTGAGGGGGACTGGTACTCCACAAGAACAACAGAACGAAAAAATCATGGCTCAGGGGTCTTCTGTGAGACTCCAACCACATACCCTTCATGGAGATAATCTTAGAACCCCTGCACATATTTTTCCATGGCATTTCAGTTTTCAAATGGGCTTCCTAGTAAGGGGAACAAGGGCTGTCTCTGACATTAACTCAGTACCTGACTCTGTGACTACCTCCCTCGCAGGACATTGGGGCAACTGTACTAGACCACAGAGGAAGAAAATGCTGGCAGTCCTGATGACACCTAATAGGCTAGGGTCAGATGGAAGGGGAGGAGGATGTCCCCTATCAGTGGTCTGGAGGGGATGGGCAAGAGAGGAGAAGAGGCAGGGAGGGCAGGATTGTGAGAAGACAACGGGGAGGGAGGGCTACAGCTGGGATACAAAGTGAATCAATTGTAATAAATTAAAAAGTAAAATTGAAAAAGGGGAAATATACTTCCTATCATTCTGAGAAACCATGCATTGTTTATTGTTTGACTTTCTTCTATAAATCTTAAGGTTAAATATGGTAATAATTTTAAAGGGCACCCCTGACTCTGAAATAATTACCAACACATCATACGTAAAACCACCTCAGAGTTCACTACCCACAATTCTTTTTCAACTATAAGGTTTAATAAATGTCTGTTGCCAACAACAACATAAAAAGCATGTTCTAGGTGTTCAATAAATAATTCAATGGAGAAGAAAACAATTCAGAAATAAATCATTTTATTGATATCTTACTCTACAGAAAAAGGGCATATAATGGCCGGGACAAGGGAGATTTTTCTTCTTATACACATCAATACAGAGACCAAAACTGAAGACATAAAATAAAATTCTTCTGTAAATAAAATGTTTTCTGCAGGACAGGGACTTATGTGGCATTGGACACCTTTATGTACACTATGGCTGCTTCACAGAGTTTGGGAGTCCACAGGAATACGGCCCTAGAGACATGCGGCATGCGGGATGGATATACTGGTATATGGTGGTAGTCTCACCCAGACAAGGTCAAGAGTCCAAGGTTAGCCCAGAGTCCATAAGCCTTTCAACGAAAAAGAAAACAAGGTTTTAAGACTGGAAGAAAAATAACCGTTGAAAAGCCTGTTCACTTTTCCCTGTGTTGTCTTCTTCTTCTCTTCAGTTACCTCTCATGGGTCCATGGTGCATTGTGGCCTGGGTGTACTGGACATTAATGGTCTGTTCCATTAAAGCCCCCTTCATATTCACAGGAGCTGTGTCTACATTGCTACCTTTAGTGTCAACTTTCTGAGCATGTGAAAGAACAACCACACAAGACAGTTGTAACTATTGCACAGGCAGGAAAAGGACAAGAATGGAAGAAGTGTCACCAAAACTGTCATTTTATGGATGTGAATTTGGCACTGACCTTTGTCTCACTAACGAGACACCAGTGTTTTTCCATTCATTGTGTCATGGAACCCTCCAGAGCCCAGCAGTGAGGGTGATAACCAAAAAAGACCCCAGAGGGAGAACATCCAGGTTTACACTTGCAGGTCAAAGCCACTGGCAACAGTGTCCTGACAGTTGGACGCTTAAAGGCAAAACTGTCTTTCTGACTCCACAAGATCCTTGTTCCCACAGTCCCATTGTTCTCCGTGTCACCTTCAGAATCCTAGATCCAGCTCTTCAATCATCTGGATACTAAAAATTTGAGCAGAGTCTGAAGCCACAAGCTCCGAGTTCCTAGCATGAGATATGTGTCCCAAGCCTTCCATTGCTTCAAATGCAGAAGTTAGGTTTCTCTATTTATTGCCGCCTCCTCTGGCAAAGACAAGGTCTGAATCTTCGGCCATAGACACAGCGCTCTCCACATCTAGGGCACATATGTGTAGCAAAGGAGATGCTCTTGGGCCACCTTATGGCCCTGAGTCTATCTATTTGCTCAGCACAAAGTTGGGTAAATCTCTCTGTGGAGACATAACCAAAGTTGTCATAGCACTCAAGAGGGGCAGGGTACTGTTCCACATTTATCTTGCTCCAGTTGGCTGTGTGCTGCAAAAGGTTCCTCAGGATGGGCATGGAGAAGTCATTGCAATAGAAAATGACCTTGGCCAGCTGGGAGCACTTGCTGAGGGCAGGTATGAGCACAGCGAGATGAGAGTCCTTCATCCTACAACACTTCATGTCCAGGGACTGCAAAGTGTCTGCCACATTCTCTAGGAGGACTCGGAGAGGCATGAGATCCAAAGCCTCTAAAACCACACCTTTCATGTCCAGATGTTTCAGCTGAAAGAGGTTCAGACACTCAGAGAAGTAATTCAGGTCTGACTGTAAAATGTCACAGTAAGTGATGGACAGGGTCTCCAATGGGGTCATCAGGCACCTAGGGATAGACCAGTACGTTACTTTCTGGAAAATGGTGTTGGAGAGTATAGGGTGGCATTTGCATAGAAGAAGCCCAGTTCCCCAAGGATTCAAAGGGCATCATTTTAGATGCTTCCTGCAGAAATCTCCTCTCTTAAGACAAGCTGTCACTTCTCTTGGCCTCAATCTCAAGCAGAAGCCAGTTCAGCCCAAGAGCTCAGAAAGCACACATAATGAGTTCCAAAACACGAAAGTCCTGGCAGGCTCTAGGGACACGTCCTGTGTGCTCACTGCACTCTGGATCCCATCAATGCCTCTGCAAGTCACACTTGTAGTAATTTAACATCCTCACTATCCCCATTATCCCAGGCACTCAGCTCTACTTAAGCTCAAAACCTGTCACCCATGGGGAATTTGGGAGAGACTGAGGCTGTTCTCACAGACCTGAGTTCAGAGCTCCCCTCAACACTGTGCTTGTGAGTTCACCGATTCCTCACTGCACTCTCCCCTTCCTGTTCCCTTTCCATTGGATTGGGTGGGCATCATTCCAAGAAGAATTACATCCCATCCTTACCAAATCTGACCTTCAGTTTTCTGATTCATTATAGTGCATTTGACACTATGATTCACTATACATGGAATCAAGACATAAATTCTGTATTCAAGGGGTGCTAAATGTTTGTACCCACTGACTGGCAGGCATCATGAACTACTAACCCTTACAACTAAAGAGAAAGGTCTGCTCTGGTAGCTAATCCAGCTCTCCACCCTTGCTTACCTGAGGACCCGTTTGATGCGGTTTCTGAGAAAGTAGACCCTCCTGAAGGAGAGGTGCTGGAGACAGTTGAATCTGGAGAACTGAGAAATGAACTTGTTGATACACTTCTCTTCCATGTCTGTTGTCCTGTTGCCAATCTTGAAGACGTTCTTGGAGACGGGTGCCAGTAAGAGTTTGTGAAGATTTCTCATCTG
>NW_026590617.1:1161-11899 GCF_907164565.1 Psammomys obesus | reverse complement strand
TTAGAAGGATTTATTAGACTGTGTTGGCAAGAGAGAGAGGCAGGGGGGAGGAGAGAATATGAAATTTGAAAGCAATACCAACAAACACTAACAAAGTTCTGTTCTGACATCTGTGTTCCAGCTTCAGTCTCCAGATCTCTGCTGAATGAAATGGTAAAATCAGTGCTGTGGCCATCTGTACCAATTAACTGAATGCTAATGTTCTTGCTGCAACTGATGGTTGGGCTCTCTGCAGCACAATACAGTGCTTGAAAATTCTATTTGCCATTTTGTAAAAAGGGGTAAGAAATATTGATCAAGGTTATAACATATGAACCCATTCAATTCAAAGCAACTGGGAGAAATTAAAGCAACAAATATTTTCAACTAAAAGATAAAGTGTTTCCTGGCATATCAGTCATGCATAACTGTGGACAGTTTTTACTTTCTTAATTGGGTGACTGGAAATTTCTTTATCTGTGGCCAGCTTTTGGCTATTACAAATAAGGCTGCTACAAACATGGTTGAGCAAATGTCCTTATTGTGTACTTGAGACTTTTTGGGGTATATGGCTAGGAGTGGTATAACTGGATCTTGAGGAAGCGCTATTCCTAGTTGCCTGAGAAAGCGCCAGATTGTTTTCCAGAGTGGTTGTACAAGTTTACATTCCCACCAGCAGTGGAGGAGGGTTCCCCTTTCTCCACAACCTCTCCAGCATGTGTTGTCTCTTGAGTTTTTGATCTTAGCCATTCTGATGGGTATAAGGTGAAAATTTAGGGTCGTTTTGATTTGCATTTCCCTGATGGCTAATGAGGTTGAGCATTTCTTTAAGTGTTCTCTGCCATTCGTTATTCCTCTGCAGAGAATTCTCTATTTAGCTCTGTTCCCCATTTTTTAATTGGATTACTTGATTTTTTGCTGTTTAACTTCTTTAGCCCCTCGGTGGAGGAATGAATGCACAAACTGTGGTACATCTACAGAATGGAATATTATTCAGTAATAAAAAAACAAGGAAACCATGAAATTTGCATGTAAATGGTGGGATCTGGAAAAGATCATCCTGAGTGAGCTATCCCAGAAGAAAAAAGATGCACACGGCATATACTCACTCATATAGACATATAATATAGGATAAACCTACTAAAATCTGTACACCTAAAGAAACTAATCAAGAGGAAGGACTCTTGCTAAAATGCTCAATTCCTATCCAGAAAGGCAAAGAGGATAGACATCAGAAGAAGGAGAAAAGAGGAAACAAGTCAGGAGCCTGACACAGAGGACCTCTGAAAGGCTCTGCCCTGCAGACTATTAATGGAGATGCTGAGACTTATGGGCAACCTTTGGGCAGAGTACAGGGAATCTTATGAAAGAACTGGGAAACAGTAAGATCTGGAGAGGACAGGAACTCCACAAGGAGAGCAACAGAACCAAAAAATCTGAGCACAGGGGTCTTTCCTGAGACTGATACTGCAACCAAGGACTATGTATAGAGATAACCTAAGACCCCTGCACAGATGTAGCCCATGGCAGTTCAGTATCCAAGTGGGTTCCATTGTAATAAGAACAGGGACTGTCTCTGACATGAACTGATTGGCCTGCTCTTTAATTCCTCCCCCTGAGGGGGAGCAGCATTACCAGGCCACAGAAGAAGACAATGCAGCTATTTCTGATGAGACCTAATTGACTAGGATCAGAAGGAAGGAAAAGAAGACCTCCCCTATCAGTGGACTTGGGAAGGGGCATGCATGCAGAGGGTGAAGGAAGGGAGGGATTGGGATGGGAGGAGGGAGTGAACCACAGGGGGATACAAAGTGAATAAAGTGTAATTAATAAAGAAAAAAAAAACTTTTCTTCAATTCCTCAGAATTTACCAGGAGACCCCTAGCTTATTTCACTCAGTCTACTGTCTAGCAGATACTTACCAGTATCTGAAATTCTACAGGATTATTTTTTCAATGAAAACTTCCTCTAGGAAACTAAGTAGGTTTATTCCATCAAAAATCTGTCATAGAGTAGGAGGGGAAAATGTAACCTTCAGAAGAATGAGAGAGCATTCTTTCCAACTCATTGCCACACTGAAGAAAAATAATCTATTTTAAGATTTAGCTTGCTTCTCAGATAAAACATTGAGGTAAAATCAACAGGGAATTTGTGTCTGCCAGAACGCAGTTATAGTGATAGATACAGATACTGCAATCTGGTTTCCTTCTAATTGTTCTGTCATCCAAAACATTTGGGGGAAGATTAATAAAGACAAAGAAAACCACACATGATACTTAAGAACAGAAAAGGCAGAAATCCTAAGTGGAAAACAACCAGTCCCCCAGTTGCCCGTTTCCTACAGTATTGCCTTTGTGTCAGTGAATTTCAATATTGTGTTAAGTACAACTCTGTTGTCCTATAATAATAGAGCTTTTCACAGTACCACAGACCAAAACATGAGCTGTGCCTCCATGTCTTATGATGCTGTTTCCCCAGGCAGCCTGGCTTACCACATTTCATCTCGCTCGGCTTTAGCTACGGAAGAAGATATTAAGAGTTCTATCACTGTGAGAGGTGAAATATATCTCCAAAGGCTCCATAACAGTGTGAATGGAAATATTATAAAGATTTCACATGGGAATTGTAACCATATTCCATTCTTATTCTTCAGGTTGAAGAGCAAATGCTAGGAAGTCTATTCAGAGAGTAAATTTTAACAAAGTACTGTAATAAGGTAGCTTTAAATACAATCTAGAAAATCATACTAGGTCCCTTAATTTCCATTATGGCCAGAAACATGATATTCAAATATAAAACTATAGAAAAAAGACCAAATGCAATTTGGAGAATAAGTTCTTTGTTATATGACATCTGCCAATAATTTTCTCTTTACTAACATGTCCACTAACTAAAGGCGTTTGAGATAGTTGTATGTAGTGGGTGTCTTTGATCTCCTACATCAAACCCCAAAGCCATTGGAACTGGTGTATATTTTCTATTGAAACTTCAAAGTTTCAAGATTAGAATAAATTGTCTTCTGTACTATCTGTATGGCAGTGCAAAAACATCTTTGGTTTTGCCACTTACAAAGACGAGTAACACAGACAGTGATAAAGATGCAAAAAATGTTTTAAATAAATAAATCAACAATCCTTTTCAGAACTAAAAATGATACCATTTTTAGAAGTTAATGCTTGCTACACTTCCATTTCTTTTTATAAAATACATCTATCCAATTTCCTTTCAACTGTTTTCTGATTGGTTATTTTTTTAATGCTAATTCCACTTTAATTGGTGCTCTAATGTTATAGGTTGAACTGTGCCTTCAGAATTCATATTTTGAAATCTTAATTCATAGGATCAAAGAATGAGATCTTAATGAGAGATAAGATCTTTAAAAGAGTCAAGTTAAAGTGATTTTACTAGACCATAAGCTTTTGTAATTTGAGTCTTTGTTTTAAAAGGGAAATTCAGAGGCAGATAAACACACAGGGAGAGAGCAGGTAAAGATGAAGTAGAGAGCGATGTTTCTGCCGGGGGTTGGGGGTGGGGGATACCAAACATCATTCACAGCTTGCCAGAAGTTAGAGATGAGATGCAAAGTAGATTCTCAACTCTTATTAGTCTTTATAAGGAAATATGACTACTATTATGTTGTATAGTATTTAGCCTAGGATCTATGAGATTTTGTTTATATATATACATTGTTTGTTTGAATCACTTAGTACATGGTGTCTGTATCAGACTTAAAATACTACATTTACTTGGGTTTTTAGAAGTCTATTTCCCAGCACATAGACTTCTCATTTATAACACGCTATGATTGTTGTAATTTTATCTGAGAAAATAGCATTTTAGTTTAGAATATTTTTTTAACCAAAGTTAAATCCAAACTTTTTCCCATATTTATTGAAAGCTTGACAGCAGAAGGATGGTTCTCACTAAATTTTGGAGAACTTGAATGAAAAATATTAACCATATTTGTCAGCTTTCTGCTTACAAAAGCTTATGTATCAAAATCCGCTGTGTAAAAGAAAGTGTTTCAAAGACGGTTTTAAAATTGTCTGCTGAACGGTTTTATACAGACATACGGAGGTTAATGTTTATCTTTGAGAAATTCTTATAATAATTGTGCATTCTACTCTTACCCCTCCCAATTCCCTCCCACTCCTACAGATCAATCTCTTCTGTTCTTTCTTTGTTTTAAATCAAAACATAGCATCCAGGTTGTCTGCCAGAAGTTTTCAGTTTCAGATAGCTTCCTGGTTAGAGGTAGGACTTTGTAGCCTTTTCTCCTCCTCCACAGTGGAATTTTTTTGAAGTCTAATGTGTTGTGTAAATTAGTCTCAATTACAATAAGATAACTTAGCCATATATGAACTGAAAATTATTATAAAATGGCAAATAAACAACCCCATAATATATGTATTTGAATAGTTATCATATTGTTATATTTTACAATATTAAATTACTTGTAACTTTAAATACTTTATTACTGTGTGTGTGTGTGTGTGTGTGTGTGTGTGTGTGTGTGTGTGTGTATTCAGGTATTGTTTCTCACCTGCCAATCAACTCAAGTTGCCATGCTTGGCAACAGGCTCATTTACCTGCTGAGCCATCCGATGCAGTAATGCAGCCATTACTGCATCTATGTAGAACAGTATTTTAGGCAATGTTTTGCCAACTAGACAACATGTCAAAAAGTTGGTAAACTGAAGGAATTAGCCTATGATTACACAAGAAAAATTTCCAAACAGGTAAAGTAAAATGAAACATTGTGTTCTGTTTTCTGACTATGTTGATTATAGTCTCTGGCCTGCTGTTGTGTGTGTGCCATATGAAAATAAACAATCTACTGTTTTAAATAAAACTCACCCTAAAACCTTTGAATAAGGCTTGGTGGTGGTTCCTAGGTTCAAATAAAACTCAATGTTTCTTTGTTTGTTTGGTGGTTTTTATCATTGTTTGTTTGCTTTGCTTTGGGAGACACTGTTTTCCTGTGTAGCCTTAGCCTTCCTGGAACTCATTCTGTAAACCAGGCCGGCCTCACACTCACAGAGATATGCCTGCCTCTGCCTCAGGAATGCTGGGATTCATTAGTCTTCAAATTAACAACATGTGAAACATTTTCCTACTGTGCTCTGAGGTCTTACAAGCTCAGCACAGTATTCTTTTTTTTTAATGCATTTTACATTTTATATTTTATGCATATATTATACATAAATATGTATATATTATACATGTATATATTATACATTTTTATATTTACTTTACATTCTTGTCATAGCCCTATCACTCCTCCCTTTCAATCTCCGGACCTTTCCTCCCCCTCCCCCTTGCCTTTCCCATCTAGGCCAGCTCATCAAGTTGCATTAGGACTGAGTTTGTCTCTTCCCTTATGGCCTAGCAAAGCAGTCCCACCAGGGGAAAGTGATCAAAAAGCTGGCAAGTGAATGAGTCTGTGTCTGAAGCAGTACACACATTTTTTTTTTTCACTAGAGGACCCATTTGAAGCCGAAGTTCCCCATCTGCTAAATCTTTGTAGGAGGCCTTGGTCCAATTCATGAATGGTCTTTGATTGATACTTCAGTTTCAGCAAGCCCCTCTGGGCACTGGTTAGTTGCCCTGATGATCATTTTGTGGAGCTCCTGCCACCTTCAGTTCCTTTCATCCCACTTTTCCACAAGACTCCCTATGCATCGCATAATGTTTCACTGTGAGTCTTAGCATCTGTTTTTGAGGTGCTGCTGGGTAGTGCTTCTCAGAGTTCAACTCTATCAAGCTCCTGTCTGCAAGTTTAGCAGAGTGTAATTCATAGTGTCAGGGATTGGCACTTTCTGATAGGGTAGGTCTTTGGTTGGGTCAGACAAATAAACCCTCAATTTCTGCCCTGCTGTCTGTCTCTACTTCAAAATGCTCCAGTACTTCCATTTACCATTTTAAAATGCCTTTTCAAGATCTTTGCGTATAAATGCACTAACTATAGCTGAGGTTAGGATACTAATCACTTAAAGTCAAGTCAAATACACAAAACTGAAGTGAATTAAAATGCTCAAAATAAATGATTCTCTCCTCAAACAATTGAAGAACAAGTCCAATTTCATATTTAGCTTATTACTGCAATTAGCATCTGGCATTTTTAGTTCTAAGGGATGCGTGGACATCCACTCCAGATGGCCCATCCATGTACGTACGCATGTGGCACTACAATCATTTCCTTCAAAATTCCCATTTGTTAGTTAAATGATTTGAAGCCACTGCTCAATCATTTGTAGTTTTGTGCAGTATAAGTAATATTTGGTACAAAACTGTGAAACCAACGAAAGTTCAGCCTTTGGGGTGGTGCTTATTAAAAAGAACTTTCTTATAATGAAATTTTGTATGTTGTTGTACCCGCCTGTGGGACTAGTAATTCGTGGGGTCTTCAAAGAGGACCAGGCCTGAAAGAAAAACGGGCGAGAGAGAAGAATGGACTCAAGCAAATGTACACTTGTCA
Organism: Psammomys obesus; assembly: GCF_907164565.1. NCBI lineage: Eukaryota > Metazoa > Chordata > Mammalia > Rodentia > Muridae > Psammomys > Psammomys obesus. The sequence continues at coordinate 5,442 of NW_026590617.1, read as the reverse complement.
AGAGTCAAATTTTATTGAACCAGAGCAGGCTTTTAAGGCCAACCTTAGATAGGGGCGGGGCCAGGGAGGAGCACAGTGTAGAATCCTTTTTACTCAGGGAGGGGTAGGTTGGAAAAGCACACTTTAGAGCTTCTGAACTCAGGGAGGAGTAGGTTGGAAAAGCACATTGTAAAGCCTCTAAATTCAGGAAGGGGCAGGTTGGAAGTTACAAAATCTTCTTGGCCCAGGGCCTGGAACACTTTGCAGTTATTTCGGGAAGTCATGGTACAGTTAGCACATTTCTGCAACTGTCAAGCAGGATGTTGGTCAACCAGGTGCAGCAGGGTGGGGGGAATGAGAAAAGGTCAGAAGTTTCTCAGGGCTTGTCTCCAACATGTTGTCTCCTCTCAATTAAGATGAAACATTAACTTTCTAAGTCTGACACTGTGTATGATTTTTACTACCTTCATTTTTAGATTTACCAATAAAAATGCAAAGCAACAGAACACACAGATAATATTTCTTTATAATTTTGAAACTATGTTATTCCTTGCCAGCAGAAAATGTACCAGTAACCTTGGGTAGTTTTTACTTGGGCTGATAAATTTTGCTTAGCCACACAGTGGGGGGAACCTGGAACCTGACAACATTCTTTTTTTTCCCCACTTTTTATTTATTTAATCTCTTTACAGCCTCGTGTGTGTACGAGCAAAACATCACTAATGGTGTGAGCGGTTGGCTCTCTCCCGTGCATCTCAACTTTGGCCAGTCCTTAGTCTTCCTTTTCCTCACTCTCTACTCCATCTTTGTCCCTACACTTCTTGTAGGTAGGACAAATTTGGGGTTGAAGGTTTTATGTGTGGTTTCCCCTGGATGTCCCACCTGGCTACTGGAGGTGGTGACTTCAGACTCCTTAACCACCCCTGCTAGAATTTTCAGCTAGGATCACCTCCATACGACCCACCCCTGTGTCAGAGATGGTCCCCTACACTGATTTCTGTTCTTTTTCTCAGTGGTCTTCCCCACCCCTGCTCTCTGCACACCTGATCTCCACCTGAGTTAACATCCCCACATCTTTTCCCATCCACTATCCTCCCTCTATCTACTTTTATTTCCTGTTTTTCATGAGATTCAGCATCTTCCCTAAACAGATGGAACTAGAAAAGAACACTATGAGTGAGGTAACACAGATCCAGAAAATACCCATTGTATATATTCACTTATAAGTAGCCATTGGCCATAAAGTACAGTGGAAGCATGCTGTAATCACAAACCAAGAAAGCCAAGGAGGGCCCAAGGGAGGACAACATTATTCTTATTGAAAGGAATGCTTGATAGTCAAATCAGCTGTCTGGTAAAGATTTGTTAAGCATGAATTTCTTTGTAATTGGGGGATACTTCCCTGCTGCCCCTTTTAGTTTTGGGCTCTGACTACTGTAGTTGGCATCCTTCTTAACATACTCTATGTAACTCTCAAGTTCTCTGGGAATTTTGTGCCTTGTTTTCATTTTTCATGAAACTCTATTATTTCTCATTTCATCAAAGAAAGAATAAAGAAAAGTAGCAGCTTATTTGTAATAGCCAGAATCTAGAACAACCCAGATGTCCCTCAACGGAGGAATGGACACAGAAATTGTGGTATATTTACACAATGGAATACTACTCAGCAATTAAAAACAAGAAAATCAGGAAATTTGTAGGCAAATGGTGGAAACTAGGAAAGGTCAGCTGAGTGAGATGTCCCACCTCATCCCACAGGAAGACACAGATGATGCATGGTCACTCATAAGTGCATATTGGAAATATGATGTAGGATAAAGACACTGACATCTGTGCACCTAAAGAATCAAGCAAGAAGGAGGACCCGGGCATGATGATCAGTCCTCATTCAGAAAGGCAAACTGGAACAGGAGCCTACCACAGAGGGCCTCTGAAAGTCTGTACCTAGCAGGGTATTAAAGCAGATGCTGAGACTCGTAGCCAAACTTTGGGCAGAGTGCAGGGAATCTTATGAAAGAAGGGGGAGATGAAAGACCTGGAGAGGACAGAACTCCACAAGGAGAGCAACAGGACCAAGAAATCTGTGCCCAGGGGTCTTTTCTGAGACTGATACTCCAAGGAAGGACCATGCATGGAGATAACCTAGAAGCTCTGCACAGATGTAGCTCATGGCAGCTCAGTGTCCAAGTGGGTATCCTCATAAGGAGAACAAGGACTGTCTCTGACAGGAACTGAATGGCTGGCTCTTTGATCACCTCCCCCTGAGGGGAGCAGCCTTATCCAGACACGGAGGAAAACAAAGCAGCTAGTCCTGATGAGACCTGATATGCTAGGGTCAGATGATTGGGAGGAGGTCCTCCCCTATCAGTGGACTGGAGGTGGGACATAGAGGGAGAAGACGGAGGGAGGGGACAAGAGAGAGGGCTACAGCTGGGATATAAAGTGAATAAATTGTAATTAATAAAAAATAAATAAATAAATAAATAGAAACCTTTAAACTACAAACTTCATTTTTGCTTCCTCTTTTCCTTCTTGATATTATTTATGGCTCATATGTACAAAAGCCTTATTTTAGTGTACTATTAGTGAATATTCAGACATATCCAGGTTATAGAACACCATGGAACAGAATCTAAAGAGGAAATAAAAGTGACAAAGCAAAACTATGCATTCAAAACTCATTTCTGTTCCACATGATGCAGCTTTTCCTCTCAGTGTCTGAGGGTGAATTCTCATTTCTAAACTTCTGGATGGCAATGCAAAAGCTCTGTGCTCTGAGTAGCTAATTTCTTACAGTTTCAGCAATTACCAAAGCTTATCACAGTAGATAAAGAGATAACATTTACTAAACAATAATGTTTAATTGGGTACCCTTTGCTGTGGAAACACTCCCAATTCATTGTGAAAGAAATTTCCTGCCTTCAGAAAGTAATAATGTTTTCATTTTAAGCAAGCCAGTTTGTCTCACATTAATGTTAATGAATTTGAGATCAGTTTTGCAACTGGAAAATCAATAAGCAGCAGAAATTCTTTTCAATAAGAGGCCAACAAAAACACTCTGAAGCCTATAAAATTATCTAAAGATACTGTCAAAAGATTAAAATGTTAGCTGTTAATTTTTGTATTGTCTAAATGAGGCATTTTGTTATCCTTGGTAACAGTTCTCCTAATTATAAATATTAGGCTCTTTCTTATGAACACTATACAAGCTGCATACAAAATACCCAAAGGTGACAAATTACAAATGGCCTTTCAAAAATCAGATAACAAACTTACACAAAAGTAAAGATTTATTTTTATTTGAGATAAAAATCAAGTTCAATGTTGCTACTTCTTGTGATTTTCTTACGTTCTCCTTGATACAAAAAAAAAAAAATAGTGACCTTACATGTTTGCTAAACTATGTACCCAAGTCTTAGTAATGGGATAGCTTAAGTCTTGTTGACAGAACTAGTAAGTGGATAACTTAAATCTTATTATCAGGACATTTTCTTTTTAACTAGACTGTATGAAACTGGTCAGAACATAACAAAAAAAAATTGAGTGAATAAATTATTTAATGCATCAGGAAGTCCAACACTGATTAATCTCAGCTTTATTAGGGTCTTTAACAGTCCCTAATTATTAAAAAAATAGATCGTAATTAACTTAAATTACAAGAAACCAATCTTAATGCCAAAGAGGCCGTGTTGATGTCCTTAGTCTGTGCTATCACCAAGAGCTGTATCTAGAATTGTGGTCCCACTGTAGCTGGGAGCCATGCTGATGACCATGGCCCCAGTTACCACTGAAGGCCATGTGGATGTCTGTGCTCTGTGCTGCTGCCGGAATCCAAGTTGATGACTATGCTGTCGCCAGGGACATTGGTGATGGTAGTGACGTGTGCTGCCACCTGAGGCCATGTTAATGCCTGTGAGCTGGGCTGCAATGGTGTCTCTGACCCTTGCTGCGGCAGAAGGCTATGTTCATGTCAGTGGTTTGTACTGCACCAGAAACCATGCGGAGGTACATGAAGATGCCAGAGACCACGTAGATGCCCATGATCTGTGCTTCTGCTGACTGCAAAGGGAAAAGAAGCTACTTTGGCAGTGGTATCCACGACTACGGACTCGAGGCTGAGAAAGAAAGACAGCTTCTGTGATAACGCCAACCCACCGCAGCACACTTCCCACCAAAAGGAACCACATAGATAGGAAGCCATTGAAGAGAAATTCTCAAAATTCTGATAATGATGCTGAATGGAGCTCTCCACAACTGGTGGCTTCTGCAGTGGATGTGTGTGCGTATGGGGGTGCTTCAACC
>NW_026590617.1:0-1151 GCF_907164565.1 Psammomys obesus | reverse complement strand
TATTTGGTCCTTTTGGCACTCCTGTCTTCTCCAGGTTTTACTAACTCCCCCTTCTTTCATAAGATGTCCTACTCTCTGCCAAAGTTTGGTTATGAGTCTCAGCATCTGCTTTGATCATCCTGAGTGAGGTATCCCAGAAGTAGAAAGACACACATGGTATAAATTCACTTATAAGTGGAAACTAGACCTATAAAATGGAATAAACATACTAAAATCTGTACACCTAAAGAAGCTTAACAAGAAGGAGGTCCCAGAGTACAATGATCAACCCTCACTTAGAAAGAGAAATGGGATGGACATTGGAAGTAGGATAGGAGCCTACTGTAGAGACCTCTGAAAGAGTCTACCTAGCAGTGTATCAAAATAATGACTTTCTAATAAGAAACATCTTCACTAAAGCAAAATGGGTAAGTCAACTTCATTAGACCATGCTTGAGAAAAGCATATGATATAAATTAATCTCAGATTTGTTGAGCTGAATTATCAAAATTATATACCTTTCAGTTTACCAAGGAGACAGCAAGAGGCACAGTCATCATCAGCTGCTTCAATTTATAAAAGACAACCAATCAATAAATTAAATTAAAATTTAAAAAGATGATCAGTAGGGATTTGCTGAATTTGAAGTTTCCCAAAAACATGAGAATCAGCATTTTAAGCAGAACAACCAAGACCACCACAGGCATATGGTTTTTTAGAAACAAACAACCAAGGATAAAAGGGATTAGGCTTCATAGGTGAGCCTTAAAAAAAGAAAAAAAAAACTGGGAAGAAAAAAATATACAAAATATCCTCTCTTTGGTACCTGCCTGCTAATGTAAATGTAGTTCAATTTACTTGTTTGTTTGTCTGTTTATACTGCTTCTGACTTGTTAGTTTCATTCAGTCCCTTCTTTATTCGAGATAAGCAGTGGAGTTCCTCTCCTTCCCATCAGTACATTTCTGAAATTCAAGTTCCTACTTGATTGCTTATTAAAAGTTTGTCAAAAGAGAAGCTGACTCAGATCTGTTAATTGGCATTCCATATCCTGTCACACTGACTTGGCCAGAAACAGCAAAATAAAGATCACCTAATTAGTTCTGTGAGTTTATTACAAGTGATCTCACAGTGCTAATGTGCACAGAAAATACTGGCAATACTCTTCATTTCT
>NW_026590616.1:8911-20637 GCF_907164565.1 Psammomys obesus | reverse complement strand
TTTTTGCAGATAATTGAAGTTCTCTCCCCATCTCTGAGCTCCTGGCACACTGGGAGTGCACTTGAACACTATACCTTCTATCTCTGCAGTTTTTTTCTTTCTTTCTGGATTAAAGTGACAATTTTTATGATTCACACTTTAGTGTTTTTTCTTTTTCAAGTCACTCAGACTGTGACCATGCAAAACTTTCATAGTTTCCATCACTTACCCTGTGACTATTTCTCTCCTTATGAATGAGGTCACTTCTGCTATTTGGATTCTTACCGAATCAAACCCTGCATGTTTGTGTAACACACAGTAAGAGGCCATATTAGTGTGCTCTCTGGGCCTGGAGCCCGAGACTAACAGTGAGGACTTTATGATTTTCACTTCATGGAAATAAGCAAGGAAGGAAAAAGACTTAGAGAAGGAGAATGTGAAGATCGAGGAAAGGAGGAGATAGATAGCGTATCTGGAGCTGTAGTGGGAGAATCACTTCTGGGAAGAGGCTGGAGGGAAAGTCACAGAACCCAGGTTCTGAGAAGCATTCCCCACACAAGGCAGCACTTGGCAAACACTGCTTGAATGAGGGCATAGGTGCTGCTGGCTGAGTAAGGGGAAACAGGCCTGTGTGTTTCCTCTGCTCCTCTAGCAGATATGCATAACATACTTAGCACCGTCATGTTCTAAAGGGTTCAGTGACACAAGCACACTCACAGTGTTCTTCAGCAATCACTGCTGTGCACACTTTTCTCATAATCCTGGCATGAAGTCATACATGCTAGCTACAGCTTCTGTACTCACTACTGCATACACATGTGAATTAGAGTGAATCCAAGTGTGTCATCTAAAACCATACAACATGGCTTTTTGTGACACGTGTCACTTGACATTGTGTTTTCAAAGTTACATTCCTTCCTGTCATGGTAGAATAATATTCAGATGTTTGTTTAGGCCACTTTGTATTATGTTTTCATCTGCTAATATTGTCCCTCTTCAAACTGCTGCTCTTCGTTATGAGTTTTAACAAGCCCATGAGTCAGGTCTCAGTAGTGAGATGTCATGTGCCAAAAAACCTATTTAGCTTTGCCATTATGTTCTTCACTGTTTCCCTGGCATGTGTCCAATTGCCTTGTATCATCTTTGGCACACAGTTGGATGACTTAAGTACCTTCCAGGAATACATGTAAGTATTTATCAGATCGTAAAGAAGAAAATGAATGTTACTTCCTTCTCAGTAATATCTATTTGTGGTTGTTATTTGGCCACCTTTTGTTTAACATGATTATTTCAAGTAAGAGTAGATGATTTATTTCACAAACCCACCCAAGAGGTTAAAAATCTGAAATGCTGGTATTTAGGAAAGCAGTCTTCATGAACCAGGAGGGGTGAAGTGTGCTACTAACCCCAGCACTAAGAAGAGGAGCTAGAAGGACTAGAAGTTAAAGTCTCCTCCTTCTCTACATGGTAGGTTCAGCTCTCAGTACTGAGTGGTCTGTGTGCTTTACTGTTTCTTTGGCACATGCCCAGCTGGCACAGCTCATCTTTGGCATTCAGTTGAATGACTTCAGTACCTTCTTGCAAAGAAACAGCTACAGAAAACCAGCACTGTTGAAGTGAAGGTAGGCCTAGTGCAGAGGCTTGGCTGGATTCCATGCCCATCCTAATTGGTAGTCCTCGGCCCACGAAGCTCCTCCTGGCTCAGAGGCACCTGGCTTTGTGTGCACTGTTCCTGCTGTCAGCGCTTCAGGTACAGTAGGGCTTTTTGTTGTTTGACTCTGTGTGAAATGACCATACCTTCTTAGTACCCTGATCATTCAAAAGGGATAAAGAACCTGATAATACGCAAAAATGTCAAACTGAATAGTGAAACAAAAGTAAAAACAAGTTAGGATGAGGCTAAAACATACATTCAGGAAACAGAAATATAATTAATGGGCTACAATTCAGCCCACCTGGCCTTAAATTGTTTTTAATGTTTACTTTTATTTATGTGTGTGTGTGTGCATGTGTGTACATGTCTGCAAGAGCAACAGTGGTTTATACCTGCTGAGCCCTAGGCCAAAACTTCTAATAGTCAAGTTGAAAAGAGTAACCTGGTTTGTAGTGTAATTAATAATGTCTATGCAAGTAAGCAAAACTTGTTAGGAGATAGGAAGTTGTCTGGGTTATTAGTTGTTCTTTGGATTTTTCATTGATTTTTCATTGGATTTTTCCTTTCATTGATTCTTTGTGGTTTAGTCGTTGCTATGATTGTTTCTTCCCTGTTTCATTGATCTCAGCCCTGAGTTTATTTCCTGCTGTCCACTCTCTGTCCATGTTATTCTTAGTGTTGCAGAGAGGTTTCAGGTGTGCTGCTAACTTACTAGTTTGTAACTTCTCCAGTTTTTTGCTGTAACGACTTAGTTCTGTAAACTTGTGCCTTAGAGCCGACTCCATCGTGTCCTGTAGGGTTGTCTATGTTTTATTCTCGTTTTATCTGATTCTAAAAGGCTTTTATTTCCTGCTTGATGTCTCTTGACCCATTTTTCATTTCAGTGTTGAGGAGTTGTCCATTTTTGATGAGTCTGTCAACTCTGTTGTTTGAGGGGTTGATGATACCCAGCTCTAGTCTGTGGTCACGTGGGATGCAGGCTGTCCTTCCAGTTGTCTGTTGTCTGCTGAGACTTGCTTCCTGTCCAAGTGTGGTCAGTTTTGGAGAAAGTTCCCTGAGCTGCTAAGGAGATGTATTCTTTGCACTTAGGTAAAACATTCTGTAATATCTCCTAGGCTCATTTGATATATGATGTCATTTAACTCCAACCTTTTTTGTTGGTGAGAGTCAGGTTCTGTCAGTGTGTGTGGGGGTGGGGGTGTCAATGTGTGATTTAGGCTGTTGGAGTGTTTCTTTTGTGTACTTGGATGCATAGATGTTTAGAATTAGAACATCCTCTTGGCTTTTTCCTCTTAGTGACTATGTAGTGCCCTTCCCTATCCTAATCAGTTTGGTTTGAGTCTATTTGGTCAGATAGTAAAATGGCTGTGCCTATTTGCTTGGAATATCTTTACCATCCTTTTACCCTGAGATGGTGTTTATCCTAGTTGTTAAAGTGTTAGATACAGCAGAAAACCTGAACCGATTTGTAGTCTGTGTCCTCTTTCGAGGGAGTTGAGACCATTAATATTGAGAGTTATTAATGAGCAGTGTTTACTGATTCCTTTATTTTGTTATATGGTGCAGGTTTTTCTCCTGTTGATTTGCTGTTCTGGAATTATTTATTTTTGTGGGTTTTTTTGGGTGTGGTTAGCCTCTTCAATCTAAAGTTTTTCTTGTGGTGCTTTCTGTAGAGGTATATTGATAGATAAAAATGGTTTAAATTTAATTTTATCTTGGTATGTTTTTCTCTCTGTGTCTTTTGTGAATAAAATTTTGCTGGGTATGGTAGTCTGGGCTGGCATGTCTGTTCAGGCCCTTCTAGCTTTTGGAGTGTCCATTGAGAAGTCAGATGTTATTCTAATGGGCCTGCCTGTTTGTGTTAATTGGATTTTCCCCTACAGCTTTTAATGTCATTTCTTTGTTCTGTACATTTAGTGTTTTGATCATTATGTGTTATGGGGATTTCTCTTCTGGTTCTCTCTGGTGTTCTTATTTTTTCTTTTACCTTGATAGGCACCCTCATTAGATAGGGGAAATTTTCTTCAGTTTGTTAAAGATACTTTCTGTGACTCTGACCTGGTTTTTCTCTCCTTTTCTACCTCTGTTGTTCATTGGATTGTCTTTTCATCATTGCCCAGATCTGGATGTTTTGTGTCTGAGTGTTACTGGGATTTGGGGATTTGATACTTTCTTTGACTGAGCTACTTTTTATTTTATTTATTTATTTATTTATTTATTTATTTATTTATTTATTTATTTATTGTCTACCTGAGATTCTCTTTCCATGACTTATAATCTGTTGGTGAGGCTCTGTGGATTTGGTTTGACATCCTAAATTTTTCATTTTCTCTTTTATTTCTGTTTGGTTTTTCTGTAGTGATTTCTGTCTTTAGGTCTTGAATTGTTTTCAATATGTTACCCAACTGTGTTTTCACTGACTTCATTAAGGGCTTTATTCATATCCTCTTTCAGGTCCTTAAATGATAATTGTTGCTATTTTGAAGTTCTTATCTTGTTTTTCAGCTGTATTGCATTTCTCGAGGGCCTACTGTAATAGTATTCCTGGTTTCTGTTGGAGAAATATTGTCTTGGCTGTTCATGTTTGTGTTTCTGCACATCTGGAGTTATGATGTTTGAGGATTTTCTTGGTGTTGGCATCTGGTCTTATCTTTGTCAGGTGGGTGTTCCATTCTTTGGTTGTTTTTGTCCTTTCTGGATTCTAGGGGGCCTGTGGTGATTGTGAGTCCCTAGTACAGTGTATTTGTGCAGGTCAGTAGGTGGCAGAAAAGAGTGGAGATGGACTAGGAAGGAAGGCTGAGAGTGGCTTAAGGCAAAAGCTGAAAGGCTGAGTCCCCAGGGAGTGGAGGTTTGATAGGAGCATGGGCTTCTGTAAGCAGGCTGCAGTAGGGCAAAGATGGGGATGGAAAGGCTGGGAGCTCTGAGTCCACACTAGGAAGTGGCCCCAGTGAGTGTTGTTGGGGTGGGAGGAGGGTCTCCTGAGAGCAGGCTGCTAAGGGACTACAGGAGTTAAATCTGAGGACACTGTAGTGTTGGCAGGAAGGAGAGTGAGAATCACCTGAGTGGCAGCTCCCCTAGCCCAGTGTGGCCACGGAGGGTCCCAGTGAAAGTGTTCTAGGGACAGGCAGCTGACCCAAGGATGGAGAAGTAAGGTTAAGGTGTGGCTGGGAGACAGCTAAGCTGGTCTGCCTGGTTTGGTATGTTACTTTTTTTGTTTGTTAGTTTGTTTTATTAATAAAAGGTGCTTTTTTTGTATGCCCTTAAGAAAAAGTTTAGGACATCAAAATTTTCATTTTTGTGAAATTTTATAAAAATGGGTTCTTAGAAAGCACTCTGAAAGGATGCAGAGACGACTTGGTAAGCTCAGTCCTTGCTGCAAAGGCAGGCCTGAGAGCCTGAGAGCCTGAAAACCTGAGAGCCTGAGAGCCTGAGAGCCTGAGAGCCTGAGAGCCTGAGTTCAGACTCCCAGCAACAAAACAACCAACAGGCATGGTGGCACAGGCCAGGAACCAGAGGAACAGAAGAAACGACAGCAGGCCCCAGGGTTCACTGGCCGCCCAGTCTGCCCAGAGCACCGAGGCTCAGAGACCTCATCTCAGAACAGAAGGCGGAGAGCAGTAGAGGACAACACACATGCATGTGCCCAGGCAGTCACAGCTGACACATATTTCCACACATACATGGGGCCACCCACACGCAGAGTTTTAAAAACAAAACAAGTTTTAAAAAGTTGTGGTTGCTTTCATGGGATGACTACAGAGCTCATCATCTCTTTTCAAGAGGTTCACATTTTAAGGCATTTATCTAATATTTTTATACAAAGTAATGGGATAAGAGGAAACACTTTTCATACTGCTTCGTTTACTGAAACATTGTGAGCCTAATTCTGCTTCCTTAAATATTTTGTGACAGTGTAATTTCTGGTGTCACTTTAGAACCCTATTGTATACATAAGCAATATCTTTAAACTATATTTAACAATACATTCACATACTGTTTTTTTTAATGTCACCATTTAAAAATTAGCAGTCCAAAGGAATATCTTTGTAGCCAAAAACTGCACATATAAGAAAGTTTTCTTTGGATTTTTTTTTTTTTAATGTAGAGTCTGACTGTGGGGATGTGTGTACATTTGAAGACCTGAGACACCATGCTGTGCTGCCTGGAGGGGATTTAGGCCCTTATTTTTCCATTTCCTATGCATGAGTGTTTTTGTAAAACTTGAAGCTACCTAGAAAGTGTTTCAGATTATTCTGTTAAACAGAAGGGCGAAGAAGAAATTGTTTCTTTTTCAAAAGACATTGTAACAGAACATTCTGAGGAGTCTGCTCCTCTGCACTGTGCTTTCCTGCAGCTTGGTGAGAACCATGGACAGAGGCCTGGAGCTCTCCAGGACAGCACAGTGTCCCAGACCTCAGTGTTGGTCAGAAGGCTGGAGATCATGGAGCTGGCCAAACTGAAGAGACATGAGGTACAGAAGACTGCTAGTTGCCTTGGCCTCAAAAAACTGCGCAAGGTGTTTTGTTATATGTGTATTTTCAGGTGACAGTTTGCTTTAGAAATACTGAAGAAGAGTAACTTAAAAGAAGGCCCCATGCCCAGCAGTAGTTTACAGGCCCCAGACCTTATCCCAACTGACACCATAATGAAAGTACGATCCAGACCTTGGAGCCCAGCATGTAAGCAGCAACAACCGCCAAAGGGAAAACAAAGACCTAATTCATCAAAGTCCACAATCTTAGGGAAATCTCCAAATGTACTTGGGTTTTTGGTTTTTGCTAACTGTGGTTTCTCAACCCACAATGTGTTTTTGATGCTTTAAAGCTCACCTTGAGGGTGCTTGGGACTCCTGAGTGCCCAATGTGGTCACCAGCAATCTAATAAGGACTTTCAGAACCCATGTGCAAGTAGTCTCTGGCAGATACCTCACAACAGTAGGTAGCCAACACAAAACAAACTCAGTGGCAGTTTTAGGGGGTCTTTGTCTTAGGACATTTTTTTCCCTAAACTTACGGTTTCTTTGTGTTTATACTTTTTGTGTTTTTCTAGGATTCCTGAGTGTATGAATGTGTACATTTATGTGTGCATATGTGTTTCTTGTGCTTTTTTACAGTTACAGGGTTTTCATTCATTTGATACAAACTTATAATCTCTGAAACATAAACTTTGAATTGCATGACACCTCCTGATGATCATGTTCTGTAACCCTTACTTAGAATAGCTTCTCTGTCTCTGTGACTGCTGAGCAAATGAGAACGTGGAGGCATGGCTCCTAATGACCAGACTCTGGCCGTGATGCTCTCACTGGAGAGGCAGCAGAATGAGCAGTGACTACTGTGCTTGCTATGAATGTCTGTTTCTCTCGGGTCTTCCTAACTGTAAACATATTTGGTTTTAAGGCAAGTTGTGTATAGGGGAGTATGTGGGCCTTGGCTGGAAACATGCTCTTGCTCTAGGCTTCTCTTTTCTTGAATAATGACAGGCAGACAGCGACACAGATGCACAGGGACAGAGGGAGCGGCTGGTGCATGAACAGTTGCAGTGCTGACACTGATGATGCAGCAGCATCCCAGACAGGCTCGCCTCTCAACATGACGTCAGCCTTGCCCCGGATGTCCTTGTCCTTCAGGCCTGCCAGTCTACTGTGGACCTGGAAGTTGGAGGCAGCAGGGGGGATGCCAGATGTACATGTCATAATTCACGTGTGTCACTGTGTGGTCCTGAGTGCATTTGCCATACAAGTACGTTATTTATGCTTGATTTATCATATGATGCTGGTCTTTAAATCTAATTTCTAATCTTCTGCACTTGATTTTATTTTCCATGAACTTTCCCTGTGGATTAAAGAAGATTTTTTTTTAACTTTTCCTCACATGAGAGATCTAGACTAAAATATTGAACTATTGGGGGAAAAGCTGGAAAGTAAAAAAAGGTTGAAGTACGCCTGATTGCTGCCCTGCCCAGCTCTACAGGTGACAGTGAAGTAGCTTTCCACAGCTTGGAACTATCAAAGGACTTCTGAGCACATGTCCAGCCACAAGTCAGTGTTGACATTTTAGCCACTGTGTGGAGGGGAAGGAGGGCATTTCTCTCCACACTGAGGCAGCCATGGTTGTTATTTCAGGTGCCCTCTACTGGTAAACTTTAAACCATACTGAGAAACCATAGCAGGGCTATGACCCCATTGTGCTGGAGTTTGTATGAATAGTTCAGATGTTAATTCCACACTTTTTTTTGCCTACTTTCTCGTAGCTAATGTGTGTATGAGTAGCTGTATTGTTTTATTTGTATTGTTTTAGCTCTGTTAAATGGCCCCTAAATTTTCCAGATAGTGTCTCTAACTACTACAGAATTGTATAGTTCCTTAATTTACGCTAAGTTTTACTTTCAACAATTTGTTCAGTGTGAATATCTTTTTTTCATGCTTCAGCTTCCTTGAAACTCAATATTAAAAGCTATCTAGTAGAACCAACTTGTTAAATGTTACTTTAGAGTGCAGTAAAATGTTGCACTAAGCAAATGTTTACGAAAGATACTTTAATTGTTTTGAAATTCATTATGTATCATAAATCGAAAGTCATTTCATAGTATTTCAGAGACATAGACTCAAATGTTCTTGGTCCAGTATGTCAGTACAATTGAGAATACAAATAAAGTTTACTTTAATTTAAAAGTTTTTTTTTTCTGAAAGTCCATTTTTAATCAGAAAGCATCAGGCAGAGGTTGCCTTAGTTGTTGTTTTCATTGGAAGAGAGTTTATCACTAATTTTGTGTGTAAACTCTATTCTCATTAAGAGGTTTTTGTTTTCCACACCTACTAGGTTGTATGATCTTCTGCAATCTAAAGGGATGAGGAAGATGCAGTTCAGGGCTGGTGATTACCCTCAGTCATAGAACCAGTGCAGGAATCCTATTTTCAGTGCTGTGTCTCAGTCTCCTGTTCACTTCATTACTATCCTTTTAAGTCAGTCGTATCTCCAGGAGCCAATGGGTTTTTCTGGGTCAGGTAATAAATGAAACACACTGATGTTTAACAGAGTTTTCATGTGATGCCATCTGCATCTTCTCTTTGAATATGCTGACCAAAGTTCTTTCTTCCTAGGTGGTAAAGTTTGTTTTCCAGGCATATCGAGTTTATGTGTTCATCATTTAAACCCTGTTGCTATGTGAAAACAAGTTTCACCTTCAAGTGCAGCCATTATACAGTATCTGTGTGTACTGACCATGAGCCACATACCCACTGCAGTCCCTAGCAAGAATTTATAATACATATTATACAGTGTTTCATTATAGTTACAAGAATATGCAAAAATTCTTTCCTTTCCCCCTGAGTTCCATATGTTTGGGGTTTTTTCTTCTTGTGTCAAAGAATAAAGTTTCATCCTTTTCCCTTTGTTTAATCCCTTTTGCTTTCCCTCTGTTGGTATAATTGGAATGCGAATTGTTCAAATCTCTGTAATTAAGAGTTTCAGAAATGTGTGATGCTAGTCACTTGACTTAATAAAGACTAAACATATAAATAGAAAAGTCATCTATTTTCTAACTAAAAAAATTGAATAAATTTGTTCTTTTATTAGCAATTATTAGTAAAGCCTACACTCTGAAACATGTCTGTGTGTGGGACCCACATAATGAAACAGTGCTTATCACAGCGAGTCCACATTTCCAGCAACCGATTAGACATTACACATCGCTGTCATGCATGGAAGCTCACTCTCCAGATTCCTTACAGCTGCAACTCCCTGTGAGGAAGTGATGGCAGAGCTCGTCTGAGGCAAGAGGTAGCTGCCCTTGGAGACATGAAGGCATGCCCGCAGTCCCAGCACCACAGAGAGGCAGGAGACCAGGAGTTTAGGGGCAGCCTGGACTACATGAGACTGAATTAAAAAAAAATAAAAATGAGCAGTAGCTGAAGATTAAACACAGACACAGACCATCAGTTAAAGGCCCACACTGCCCCTTGTGGTCTTCACAATTCAGCCTCCTAGACATGAGATGGTGCTCTGTGCCCTTGCACTGTGTGACTGGAGCCCAAAGCCAAACCAGAAGAAGCTACAGCTCTGACCCTCGCGATGTCACCAGCCATGTAGTCATGGCAGACACCTGGTGTACATGCTCTGCTGTTTCTGGAGACGCTTTCTCATCCCTCAGTTCAGAAGATGAACCCATACCTGTGTGTTGACCACCACTTTGTTTTTTAAAATAGCTTCCAGAGTTACATGGTTTTAATGTTTTGTTTGGGTTTTTTTTGGTTGGTTGATTGGTTTTGCTTTATTGAAAACAGAGTATTCTCTCATATAGGACTTCTGACTTCTGACTTCTTTCCTCTCCCTCCACTCCTCCCAGCTCCCCACCCCCACCTCAGACCATTCCCCTTTTCTCACACTTCAGAAAAAAGCAGGCCTCCAGGAGACAACACCAAACATGGAAAAATACAGTAAGACAGGGCAAACGCCTGCACATGAAGGCTGGACCAAGCAACCCAACAGGCGGAAGACTTCCCAAGACAGGCAAAAGCCACAGACACAGCCGCTGGCACTGTGAGGAATATAACAAAAGCACCCACGTAACACCTATGGCATACACAGAGGACCTCCTGCAGACCCCTGCAGGCCTACAATTGCTTCTCCAGTCTCTATGAGGCCCCGAGAGTCATGTTCTGGTGGCCCCCATCCTTTCTGACTCCTACATCTCACAGGGTCCTGATGTGACCTCACATTTAAGCTGTCTCTGCATAATTCCTGGCCGTTGGCCTCTGTGTCCAGTCCCATCTAGTGCTGGAGCCTCTGATGACAGCTGGACACTGATCTGAGTATAGCAGAGCATCATGAGGAATCATTTAACAGACTTGTTTGTTTGAATAGCCAGTCCTGTTTGGTTCTGCCCTAGGTCTCTGGGCCATCCAGCCTCCAGTTCCTGTCTGTCCAGGCACTGTCAGCTCTGGGCTCCCTCTGGTGGAATGGGCCTCAGGTTGAATTAGACATTGGTCCGCCACTCCTATAACTTTTCTGCCACTATTGCCCTCAAACATCTTGCAGACAGGTCAGATTGTAGGGCAAAGGTTTTATGACTGGGGCGGTGTGGATGTTTGAATGAAAATGGCCCCATAGGCCAAAGCCTGAACCGTAAACTCTGTTTTCTGCCTCTGTTGACTGACACAGATTGAATGAGAAATAAACCTGACTCCCACTTCTGTTGGCATTTTTTCATCAAGGTGGTGAGGCTACAGTTTTTCCCTATTTCCTTGCTTGTTTTCTGACAGGAACACACAGAGGCCCCACGGGTTTGTAATCAAGTGTCCAAGGCTTGCCTGAGTCAAAGCTTGTGACCCCATCTTGGGGAATCCCTACACAGGAACCCTGCATTGTGTTTGAACCTGCCCTATGGCAGATACACTCTGTCCACAGTTCCAAGAGGAATAGAACACAACATCTCCCAAAGAGATGGTTGCTACTAGGCATTGCTGATATAGAAATTCTACAGGATGTGCAGACAATATGACAAAAGGTTCACAGAAGTCAGACTTACAAATGACACACTCATGGATACTTAACTGTACTAACTCTACAGATAGGACAGATACTGCCAATCTTATAAACACATAAATAAGATAGCAAGAAAAAAAAAACCTTACCAAAGACATAAAAGACCTCCAAAATGAACACCAATGAAAGAAACTGAGAAGGCACTAGAGGAAAGACCCTTGTTCTTGAACTGGCAGAATGAATGTAGCACAACTGACTATACAACAAATGCAGTCTGCATATTCATTGTGTCACCACCAAAACTTAGCCACCTTCTTCTCACAACTAGCAAAATCAGTCTTGAGATTAAATGGAGCTCTGATGACCCCACATCCAAGATGATGCTGAACAAAAGGCAGCTGGAGGTGCCAAATTTCCAGGTATTAACAGAGCCGGGGTAAGGAAAACAGCTTGGTACAGGCAAAAAATGGACACGCAGACTAATAGAATACAAGGAGGGCCAAGAGATAAACCAGCTGAAATAAAAACACCTATTTATGTACATATAAATAAATCTTGATAGATAGATAGATAGATAGATAGATAGATAGATAGATAGATAGATAGAT
>NW_026590616.1:0-8901 GCF_907164565.1 Psammomys obesus | reverse complement strand
GATAGATAGATAGATAGATAGATAGATAGATAGATAGATAGATAGATGTTAAAACATACATTGAAGAAGAGACAGCCTTGCCAACAAATGGCACTGGGAAAACTGGATCTCCATATGCAGAAAAAGAAACTATTTTGTGTCTCAGTGTAGGCTTAGATTTCTCACCAAGCCTACTTTACATAGGTTCTTAAGCACCTTTACCTCCCTTCTAACATTCCGACTATGGACAGTAACCAGTAGCCTTGGCAGTAGTTTGTGATGTTTGTGGGAACCTTGACCAATGACATGATGTAATGGCACTCATTACATTCCTGGCACTCAAGGAAATGTAATATCTTTCTTGATAACATAAGCTGTCTCGTCGGGGCACTGTCTTCTCCACTATGTGGTGACACTATTGAAATTCCTTTCATATGTGTATAAGTTTTAGGGTGCTACTGTGGTAGTGGGTTTGGATATGTCTTTTCAAATGGCTTCAATGCTTTTTGTCTCTCCATTCCCTCCTCTACCTTGCCCTTCCATTCCCTCCCACTTAATCCTATTCTAGTTCTTCATTTAGCTCTGAGAATTGAACCCAGGTCCTCTGGAAGAGCAGCCAGTGCTCTTAACCACTGAGCTACCTCTGCAGTGCCCCTTCATTTGTCTCTTTATGACATAGTGACTCTTACTTCTCCTTCTTTGGAGGATCCTATTATCCTCCCTGGTCCCTTACCAGCTGTCTAACCTCTGTTGTTTTCAGATGGAACCACACATGTCTAACACTTACAAGGAAACATCCACACAAAGGAGAAACATGCTGTGTTTGTCTTTGGGGGTCTGTGTTACCCCATTCAGGATGATTGCTTCTAGATGCATTCATTCACCTGACAGTTTTGTGATTCGTTGTTTCCTTGACAGCTGAATAATGTTCCATTGTGTCAGGGTGTCACCTTTCCTGTATCAGTCTATCAGCTCATGGACACTGGTGCTGTTTCTTTTTTATGGATGTAATGAACAGCCCAGCAGTGAACATGGATGAGCAACTGCCTCTGTAGTAACATGTCAAGCACTTTGGGTCTATACCCAAGCATTTTCAAGCTGGATATTGCAACAGGTCGATTTTCAGGTTTTTGGTAGGGTTGCTTGCTTCTGAAGGAGGCATCTTGTCTTGGCTGTTGGTGTTTGTATTTTTTGCACTGGCATCTTCAAATCTGAAGTTAAAATATTTCTTGTGTTTCTTGGTGTAAATATCTGGTCTTGTCTTAGTTGGGTGTGTGTTCTGGCTTTTGGATGCTTTATGCCCACTGAGGTCCTAATCAAGTGTGGTAGCTCTGTGGTCCCTAGGTTCCAGCCTAGTGTGAGGGCTGTGAAGGCCCTGGTAGAGAGCTGTTCTTCATGTCCTCAGATACTCAGAGGAATAGAGCTGGCTAGAAGAAAAAGCCTTAGGGTGGCAGAAAAGAGATAGGAGGCCTCTGGGTCATTTCAGAAAGCCTGAGGCCTGGGGGTGAAGATATGGTGATAGGTTCCTATGGACAGACTTCCACAGGCTGAGGGTAAGTCTACAGATACCAGAATGGAGGGCAGAAAGGAGGATGAAGGCCCCTTAGCTGAGTACTGGCCTAGTGTGGCAGCTGTGGGTCCCTGCTGGACAAGAGGACTGCTGGATGGAGACTCAGAGCACCATCAGAGTCGCAAAGGATTGGATGATCTACTAGAAGGACTGAAAGGGGTCACAGGAAGAGCTATGGGAACACTGAGTCTGTAGCAAGAGCCAAAATGGTTATGTTGTTACATTATACACCAATTTTTTGTGTTTAAAAACACCCCTATTGCTGACGAGTCCTTTCCTGTTATGGGAAGATGCTGAAGGAAGAACCTAAGATAAACTGTAGGATCAAGGGAAAGATCTGGAAAGGTGCAGCTACAGCAGCTGCTAACCCATAGTCTGTGATCTATGTGGCTGCAAAGCATCTTGGGAACTAGCAGATTGAGGAGTGGACAATGATTCCAAGAGGCAGCTTTTGCAGATACTAAAGAGCAAGTCAGGGTCCAAACATCTGTGTCTCAGCAGTGTTCCTCAGGAGAGCCTCTTCCCAAATTCCATACCACTGAGTGAGTCCTGATGTTAAGTGGCTTTTCAGATCCAGAGTTTACCCTGCATCATCAGAAGAGCCACTTCATATCACAACAACCCTGTCTTTTACTGCAACTATAGCAAAGACCCCAGTCAAGGCTCCTGAGCCATTCCAGCACCACAGGAATTACCATCTGTACTGGCTCCTTTTATGACAACTAGAAACTAGTTAGACTCAGCACAGAGGCAGGAGGGTCAGTTGAGGCAAGGCCTCTGTAAGATCCAGCTGTAAGGTATTTTCTTGACTAGTGACCACTGGGAAGAGGGCCCAGCCCACTGTGGGTGGAGCCATCTCTGGGCTGGTGGTCCTTGGTTTTTTTTTTTTCATAATAATATTTTTTAAGATTTATTTATGCTTCAATACTTTTATTTTTTATTTTTATTATTAGTTACATTTTATTAATGCTGTATCCCAGCTGTATCCCGCTCCCTCATTCCCCCAGTCCCACACTCCCTCCTTCATCTCCTCCCTGCTCCTTTCCAAGTCCACTGATTACAGAGGACCTCCTCACCTTTCATCTGACACTGTTTTATCAGGTATCTTCAGGACTGGCTGTAAAGTCCTCCTCTGTGGCCTAGTAGGACTGACTGTTCCCCCTTGGGGAGTTGGGGAGGTCAAAGAGCCTGCCATTGAAGTCATGTCAGAAATAGTTGCTGTTCTCGTTACTAGGGAGAAAAGCAATTGGTTACTGAGCTACCATGGGAGAGGTTGTGGAGAAAAGAGAACCCTCCTCCATTGCTGGTGGGAATGTCAACTGGTACAACCACTTTGGAAATCAATCTGGTGCTTTCTCATACAATTAGTAATAGTGTTTCCTCAAGACCCAGCTATACAACTTCTAGACATATACCCAAAATTTGCTCAAGTACATAACAAGGACATTTGCTCAACCATGTTTGCAGCAGCTTTATTTGTAATAGCCAGAACCTGGAAACAACCCAGATGTCCATCAAGGGAGGAATAGATACAGAAATTGTGGTATTTTTACACAGTGGTATACTATTCAGCAAACAAAAATGAGGAAATCATGAAATTTGCAGGCAAATGGTGGGATCTAGAAAAGATCATTCTGAGTGTGGTATCCCAGAAAGAGGAAAGATAAACACGGTATATACTCACTTATATAGACCTATAAGATATGATAAACATAATGAAATCTATACACCTAAAGAAGATAAACAAAAAAGAAGACCATGGGTAAGATGATCAATCCTCACTTAGAAAGAAAAATGGGATGAGCATTGGATGTAGGAGAAAACAAGTAACAGGACAGGAACATACCGCAGAAAGCCTCTGAAAGACTCTACCTAGCAGTGTATCAAAATAGATACTAAGACTCATAACCAAACCTTCGGCAGAGTGCAGGGAATGAAATGAAAGAAGGGGGAGTTAGTATGACGTGGAGAGGATAGGAGCTCCACAAGGACCAAATATATCTGGGCACAGGGGTCTTTTCTGAGACTGATACTCCACCAAGGACCATGTTTGGATATAACCTAGGTTCTATAATAAAGCAGGCTGAGCAAGGCATGGGGAGCAAGCCAGTGAGCAGCACCCTCCATGGACTCTGCCTCAGCTCCTGACTGCAGTCTCCTGCCCTGCTTGAATTTTTATCCTGATATCCATTGGTGAAGAACAGAAATATAGAAGTGCAAGCTGAATAAACCCTTTCCTCCCCGACTGGCTTTGTGATCAGAGCCTTTCATCAGGAAAATAGAAACTCTAACTTAATCGGATCATCAAATACAGTTTTTCATGGTTGCTCATTATGTGTGGGTTTTTTGTTTGCTTGTTTTTGTTTTGTTTTGAGGTAGTGTCCTTTGTAGCCCAGGTTAGCCTCAAACACACTACCTAGCTGATGGTGTCCCTGAACTCCTGATATTCCCCCTCTGATCAGACAGCCACTGGCTATTACATTTGGGGGAGGATAGTGTATGTTCTCACTGTGAAGATGAAGAAACTGACAGCAATGGTGTTAGGAAGGTAAGATTTTCTAGGACAAATTCTCCTTTTCCTGGAAAAAATATTATTGTCTCACTTTATTATTACGGATAAGATGAATGAACATGCAAATCTTCATAACATTATTTGGGGAGTTGAACTCTTTCAATTATAACTTAGTTTGCTGATATTCTGTAAACTTTTAAAATTAATCATTGCTAATTTACAATATAACAGAAACCAAACAGGAAAACAAATCTTCATTAGATATTTTGCACAAAAAGTTATTTTTATATTTGTAATTTTTACTTAAAAATTAGACAATTCCATATATTTATATAATGAATTTTAGCCACACTCCCCCATCCCATCCAGCCCACATTTCCTATCTCCCTTACAGTTGCTTCAACTATTTCTCTTTACAGGTTTCTTTGTCATGGTCATATCTTGGGATTTTGTGTTGTGACCCCCAGAGTTTAAACACAGCTGTGTGATCCTGGGCTTCAGAATTTCCAATGGAGCATGGCAGGCTCAGGTGTGAGGATACATATGAAATCAGTGACAGCCTCACTCCCATGATCCCCCAGCAGCAGGTAGTTCTGAGAATGGGGGTGGGGCCATTGTGTTTCTCTGTGATCCTTCCCTTGCTGATGAGGGGCCCAGTGTTCTGCAGGTAGCTGTGGTGTTGGGAGACAGCCCATGGTTGCCCTGGCTGTGTCATGCCCACCATATCGCATTTCCAGCCCTTCTCATCTTCTGGCTCTTGCACACTTTCTACAATGTCCTAAGCTTTGGAGAGGGTGCTGTAGGTGTCCTGTTTGGGGCTAAGCCCTCAAGTATCGCTTACTCTTGGGACTGTGAGCAGCCATGGGTCTCTGCATTCATCACTGTTCACAATGATGGAATCTTCTCTGGGTAATGCTGGCTGTAGCAGTTGTCCATGAGCATAATTATAAACATTCAGAAGACAGTTTGGGACCACATCTATTTAAATGACTGTAGAGACTTTCTCACCCAGGACCTGAGAACTTCCAGTTTCCTGTGGTGTAGTTGCACATAAGCAGAAGTGAAGAGGATACTCATTATAGAAGCTAAGGCCACGTGATTCTTCCAGAAGCCCCACGATGAGAGCTCAATGCCCTGTATTGTCAAGAACTCTTCACCAGAACATCTGAAATTCAACACACACACAAAGTCAAAGGTTATTTACTATATTCACTGATACTTCCCTTTAAAACCATGGTTTCAACATATCATTAAAAATTTCTTCTTTATATTTAATAGACATCATCAGATGCTTACAATTTCGTTATATATTATTCTAGTCAATCTAAACATGTACCTTAGTTAATTTAAAAAACAATCCAAACGGGAGTAGTTACCACATGCACTTAAAACAGAAGCAGGCTTAAAGAATTTGGCCCCATTTACAGAGTCACATTATAATCCAACTTTGTAGACTTACAAGGTCACACATTCATGTCTAAATCTACAAGGCTGCTCTCTGCAGGGACAAAAGCACCGATCACGTTCTTGCTACTCCTGAAGCAGAAATCCTCAGCTCCTAACAACACATAAAGACCTTCCAAAGAGGTCAAAGCTTTGTGCAATTCAGCTGAGCCATGAGACAGTCATGGGAAAGAACACAGCACAGAATTCTAGACTGGGGAGATCAAGGGTTTCTGACAGGAGTCTGTCAGGTCCTGTCAGCTCCTGCACTAAGGCTGCAGTGACAACCGCAGATGCTTAGCTATAGGACATCCCCAGCAGCCTGGGTGACAGTGGAGCCTGGGTGAGAGCAGAGCCTTAGCAGACTGGGAGCACAGCAGGATGCCATGGTCCTGACACAGGGTACAAAAGCAGCTGCTGAAAATTCTGCAAACAGCTACAATCACTGCTGTGCAGTTCCACCCCTGTGTCCCTCCACTCCCTTGTATCTCTTGGATTTGGCAGCTCACAAATCTGCTGAAAGAGCAGATTTCTTCTTTTTCTTCCTTTTGTGAGGACAAACCTGTGAGTATGACATCATCTATGTCCTCCCGTCCAGAAACTGATAAGGAATTTGTATTAGACAGGTGCCAGACCACACCAGGAGGGAGGAGAAATAAGATCCCCACAATTCAGGTTATCTCAACAGTAATTCAAAGCACAAATTTGCATTTCTATTGTTCATTATTATTTTGAATATCCATGAGATGTAATATGAGCTTATCCTCTCTTGTTTAGATATCAAAATCAAAATATGAGAACGATCATAGAAAGTGAAGGTATTGAAACTTTACAACAATCCACTCTAATTTTATTTCAGAATCTGTGTTTCTATTTTTATTTCATTTTTTATTTTTATTATTAGTTACATTTTATTAACTCTGTTTCTATTTTAATGGCATTGGACAAAAATGAGATTTCCATCCCAACATACTGAAATATATGATTCTTCAATTGCAAGACATGTCCTCTGATAGGACATTTTACACACACACACACACATACACACACACACACACCTTTGATTTCTTGAAGTCTTCCAGTGTGTGAGGCAGAGAGAAGGCCTGAATGCTGGCAGGCAAAGCTCATCACAGTTCACCCTTGCTGCCCTGGCATTCTTGGGCTTGGCCCACAGAACTGTAATGTATACATGTAGAAACTCTGTGCCCTTGCTAGACTATCAGAGCAGCCCATGTCCAACTCAAATGTTCTGAAACAAGAAACTCAAATCCACAACCAAAACACCAAGACCAATTGTCAAGAGGCCCCAAAGAACACTTTCTGCATATTATCTACAATGTGGAGCAGAAGGGTCCAAACACATTCACACGTGCTTGGTGCACATGACTCACTCTGGGGAACAGGCATAGAAGAGGGTCAACCCTGAAAGGACAGGCAGCCCTCTGAGTGTACAGCATCCTGTGTCCCCACTGAGGCACTGAACCCAAGCTTACATTATTTGGTTCTGACATCTGCTGAGTTCTTCTGTGTTGTGTTCTAGACAGAAGGTTTGTCCCAAGAATTCATTGTGCAACAAAGCCTGTAACACAAACAGGAACCCAGAAAGACAAATAGTTTTATATTTCCAAGAGTTTCCATGAGAATAAATACAGACGACTTTAAGTTCAATCTTTACTGCTATTTGCAATTGTTCTTAAACACAAAACCTACCAGGTTTACAGTCTGCTCAGCAAAGCAATCAGGAGGCTTAGGATTGAAATGATGGTGCTTCCAATCAACTAAGAGAAGGGTTCTCTAACTACATTACCCCAGACCTCCTCCTTCCATACCTTCTAATTCCATAACCCCATAAACACTATAATTAAAATTATAAAAACAAAATTCATTCAGTGAGTGTTATTGATTTATAATAACAATATTGTTTGCTTTTCATCAAAAGCAATTATAACTGTGAGAGTTAGAAAGTATTTGAAGACAAACTTTCCTACGGAGATAGGGTTGTAAAGCCAATAAGGTTATGGGTATCACATGATTTGTTTCTTTTAATTTCCTGATATGAACTATATATCATTGTCTCTGATCCTTTTATCCTTTCCTTTTTTGGGTAGAAACATGACGATAGGTGTAGAGGAATTTCAATTCAGAACAAGGCTGCTCTGGCAAGAGAGCACATCCAAAGACCTTCTAGGTCTATGTGATCCAGCAGGAATACAAACACACCTTTAATCCAGGAGACAGAGGCAAGCAGATTTGGGTTCAAGGACAGCCTTGTAAAGAGCAAGTTTCAAGGTAAAAAAAAAAAAAAAGGGAAACAAAACTTTGGGCCAGGTGTGGTGGTACAGGCATTTAATCGCAAACAATGAAGGTAAAGTTAAGTCTGTAGGAGGAAGCACCCATGTTTGGATATGTTGTTCAATTGAGTGGCAGAGAAAGTAACCAATTAGAGAAAGATATGAGAGAACAGGATATGCCCAACTCTCTCACAGAACAGAAAGAGATGATACTTAAGGGAACAACACAGAGAATGAGAGAGAGTGACGGCAGATTTACAGGCTCAGTAAAGAAAGACGGTTGCAGAAAGAGAACTCAGATGAAGACAAAATGAGCCAGAGAATGAAAAGGAGTCAGGAGATTAGAGCAGATTGCTTGAGTTAGTTTGAGGCCAAGCAGAGCAACTCAAAGGCAGAGAGAGAAGCAAGTTGGAGTAAGTTACCTGGGGTAGGAGTTTGAGTTGAACCAGCCACCCCAGCTCAGTAAGAACAAGAAAGGGTGAGCTTATTAGGGAGTCAGTCTCAGAGGCTGAAATGTTCTAGGCCTAGGTTAGAGTGTAGGGAGGCTAGAAGCTTGCAGGACTAGGCCTAGGTTAGCAGACAGAGGCAGTAAGTCTCAAGACAACAAATGAAACAGGAGAATAAAAGTTCCTTTTCCATGTGTGTTTTTCATCCTATCATCCATCTTTTCTCTTTACACTGAGATTTCTCTCAGCTTTCATTTCCCTCAAATAACTCAGATGACTTACTGACCTAGGGCTAACTAACTCTTATAGAAATGTTCTCCTCTCTTGCTCCTAGAAGAATTTTTTTGGGTCAGAGCTGCTTAGAGCCCACAGCTGGGGAAAGGGCACAGTTGAGATTCGTTTCCTTTACTGCAGTTGGAGGACGCAGTACAGTGCCAGAGAGGACAGTTTACCTGGAATCCATAGTGAGGGATGTTAAAGTACTGAATCCATGAGAGTGCAGGCAGTGAGATTCCAAAACATAGGGAGAGACCTGAGAAAAACTACAGAGAGCAGAGCCGTGAGTCAGAACTAGCCTGGTGACTGAGACATCTACAAAAGAGCCTCTGTCTTCAAGACCCCTACCTCCTTCTGACCATTTCTGTTCAGATCAGACTTTTT
>NW_026590615.1:0-8332 GCF_907164565.1 Psammomys obesus | reverse complement strand
GGGATACAAACTGAATAAAATGTAATAAATATATAAAATTAAATTACTTTTAAAAAGAAAGAACTTAAAGAGAAGCAGGTTACTGAGAGTTTGCCCATGCTCCAGTGAATATATAAAAAACATTAATTAAACTTGGATACTAATTTCTTTTTCAATTTTAATTTTAAAGTTTTGGGGAAGTAAGTCACCATGGTGGAAGACTGGAAGTACTGAGAAATAAGTGTGATTGGGGTACATGATATGAAATTGCCAAAGATTCAATAAAAAATATAATGTTGAAAAGTTGTAGCATTTAATTGGTGCCATGTATTTGTGTTTTTGTTTGTTTGTTTTAAAGGCTTCTCAGAGTGCAGCTCATGGCTACTGTCCTATATTCCAAATAGAAATGTTCTATACTGGGATGCTTACAGTACATATGTGACAGCAATGTGTGTTTTACATTTCAGGTTCCACTGGTGACATTGTGCCGACCCAGTCTCCAGCTTCTTTGCCTTCTTTCTCTAGGGCAGAGATACACTTTCACTGCACTGCCAGTGAAAGTGTCAATTCATTTAACTACAGTTTTACTCAGTGCTATCAACAGAAACCAGGACATCCCCCTAACCTCTTCATGTATGCAGCATCCAACCTAGCATCTGGGGTCCCTGCCAGCTTCAGTGGCAGTGGGACTTGGACAGACTTCAGCCTCACCATCCATCCTGTGGAGGCTGATCCTGCTACAGCCTATTACTGTCAGCAGAGTAAGGAGTTTACTCCCACAATGCTCCAGGACTAAAGAGAATCCTCCTGGGGTTGCTGCTCACTGAGGTTCAGTCTCTGAACTGTCTCTTACATCTTTACTATGGGAAGTTAGAAGTCATGTTTGTAATGAGCTGTAGGACAGAGATTTTTAAAATGATATATATTTGTCTCACTATATAAACTTTATACTTTTTCAGTCTCTTACTTAATAAAGAACTTCATGATACAATGTTCAAAGCATTTTAATGTTCAATACACTGAGCAAACAATTATTTAAAATTTGCAGGAACCTATCCTCAGCCCTCCCTCCCCCCCCAAAAAAAAAACCAGAATATTGAACATTGAAGGATGGTAGTGGTTTTACAGATATAAGCTAATATTTTCAGCCTATGTTACATTTCCACTTCTATTTGTGTGATATTTCACAAGTTCTTCTTCAGCACATCACACAAGCAAGCCTCCTGCAGCTGATTCTTCTAATCTCTGATATATTTCTCTGTTTCCTTCCCAGATGCTCATCTACAGTCTTAGACTGACTACCTGTTCTTTCCTCCTTATTCAATACTCATATCTTTCTCTATAATATCTTCCACAATGTCATAGATTCTCTTCTTGTATTCTTTGACTTTTAGCTGTTTTCTCAGGTGGAGGAGTGCAAAGTCTCACTGTGTGTCCTGGACTGTAAATCCCTCTGTTGCCAAGTGACCTGGAGCCTGCAAATCACGTGCCCCTTTCGCTTAACTGCTGGATTACATGACACTATTCGCAGCTCCTTTTCATTTTCTACAAGTTCTTCAGTGCAGGTGCATGAACTCTAGAGGACCAGGCATAATGTGCCATGATCATTGAAGGTTTACTTTCTCACATCCTCCACTTGAACATGAACCTTCTTTAGGCTTTTGTATCCTTCCCATGAGACTGAGAAAGCTCAATAAAATGATATTTATCATGTTTTTCAGATGAATATTACTGAGATTTTTAAGTTCACAGTCCTAAGTCACAACAATGAAACTTTATTTTATCACTTTCTTAGTGTTGCACAAGAAGTTAGCACCAATTCAGTGGCTTATAAGCAGAACACTTGTAATCTGGGCAGGTTATGTCTGGATCCTTCCCTCGGGCTCTCATAGGCCACAGTCAAGGTATTATCAAGGCTCATTCTCATCTGCTGACTCCAGAAAATCTTTTGGTAAGACCAATGACGGTGTCAGTACAAATTTCTTTTTATTTTTATTAATTTCTTTTTCTTCTTTTCTTTTTCATTTTGCTATAGGGTCTCACTTGACTCTTAGTCAAAAAGCTGCGAATCTGAGGAAGTCCTGACTCAACCACTCATGCTGTCATGAGTAGAAACCTGATCCTTCCTGTCCAATGGTTTTCACACTTGCTGAGTGAGCAGGCATTAAGAAAATCATCAAGGATGTGGAAGATTTCAAGAGTACCACTAATCAGCCTGGTACAAGAGAAGCTGGCTGAACTCTATCCCCAAACTCAGAAAAAAATAAGTTCTAGTTAAAATATACAATGAGCTTTTTATGAAACAAATCTATGTATTGAGCCAGGAAGAAAATTTTAACATATTATGTTATTTCCACTTTTATTATAGCTGAGTAAATGTCTTTGCACATATACACCTCCTTTTTATTTTCTATACATTTGTTGATCGACACTTCATTGATTTAAGTTCACACTATTGTAAATAGTGCAGCAATAAATACGGATATGAGGATATATCTATTTTGTGCTGATTTATATTTATTCAAGAACATACCTAATGCAGGAGCTGAATTACATTCCATGTTTCTTAATTATCCTCCACATTGATGTACCCAGGGGCTGTATCACTGTGTGGTCCCTTTAGAAACATATTCTGTTTCCTTTGTCTGTATACATTTTCCATTATTTATAGTTCGTCTTATGATTAGCTTTTTATTAGTTATTCAGATGAAGTGATTTTTATGGTTTTACTTCAGTTTCTATCTCATTCAAATATGAGAAGAATCTGAAAGCCGCAATGGATCATCTATAACACTACCCATCTTCACAAGAGCACATGATTTTGATATCCTAGAACTTTCCTTACCTTTACTCATATCTACTCATTTAGAAGAGAATGGACAATGCATGTTCTTCTGTTCCATATTGTCAGGCTGAGGATGGTGTAGCTGAAGGAACATTAAGGCTTTTCCTGGATGAAACTGTGTTTCCAAGGGTCATAGAAATCATCTGTAAACAATTTATCTATTTTTATTTATTTCAAACAAGTTCAGAAAATTTTCAATGATGTTCTGAAAACAAGTAACTTATGATTGTTGTTAGACCATCTAAGTAGTGAGGTTTTCATTTTAGGTTAAAACACTGAATGAGGAGACTATGTGCCTTTTGTACAATAATAAATGATGAACACCCCAGCCTCCATTCTTCTTATTTTGAGAATGAAAAATGCATGTTTCTTAACCCATTGCCATGGAGGCTGTCAAAATCCCTAGGGTACAATCTGAAAATGTATGGATCATTATCTGTGGCCCATGCCTGGCTTATATGTCGGAAGTGCTGTATCACCTGTGAAATGTTCAATGCAACATCAGGCACATAGGTCTATAAGCTTGGTACAGAAGACAAGCATTAATACATGAATAATAAGAACATTATTTGAATCTTATTTGAAGCTATTTGACTAGTCAGTTGGGATTCACTCCAGGTTTTCATGTGAAATATTATTTACAGTTCAAGGGTAGGAGTAGAGATCAGTGTGTTTTTCTTAAGCCACAACAGTTTTAACCTTTTTAATCTGGATTGCAACCTCAAAGTCCACGGGATAAAATGCTGGCTCCCCATGGCCTAGCTTGGGGAAAGTGACTGGGACAAAGAGCCATAAAAGATGTTTACGTTCTCATGGGGTCCTTCTCCTACAACACAGCACCAAAGCTAATTTTTGTTTACCTGAGACAGGCCTTGAACTCCCTCCATTGATTTTCTTTTTAAACTTCCCAGCAGACCATTTATGTCTTTTGATCACCCTTGTTTTCCTCATGACTGCAAAGGCTACCTGAGGGGCCATTTAGCTGAATACATTGTACAATACATCATTAGGGCAGTATCCCTTTTTGGATGGTCATTTATTCTTTGCTGGATTTGGTGAGGATGTATGATAGGATCTAAAGTACATGTGGTGAGGATCATTATTGACAAGAAGCGGAGACAAAAATCAATGAGTGGAATGTTATCAGCAGAAAGATTAAATTTTGCTGGTCTCTTAGCAAAGTGACTATAGTTATCAATGAAATATATTTAAATTTTACTGTGTGATTTTAATTCATGTACCACAAAATGGTAAATGAACTGTGATAGGCTGTATGATAATTATATATACATGCACACTTCTTTTGAAACATCACAGAGAGTGTAACCTTTTAAACCTGTCAATTGTATAGCAACAGGTTTCTTTTATTTCTAAATATTAAAAAAAACATAATGGAAGAGATTCATAACATACCACTTCCTCATTAACATTTCATTGTCATTAAGACTACAGTGGTTGGAATATTTGTTAGAATCTAGTAGCATCTAGAAGATAAGCCTCTGCGCATACTGTGAGATATCTACATGAAGGTTAGCCTTTGGGAATGTCATAGAGGATCATCTTGATTAGTTGAATTTACCTAGGAAAACCCTTATAACCCCAGGCTAGACAATACCCAGCATGTGGATATTGACCTCTGTAAAACGGAGAAAGTGATCTGAGCTCTACCATTCTTCACACCCTGCTTCTCAGTTGTGTATGTGATGTGAGCAGCTGCTGCGTGCTCCTTCCAGTTTGTCCTCCACACTATAATAGGTTGTATGCTTGAACTGTGTCCCCAAACAAACCATGTTCCTAAACAAGGAAGAGTTTCCTGACTTGCTATTTTCAGTGTAGTTAATCACTTCAAAAAGAGAGATTAGGACCCATTCCTCTTGAACTGAAAGTGGTGTCTCTACCGATGTGGTTCTTTAGGAAATAGAAACTATCCTGCTCTCCAGGCAAAATGGATAGGAAGATTGGATTTTACATAATTATGACATCCCAACTGAACCCTAGGCTAAGAAGAAGGAAAGGTAAGATTAAATACAAATACTGACTTGTTCCCACAATTTTCTCTTACTACTCATATCAAATGAAGGTATTTTCATGTACTAGTAATTTCCTTTCTAACTTAGTTTCAAAGAAACACAGACTTTTCAACTGACAGGGAGCTTTAGGAATCATTTACACATCCCCCTCCTTCCACTGTACTCCTCTTCCAGAATCAAAGGCTTCAGCAGCACATAGGACTTTATTTTTTCATGGATCTCCCTCATTTTCCATCATGTCTGTTTACTCAGAGGCCATTGTTGGATAAAGATTTGTCTAATAGTTTATGAGCCCTGGCTGCTCTTCAAAGGATATGGGTTCTATTCCCAGTACATGATAGGTGACAACAATCCATAACTCCAGCACCAGATACATACTTCACGCCCAGATGTAATTGTCACAGACACAAAAATGTTAAAAAGAAGACCTCATGTCATCTCCATTTTTCTACCAGCATGCTGTCCATAGCTCTTGAAGCTGTAGGGTCACCAATGGGTTTCTCTTTAGTACTTCTAGGGACAGGTGTCAAAGATCACCAGTAAACATCAATGGCATATGACAACTTGTTAGACACTGACAGGAGCACAGCTCAGTGACTCTCATATTCTAGACCTTGAGATTAGGAAATTCCTATATCCACATACGGTCTACCTCTCTCATATGATATTGTGTTAGTGGTTTACACAGGAGATCTTCATGTGTTTATCAGAAATTAATTAACATTTTATACCTGAAAAGTTGATGTATAAAATATATATACTTCAAATAGAAGGAAGTGCATATTAGATAAATGATTATTTATTTTTCAATAATATTTGTGGATTAATGGTGAAACATTAACATCAGATAAATAATTTGTGTTGGATAGATAATGCCATAAGCTGCCTTGTAACCAGGTGATTACTGATACACGTTTTTGAGAGATTTTCTCCATGTGTAGATTAGATTGGCCCAGAAGTTGGTATATACCCCAGGTTGGCCTCAAACGCATAAGTCTCCTGTTTTTCTCTCTCCAGTTCCGGGACTACAGATGTGAAAGTCCAGTCCTTGCCATGTATTTGTTTTATTTATTTTTCTCTTGTATTTTACACATAATTCTGGCATTATAATTTACTTCATAAATATATTTTCAGAGTTCTGTAATATGAAGTCCTGGCAGCCTCTGTGATTACTCTTATCACTATTGATTTCTTTATACATACACAAAATTTTCTTTTTCACCATTTGTATAGCAACAATCGCTGTTGTTCTATTGGTCTCTACAGAATCATTATGTAGATTAAGGTGGGTGTGACCCCTTCTGGAGAGACCTATCTCTTCATGATGTCAGAAGCCTATCTTGATCCAATTTCAATACTGCTAATTTCTAAATTGCACAAACATTTTTATTTCTTGAATAAAAACACATGACACTATTGCTCTACAGCAATGACTTCATGAAAAATCTATTTTTTCCTCTGTCCAGATTTAGGGCTCTCTTTCTATTTCCTGAAGTTGTGGGGAGGATGCTTGCTAGTTTTTGCTAGGTATCCTTTGCTTTGATATTAAAGGTCCTCTGATCTGTCTTAAATTAATGTCCACCAGGATATTCACAGTGTTTATTCTGGACTTCTCTATGCATCTTAGTCCCTAGTTTATCTAAGGAACTATAGCCCAAAAGTCTGAGGTTCTGTTCTCTGTCTTCAGTATAAGAGTGGCTTTGGAGATGAGTAACATTGAACACATTTAGCCTCAATTCTCTTTAATCCTTTCATGTTTTCATTTCTTTTCTTCTTTCTTTTGTGGCATGTTTTGTAACTAATGTTTCTTTTGTTATTGTTATTTTTTTGAACATATCCTATCATTTTACAAAAACTGTCAATCTGAGATAGCTCTACTAATGTTTCCACAGAACTCAATTGATTCAAATGTCTTGGATTTTAACCAGCTCTGCACCTAGTACTTTTCTGTTTGAGAGCAGTAAGGCAATCTTTTTCAGTGATTGTTCATGCTCCATGTAATAGTATTTTGACTGTTGACCAGCTACACTCACAGACACTGCAGAAACATTTGCTTTTGTATTTGCTGACTGCTTTGCATGGGACCCCTACAGCCCAGCCCAGCTGCTGAGAATTTATAAGCCAGGCCTTTGCAGTGAGAGCTGAAATTCATCAGACAGCAGGGGAAGCAAGATGAATACACAGACCCAGGTCCTCATATCCCTGCTGCTTTGGGTGTCTGGTGAGAAACTCAATATGTTATAGTCTTTGCAGACTCACTTTTTGTAGATAGGAAACTTAGAGTATACATGTCTCAATATATCTTATGTAATAATACTTTGACAATATTATAGTATAAAGATATTAAATGAGAAATTTAAACTGTTTTACAATCTATTTGTGCTACATTTATGTTTACTGTCTATTCATAATTGCAGGTGCCTATGCAGACATTGTGATGACCCAGTCTCCATCCTCCCTGGCCGTGTCAGCAGGAGAGAAAGTCACTATCCGCTGCAGGTCCAGTCAGAGTCTTTTACACAGTGTACTCAGAGAGAATTTATTGTCCTGGTACCAGCAGAAACCAGGGCAATCCCCTAAGCTGCTGATCTACTGGGCATCCAATCGATACACTGGGGTCCCTGATCGCTTCACAGGCAGTGGATCTGGGACAGATTTCACTCTCAGCATCAGCAGTGCGCAGGCTGAAGACCTGGCCGTTTATTACTGTCTGCAGGGTAAAAGTGCTCCTCCCACAGTGCTTCAGCCTCCAACACAAACCTCCATGAGAATCTCCCCAGCTGCCTGCAGCACACAGGAATTGGCCATGCACACTTCCCCCTTCTGCCTGATAGCAGCTGTGCCTGAAAAGGTGATGAAAAAGTTCACAGAGGCCTATATTAAATTATGGGTTCAATGACTCTTTTGTCTTTTTTTTTTAATTATTAATTACAGTTAATTCACTTCATATTCCAGCTGTAGCCCCCTAACCAATCCCTTCTGAATTCCACCCTCAGTCCTCTTCTTTTTTTTCAATGCCCCTCCCCCAGTCCAATGATAGAGGAGGTCCTTCTCCCCTTCCATCTGAACCTAGTCTATCAGGTCTCATCAGGACTGGCTTCTTTCTCTTCCTCTGGCCTGCTAAGGCTACTCCTCCCTCAGGTGGAGTTGACCAAAGAGCCAGTCCGTAACCTTTATATGAAAATGCAAAAAAGAACTCAGTATTATCTTTGTATTCCTTCTGTAACACATAACTACTACTCTGCTGCTTCAATATAAAAGATTTTTCATTTTACAGTACTGGAGTTCTGATATCCAACATAGCGATGGTGATGGAAAACTTTATTTCAATTAGGAGGCTCTAGGCAAGGGTATGTTCTTGGTTTTTATAGATTATATATTACTTCGCTTCCTTTTTTTCTTCCTTCTTTCCTTCCTTTCTCCCTTCTTTTCCTCCTTCCTTTCTTCCTTGGTGGTGCCCATATCTGCTTGTTTATTC